>NC_063047.1:51173525-51503525 GCF_018812025.1 Megalobrama amblycephala | reverse complement strand
TCATAATGAAAACAATGCTACAATGGACTAGTTGCACGGGGCCGCCATTTTGGATTTTCAATCAGTGAGTGTACGCATATAGACTTCCAGTTTCACTTTGTTGTTTATAGAATCTGTTATATCACTTAAAACAACTAAGATATATAGTACAATCACATGAGCCAATGTCATTTAAATGCATGCATGCATGTGTTAGAATAGATTAACGAACTCGTGGTGCATAAGCATATACAAAGACAACAATGCCTTTAAATATGCAACTACGATTAGAGTTGTCTGCATAAAATGCCTTGTGAACATTGACACGTTTGCCCCGTTATAAATTTATTTCCATATTTCTCAATTCTGAGCATAAATTTTCACTTACCTACATTGCTCCATCAATATGATCACATAGCTACTCTTTCCATAAATTATTTTTTAGATAAAAACAAGGGCCGTGAAAAGATTGCGATTAGTTTACATTTTTAACTGTAGCACAAACAGTTTAGGTATCTTACGTTTTTTTTTTACCCGTAGTAAAATAAGTTTTCTGTTGCTTAGACGAGACTTATGCAACAAATGCTCTTTACTCGTCTCACTTGAACTAAATAAATGCAGTAATTAATAGAAACGCACAGGGGAAATACAAACACTGAAAATTATGCATTTGAATTACATTGGCTACTAATAATACAGTTAGCGATAATAATGTTACCAAATAAAGTTACTAAAGCATACACTGAGTCCATATCATATTCTCATGTTTATTTATCTCTGTTGAGGATTGATGCTTCAGTTGACAATAGCAAACATTAAATCTTCATGATGGTCCAGTGTTGTTCCACGCAGTTTTTGAGCCATTTAGTTCCCCAGCTGTCAGAACAAAATCAGGAGATATATTACATACTTGAGTGTTTTGTATGGATAAAGAGATCCCTATGGAGCCTGAACCACATAATCAACAGGAGAAAGATTAAAAGTCAAAGATCGTGTATCTCCGTGTATTTCGTTGAATTTCCACACAGAGGTAACGTTACACAATAATATAACAAGGATTTCTTTCGTCTCTGATAGGCCACCATCTTCTATTTAATTAAAAAAATTCTATTATATCGAGCCAAGTTTCATATTTAAGTTTCTCCCAGCACCAAATGCAAGCGTCGCTACGACCAGACGGGCACGAGCGGAAGTAACCATGCGCACAGTCGCATCGCCGCAGCTCACGGCGCCATCTTGTGCACCTAGTCCATAACTTCATACGGAAGCTTGTTTCTGCCACAGAAAACATAAACATAAATATACATACACATATATACATATATACAATTTTGGGTTGTATATATGTATATATACGCCACAATGTTGGAACGTTTTTTTAAAATTTGAATAAAACGAAAACTAAAAGACTTTCAAATCACATGAGCCAATATTTTATTCACAATGGAACATAGATAACATAACAAATATTTAAAGGGAGACATTTTACACTTTTATCCACTAAATGAGCTAATTTCAAATTTGATGTATGCTACAGGTCTCAAAAAAGTTGGCACGGGGGCAACAAATGGCTGAAAAAGCAAGAAATTTAGAAAAGATTCAGCTGATGAAGATGTCTTAGGATGTCTTAGAGAGGCAAAGATGGGCAGAGCTGTGAAAGAGTGTGTAAAAAGATTGTGGAATACTTTAAAAACAATGTTCCTCAATGTCAAATTGCAAAGGATTTGCAAATCTCATCATGTACAGTGCATAACATCATCAAAATATTCAGAGAAACTGGAGAAATCTCTGTGTGTAAGGGACAAGGCCTTTATTGGATGCCCGTGGTCTTCGGGCCCTCAGACGATACTGATTGTGTCTATCACATTACTAAATGGGCCCAAGAATACTTCCAGAAACCACTGTCAGTAAACACAATCCGCCGTGCCTTCTGCAGATGCCAACTAAACCACTGTCAGTAAACACAATCCGCCGTGCCTTCTGCAGATGCCAACTAAACCACTGTCAGTAAACACAATCCGCCGTGCCATCTGCAGATGCCAACCAAAGCTCTATCATGCAAATAGGAAGCCATGTGTGAACATGGTCCAGAAGTGCCGTCGTGTCCTGTGGGCCAAGCCTCATTTAAAATAGACTGTTTCAAAGTGTATATATATAAACACAGACACACAAGTTTTAGTAATTTTGTGTTTTTTGTCATTTCTATTCATTTTTTTAATGAGTCAAGTCAAGTCACCTTTATTTATATAGCGCTTTTTACAATGTAGATTGTGTCAAAGCAGCTTTACATTGATAACTAATACATTATTTTGACTGCACAGCAGCTCTTAAAGAATAGTGTGAATGCAGGCGGATCATATCAAATGTCAGGTGTCCCCAACTAAGCAAGCCAAAGGCGACAGCGGCAAGGAACCCAAACTCCATAGAGTCTATATTTTGTATTAATTTTATGTTTAAAATTACCATTTTTATTTATTTATTTTAGTACAAAAATGTTAAACTAAATGAAAATGAGATGGACAGGACAGGACAGTGTTTCTTCAGTAAGATGCAGATGTGAGTTATTCCATAAATTAGTTGTTTCATATTCATATTGTGATGCTCTTATAATAACAGCACAAGCTCATAAAGCATCCAACAAATGACATGAAAATCATCTGTGTGGTCTTTTCAGGACAGCATGATTTGCCTACATTGAAATCTGCAGTGTGTGTGTGTGAGTGTGTGTGTGTTTGATGGTGTCGTGCTGCAATTGCTTTTCTTTGCTGCTTCTGTCCTGAAATGACTTTGCTCTGTCTCTCACCCCTCCCTCACCCATCTCTCTCTCTCTCTCTGTCTGTAACTGTAGCTGGTCTCTGTGAGACGTATAGATGCAGCATTGATTTCTTTCAGCATGCAAACACTGGCACAGCTGCAGTCGCACTTGTTGAGTTCAGACCGGGAGACGGACGCAGGCGAAAGCTTTGTCACTTACACGGAAAACTCCGAAACTCCGATCAGGTCAGCCGTCTGTGAGCGAGTGATGGACAGAGAGACAGACTGCGCTTCAGTTGTTGTTCCTGGAAATGTGCTGCGCTGTTTCCCAAGAGCGGAACTTCAGTGTTTGTCATTGTTGATACTGTGGAGTGTGTGTGACGGTGTGATTACTGAGTGTGTGTGTGTGTGTGTCTGATCAACGCTCAGAGCTCAAATGTGTTTATCAGCTGATGTCGAGGCCATTCAGAGCTTCTTTACTGGTGTCCATTTCTCGTGGTCAACCAGTATGTTGCCAATACTGATATATCGGATGGTATTTGACTTTTTTCAATTACTGGCATCGGCCGTTAAGTTTTTCTATTTGCCGATAAGAGTCATGAGCAGGACTTTTATTTTGACATCGCTGAGATCGGCAGTGCGTTTCTCCGTTTTCATTAGTTTACTCTCTCTGTTTAACCGTTCTGTTTGATAATAGAAAGGCAAGTGCTATAATAATAATTTTCTCATATACGTCGACATTCAGCAAATATGCATTTATATCATTTAATCAAGTCTTTGAATATCTAAAATATTTAATTGTACAAACCTTGCCAACTTTTATGTCATATTCATGGTTTACTGTATGTAAAATTAGCGTTAGCGCAGGCTTACACCGTTTACAGTGCCTTTGACTTTTTATATTATCTTTCTTCCTTTTTTAACTATTTCTTTATTCATGAAAATAAAAAGTTCCTGTCTGAAGTATAAATCTGTTTATTTTACAGATTTATTTATCAAGTTCAAATGATTTTTTAATTGATTTATTTTCAAAAGATTTATTTCAAAATTATTTTAATAACAAGGTTCCTGTGAGTGTTATTTTATATGCTTTTATTTAATTTTTTTTAATTTTTTTTTTAATATTTCCCTTTTTTAAAGTAAATAAGTCTGTATTGTTTTTATCTTTATTTCAGTTTGAGTTATTTTAGTACATTAATTTACAACTTAATGAAAATGAGAAATGTTGCCTTGGCAACTAGATGAAGTTAAAAAATATATATTTTTTAATATTTTATTTTATTTAAGTGTTTATATTAATGTTTATTTCATATTTTAGGTTAGTTTTAATTTTTATATTTACAGTCCACTTCAGAATTATTGGCACCCTTGTTAATATGATCAAAGGGGCTTTGAAAATAAATCTACATTGTTTATCCTTCAGAATCTTGGGAAAAGGATGTTGCAATAATTGGATGCCAACATGAACTAGAGGAAAACATTCCCCACTTTCAATTGTTTTACTTGAATGATATGTTAAAATTTTTTGAATGAAAGTTCAAAAGGATTATCAATGCAGATTTATTTTCACAGCCGCCTTTGCTCATATTTACCAAGAGTTTTATTTTTTATTTTTAAATATGCATATTTATTCATTTTTATCTCATTTTTAGTATTGTATTTTATATATATATATATATATATATAAGTTATTGTTTATTTTATATTTTGAATAAGTTTTTGTTTATATTTCCCATTTTCATTATCATTTTACTTCAAGGCTTAGCAATTTTCTTGTTTTTGTCATTTTTATTATTTATTTATTTTTTTTAAATGTCTATAGTTTTATTAATTTATATTCGTTTCAGTTTTAGTTATTTTAGTACCCTCAGTTACAACTAAATGAAAATGAGTTGGCAACTAGCTGAAATAAAATAAGTAGCTTAAATATATGAATATATTGTGTTTTATTTCAGTTAATGTTTATTTAATGTATTTTTCAATTAGTTTTAATTTTTATGTTTCCCATTTTCATTCTAATTTTACTTGAAGTACAAAAATTACTCAAACTAGAATCAAAAACTATAGTCATGTTTAAAAAAAAAAACTAATAAAAATGACAAAAAGAATAGAATTACTAAAACTTTAAGTTGAATCTAAATTAAATGTCTTGGGAACTAGCTAATTTAAAAAAAAAAATAATAATAATTTTCAGTATTTCATTTGAATGTTTCAATGTTTCTTTGATTGTCAAGTAACAGAAATGGGTTTAGTTTGAACTCTAACCCTGGTCAGGATACCATCTAACCCTGTCATTCTCCGTCTAACAGTGTGTCCGTTTCTCTCTCTGCGTGTCTCTGTGCAGATGACCCTCTCGCCGACTCTGTCGACGGTGTGAACGCGGGCCGTCATGTCCCAGATGCTCCACATGGAGATCCCCAACTTCGGCAGCATGGTGCTGGGCTCTCTGAACGAGCAGCGCCTGCAGGGCCAGTACTGCGACGTCTCCATCGTGGTGAAGGGCCAGGCGTTCAAGGCCCACCGCGCCGTGCTGGCGGCCAGCAGCCTGTACTTCCGCGACCTGTTCAGCGGCAGCAGCAAAGCGCAGTTCGAGCTGCCGTCCTCCGTCACGCCGGCCTGCTTCCAGCAGATCCTGGGCTTCTGCTACACGGGGAAGCTGACCATGGCGGCCAGCGAGCAGCTGGTGGTGATGTACACGGCCGGATACCTGCAGATCCAGCACATCGTGGAGCGCGGCATGGACCTGATGTTCAAAGCCAACTCTCCGCACTGCGACTCGGCCACAGCCGCCATGGACGAGCCCAACTCGGGCCCGCAGAGTCCCAGCAACAACCCGCTGGTGCCGTCGGTGTGGTCGCCCTCGCTGCCATCCCGCAGGATCAAGCTGGAGGAGCCGCCGGTGAAACGGGCCGACGGGACGCGTCCGGGTCGAGGTGCTTCGCTCTTCTGTGCTGGAGCGGCGGGCACATTCGTACCCGGAGCGTCAGCGTATCTCGGAGAGCGCTCTAGTCCAGGAGCATCGAGCCTCCCAACCACTGACAGCCCCACGTCATACCAGAACGAAGACGAGGAGTTCGAGGAAGAGCCCTTTGACGCAGAGGAAACCTACAGCCAGCTGTGCGGCCGCTCCGCCAACCCTTACGGAAGTAAACCCAGTTTCTTTCCCACTCTTTCTGGTGATTTGAATGACAAATTATATTATCCAATGCCATTTTTGTCAAGGTGAAAAACAGATGCTTTGAAAAGAGATAACGAGAAAGTCAAAAAGCAC
The DNA here is from genome assembly GCF_018812025.1 of Megalobrama amblycephala. NCBI lineage: Eukaryota > Metazoa > Chordata > Actinopteri > Cypriniformes > Xenocyprididae > Megalobrama > Megalobrama amblycephala. The sequence continues at coordinate 51,497,521 of NC_063047.1, read as the reverse complement.
AGTAAAATGTGTATATATATGAGCAATATCACACTCGTAGCTGTGCGATATGGCTGTATATCAGCATGGCTGTGAATCGGCTGTAGGTATTAATCACACTGTGCTGATATACAGCCATATCGCACGGCTACGAGTGTGATATTGCGTTTATACAGCAGTTCGACGGCACGAGTGTGTAAATAAGAAAGAAACCATTATGGAGTATCTTTAAAACCCTCTTTTGCGCCTGAGCGAGCATTACCTGTGTCTGATATAACATTCATTCTTCAGGTCGATCTCCATAATATTATATCCATTATAAAAAATCATTTGAATGTCTGCTGAGGAAAGCGATATCTTTACAGTTAAGGAAATTTCCAATAACATCCCTAAAACAACATCCTTCGTTTACAAGAGTCAATTTAAAAGTCTCTTGCGACTGATTCATTCACACGTAAAGTTTTCTCAATACCAAATATAACATATTTATATAAAATAAATTTATTGAACAACAAAATTTAAATGAACAACAATAGCCATTATAAATGACAATAGGAAATAAACACAATTGTACAATTCATTCAAAGGTACAAAAGCAGGATGTGAGTTAAATATAGCTTTAATATTAAATTATTACATTTAACAAAGCTCAATTTGATTAGCTCAGGAACAAGTAATAGATTAATAAGACCAAAGATTGCCCGTTTTATGTACCTAAACTTAATTATATCTCATGTTTAACCACTGTAAGACACAGCAGCAAATCCCTGAAGCACTGGCCGAGATGAAGCTGTTCTCAGCGGGTACTCGAGCACTGAACGACCGCTGACGGCCTGGAGCTCACATCTCCGAAAACATCTAAACAAATTGTAAAATAGATGCTATGATTAAATATGAATCACATATTTCAGGTCTAAACAACTACATTCTCGCCTAAAAACTCTTTGTTCGTGGTACAGTCTTTGTAAAAATATGGTGGATCTGCTCAGACACCAGTCAAATGTTTGTTTGTTTTTTTAAAGAAATTGTTTGTATGCCTCAAGGATGCATTCAATTGATCAAAAGTGACAGTAAAGATATTTATAATGTTACAAAACGATTCTATTTCAAATAAATGCTGTTCTTTAGAACTTTCTATTCATCAAAGAATCCTGAAAAATAAAATGTATCATGGTTTCCACAAAAATTCCACCAGGTTTCACCATTGATAATAATCATAAATGTTTCTTGAGCAGCAAATCATCATATTAGAATGATTTCTGAAGGATCATGTGACACTGAAGACTGGAGTAATGATGCTGAAAATTCAGCTTTGATCACAAGAATAAATTACACTTTACTATATATTCACATAGAAAACTGTTTTTTTTTTTTAAATTGTAATAATATTTCACAATTTTTACTGTATTTTTGATCAAATAAACACAGCCTTGGTGAGAAAAAGAGACTTCTGTCAAAAACATCTTTTCAAAGCACTTTTCACTACTAAACCATAGATTACAGACTCATTTCTTTGTGTCAGCGTGTGAAGTTGTCTAGACAATTTTAAGTAGAGGAGAGTCGGGTAAGATGAGCCAGAGCCAAAAGTAAAATTTGATACACCTAATTATATTTCAGAGCTGTGTTTAATGTGAAGGTCCCAATCCATCCTTGAGCTTACAAATGATTCTTTTTTTAACGACTGGCAGAATTTGAGCTGTCAAAACGGCTGTAATGAGACATAAAACAGGCTGCGAAGAGAAGTGTGAACATTGGGCAGACGAGACGTCTGTTTAACTGTGATAGCAGAGACGAGTGCTAAAGATAACCTGATGTTATTGTACAGAACATCTTTCTCCAGAAAGCACTCGTTCAAAAGCATGAAGCGAATCATTTATATAATTAGAGGTTTATTTTTAGGAAGTGGTGCTAATAAATCACATATCAAAACATATTAATAACCCATTTCACTTTTAAAACTCATCAACCCTGATACATTCAAAAGGTTACGGGATTGAAGATCAGTAAAAAAAATATAGCTGCAAGCATCGATGACGGGCCCAAGCCCCGGCGCCACGCCACCCCGGTTGCTTAAGGAAACGTGCATGGTGGGCAACATACAAAATTATTTTAATTTAAATCAAACGATGATTTTACACGATATGAGAGACTTTTTCCCTTTTATTGTCATTAATTTAATCCCTCATCATGGCAACACTGTTCGAGATATCCTATAATCATTCGCTTCTTCAGTGTCTTTGTGGTGACTGTAGGTAAGAATAACCCTCCCCAACTTTTGTCAAAAGGTGGCGCTATAGTGCCCCTCCTCCCTGCCCATTTCTAAGGCTTTGCCCATGTCTACTGGCTGACAACTTTGACATGTGTGTTGAGTTTCATGAAATTTGAAGCATGCTAAGAGACTCAAAAACACCCAAGAATGTTATTAAAGTTCTATGTGTTGCCATGGCAACAGTATTTAAGATATCAAGAATCCTTTCACAAGTCTACATCTTCTATGCCTTGACATTATTCTAAATTTGAAGCGAATCAGGTAAAAATTAGAGGGCAATTTCAAAGGATTTTGAAAGTGACACACTTCCTGCTGCCAGTTGGTGGTGCTATGACTTTGACTCACAATAGTCACATCCATGTGATCGGATTCCTACAACGAACACATGGCTGAAGTTTCATCAAAATCAGTCCACGTTTGCAGAAGTTATAACACACTTTCTGTTTCCCTTTTTCCTGCCATAAATTAATTTCAACGCCACGGCCAAACCATTTGAGATATCCAAAATCTGTCCGCAATTTAGCATCCTCAATGTCTTGTCTTCATGCTGACTGAGTTTGGTGGTGATTGGATGATTCCCCTAAGAGAAGTATATCAAATTCCAGAGCATGTGTTTATCTAACAACCCTAAATAGCCGACTTCCTGTAGCGCTGTCGTATGACTGAACGTTGTTCGGCTGATGAGATCTATAACTGTATGAAGTTTGGTTATTGTAGGTGAAAATGGGTGCACTACAGAGCCCTTCAAATACAACCATATAAAAGGGAGTGCCACAGAGCCCCCCTACGATGGCCGACGATTCCTATGTGTGTGCGAAGTTTTAAGAGTTTTTGAGCATGTTAAGGGACCCAAAAGTGCCTGAAAGTTCGGGGGGAAAAAAGCTTACCTAAGGAAACAATAGGGCCTTCGCCCCTTCAGGGCTTGGGCTTTAATAATGCCTAAATTAGCAAATTAGTTTTCATGTACTTTGTAAGTTGAAATATTAAGCTTTATGAGACTAATATATCAGTGCAAAATTGTGCAAATTAATTTAAAGACATTTATTTATATGTAGTTTGCGCCAAGATCAATCATTTTAAAAATGTATTAAGCTTTATGATGCCAATATAAGTATAAAAAAACATGGTCAGGAATAAAATTCTGATGGCAATTACTCAAATATGAAATTATAAAATCCCCCAGCCTAAGTTCATCCTTTTTTGCCCAAAAAATACAAAAAAGGAACAATTTTATGTCATTAAAAGCTAAATTTAGGTCGAATCTTTTTCCATGCAAAGAAAATCCAATGATGTTCCAATAAAAAACATCTTTTTGTTGTAAAAGTTATGATTTGCGTACTAAACCCAGTCCAGTAAATACAGTGATGGATAGTTCAGTTTGCAGTTTATTTCATCAGCAGTAAGTCATGAAGACAGTTTCCTGAGAATGAGCCTGAGTTTAGGGAGTCAGGGTTTGAAAAAGGTGCAACTGAAAGCTCAAATCCTTCTGGATATGAAGTAACATGCTGGTCTATTGTCTGCTGTGTGTTATCAGTTTGATTTGACTGTAGACCTGCTTCATTATTGCATAGAGACGGCCGTACAGGAGCTCATATCATGCATCTGTCGGTAAAGTCACACTGAACTCACTGCAGGTCTCGTCCGGCACTCGGGCGTCAGAGATTGTGAAATGCACTCTGTCTGTAATCAGTTAGCACTCTAGAGGGTCACATTGTAGGTTATTTGAGAGATCTTTGTGTGTGTGTGTGTGTGTGTGTGTGTGTGTGTGTGTGTGATTGTTGAGTGTCAGTTTAAGGACTGAAGGACAAATGGAAAGCAGAACTTTTCGTGGCAGTGCAGAGCTTTGAGTTGAGGCAATCTGATGCATCAAGGAAGCGAAAGAGCAGGTTCTTTCCCTGAATAAAGTCACTGTAAAAGACAATTGGTAACACTTTTAAGCCGGTCTCATTTGTTGACAATGCATGAGCTAACATCAACTAACAATGAGCGATATGTTTAACAGCATTTATGAACCTTTGTTAAGGTTCGTTAATAAAAATGTTCATGTTAGTTCACTGTACAGTAATTAAAGGGTTAGTTCACCCAAAAATGAAAATTCTGTCATTTATTACTCACCCTCGTGCCGTTTTACACCCATAAGACCTTCGTTAATCTTCAGAACACGAATTAAGGTATTTTTGATGAAATCCGATGGCTCAGTGAGGCCTGCATAGCCAGCAATGACATTTGACATCGAGATCCATTAATGTACTAAAAACATATTTAAATCAGTTCATGTGAGTACAGTGGTTCAATATTAATATTATAAAGTGACGAGAATATTTTTGGTGCACTAAAAAAAACAAAATAACGACTTATATAGTGATGGCCGATTTCAGAACACTGCTTCAGGAAGATTCGGAGCGTTATGAATCAGCGTATCGAATCATGATTCAGATCGCATGTCAAACCGGCAAACTGTTGAAATCATGTGACTTTGGCGCTCCGAACAGCTGATTCGATACGCTGATTCATAACGCTCCGAAGCTTCCTGAAGCAGTGTTTTAATATTCACCAAAAATATTCTCGTGGCTTTATAATATTAATATTGAACCACTGTACTCGCATGAACTGATTTAAATATGTTTTTAGTACATTAATGGATCTTGAGAGAGGAAATGTCATTGCTGGCTATGCAGGCCTCACTGAGCCATCGGATTTCAACTAAAATATCTTAATTTGTGTTCCGAAGATCAACGAAGATCTTACGGGTGTAAAACGGGACGAGGATGAGTAATAAATGACAATATTTTCATTTTTGGGTGAACTAATCCTTTAATATTAAAGGGGTCCTTGATTATGATTTCACTTTAACTTGTTATGCTCACACAACATCTGCAAAGTTACGACGCTCAAAGGTCAATGCAAAGGGAGATATTTTCTTTTACAGAAATTGTATTTTAAGGACTACAACAAGCTTCCTGGGTTGGTGACATCACAAACTTTAACATTTATATAAATCCTGACAATCCTCATTTTGGCTGCGTGAGATTCTCCAACTTTGTTGTTGTTGTTGAGCTGTTAAAGCTCCGCCCTCTTCTGGAAAGATACAACTTTTGATTTTAATAATGTATTAATAAATGTTTAGATTGACATTAAGATTAATAAATGCTGTGGAAGTACTGTTCATTGTTAGTTCATGTTAACTAATGTAGTTAACAAATGTTAACAAATGAAACCGTAGTGCAGTGTGTTAAAAATTTCACTTCAGTTTAATCAGTCTAATCAAACTGACTGCACAAGTCATTTTAACTTTTTAAAATCTTGTCCAGTTGAATTTCGTGCACTGTTGGTCTAAAGTTTGAAATATTTAAAAGTTTTTAATGTTTTTAAAAGAAGTCTCTTCTGCGCACCAAGGCTGCATTTATTGGATTAAAAATACAGTAAAAACAGTGAAATTATATTACAATTTAAAATAACTGTCGTCTTCTGTAATATATTTTAAATGTAATTTATTTCTGTGATGCAAAGCTGAATTTTCAGCAACTTTGAAATTATATTAATGAGTTAAAGTAGCTAATGGAACATATGTTGGCATGACTTATTTATCAAATCAGTTTTTGTAGTGTGCAGAACAGGGCCTGAAACTCTTAGAAGTGATTTTGAGCAGCGATGCAATGCATCTGATGGTCTTTTCGACTGACAGATTTCCAATATTCCTTTCAAAACATCATTTGAGTTGACAGAAAGGCCTTTTGGTTTAATGTCGCTGTCACTCTGTCTCTTCCAGTGGCAGAGAAGCCTGAGATGGCGGTCATGCCCGTGTCGCTGGAGAACCGCTCCTGTGTGCTGATCCGCCGGGATCTGGTGGCACTGCCCGCCAGTCTCATCAGTCAGATTGGTTATCGCTGCCATCCCAAACTATACACTGAGGGAGACCCCGGAGAGAAGCTTGAACTAGTGGGAGGTTGGTGAAATCACTCATTTCCTTATGGTCAAAGACGGTGTTGGGGGTAACGCATTACAAATACTGTGCACTATGTAATCAGATTATGGATGTAACAAGTAATACATTACAAGTACTATGTATTTGGTAATCAGATTAATTTTTGATGTAACGAGTAAAGTAACACATTACAAATACTGTCCATTACGTAATCAGGTTACAGTTTTGATGCAAGGAATAAAGTAACACACTTTGCATTACATAATCAGATTACTTTTTGATGTAACAAGTAAAGTAACGCATTACAAATACTGTGCATAACATAATCAGGTTACGGTTTTGATGCAAGGAATAAAGTAACACTTTGCATTACATAATCAGATTACTTTTTGATGTAACAAGTAAAGTAACGCATTACAAATACTTTGTATTTTGTAATCAGATTAATTTTTGATGTAACGAGTTAAGAAGTAACATATTACAAATACTGTGCATTACGTAATCAGGTTATGTTTTTGATGCAAGGAATAAAGTAACACACTTTGCATTACATAATCAGATTACTTTTTGATGTAACAAGTAAAGTAACGCATTACAAATACTGTGCATAACATAATCAGGTTACGGTTTTGATGCAAGGAATAAAGTAACACTTTGCATTACATAATCAGATTACTTTTTGATGTAACAAGTAAAGTAACGCATTACAAATACTGTGCATTACGTAATCAGGTTATGTTTTTGATGCAAAGAATAAAGTAACACACTTTGCATTACATAATCAGATTTGATTTTTGATGTAACGAGTAAAGTAACACATTACAAATACTGTGCATTACATAATCAGGTTACGTTTTTGATGTAAGGAGTAATATAACGCATTACAAGTACTGTGTATTTTGTAATCAGATTACTTTTTGATGTAACGAGTAAAGTAACACATTACAAATACTGTGCATTACGTAATCAGGTTACAGTTTTGATGCAAGGAATAAAGTAACACACTTTGCATTACATAATCAGATTACTTTTTGATGTAACAAGTAAAGTAACACATTACAAATACTTTGTATTTTGTAATCAGATTAATTTTTGATGTAACGAGTAAAGTAACATTACAAATACTGTGCATTACATAATCAGGTTACGGTTTTGATGTAACAAGTAAAGTAATGCATTACAAATACTGTGTATTTTGTAATCAGATTAATTTTTGATGTAACGAGTAAAGTAACACATTACAAATACTGTGCATTACGTAATCAGGTTATGTTTTTGATGCAAGGAATAAAGTAACACACTTTGCATTACATAATCAGATTACTTTTTGATGTAACAAGTAAAGTAACGCATTACAAATACTGTGCATAACATAATCAGGTTACGGTTTTGATGCAAGGAATAAAGTAACACTTTGCATTACATAATCAGATTACTTTTTGATGTAACAAGTAAAGTAACGCATTACAAATACTGTGCATTACGTAATCAGGTTATGTTTTTGATGCAAAGAATAAAGTAACACACTTTGCATTACATAATCAGATTTGATTTTTGATGTAACAAGTAAAGTAACGCATTACAAATACTGTGTATTACATAATCAGGTTACGTTTTTGATGTAAGGAGTAATATAACGCATTACAAGTACTGTGTATTTTGTAATCAGATTACTTTTTGATGTAACAAGTAAAGTAACGCATTACAAATACTGTGCATTACGTAATCAGGTTATGTTTTTGATGCAAAGAATAAAGTAACACTTTGTATTACATAATCAGATTTGATTTTTGATGTAACAAGTAAAGTAACACATTACAAATACTGTGCATTACATAATCAGGTTATGTTTTTGATGTAAGGAGTAATATAACGCATTACAAGTACTGTGTATTTTGTAATCAGATTACTTTTTGATGTAACAAGTGAAGTAACATTACAAATACTGTGCATTCCGTAATCAGGTAACGTTTTTTATATAAGGTGTAAAGTAATGCATTACAAGTACTGTGTATTTTGTAATCGGGTTACTTTTTGATGTAGCAAGAAACAGTGCACAGTATTTGTAATGTTTCTTGTTACATCAAAAAGTAACCTGATTACATAGTGCACAGTATTTGTAATATGTAATCAGGTTACTTTTTGATGTAAGGAGTAAAGTAACGCATACTTTACATAATCAGATTACTTTTTTGGTGTAACAAGAAACATTACAAATACTATGCACTATGTAATAAGGTTACATTTTTGATGTAATGAATAAAATAATGCATTACAAGTACTGTGTATTTTGTAATCAGGTCACTTTTTGATGTAACAAGTAAAGTAACATTACAAGTACTGTGCATTACATAATCAGATTACTTTTTTGATGTAACAAGTAAAGTAACGTATACTTTGCATTACATAATTCGATTTTTTTATTAAAGAAGTAATGCATTACATGTATTGTGCATTAGACAATCATTAGGTTTTTTTATGTAACGAGTAAAGTCACACGTTACTTTATAAATGTACACATTAATATTTGAGTTACTTTTTAAAAAAAATTAATGCAGGCTACTTTTAGTTTAATTAATTTGCTTTAACATTTTTTAAACTACTGAATTTAAATCCTCTCTCTTTTCCAAAACGTAATCACTTAGACATGTGCATCTGTGCGCAGGAACAGACAGACAGTACAGTAATACCAAAACATGTTACTTTAAATTTTGTAATAAAAAGACTAGGTAACAGTAGGTAATGTTAAGAGATACTTACACTTTAAGTAACTTGTCAACTACCAGTCATTAATGTATTAGTAGACTCTTAGGTTAGGGTTCGGGTTAGTAGAATAAAGTTGATGCACTTGCAAAGTTATTTATAGTCAGTAGAATTTCTGTTGAGGAGCATCAAAATAAAGTTTTAGCAGATATTAAGCAGATTGTCCACTAATACTCAATTAATACACTAATTAGGTTAGGTGACATGTAGTTGAAAAGTTAGTAGAATGTCTAAAGTGAACCATCAAAATAAAGTGTTACCAAAAAAAAAAAAAAAAACGCCTGCAATTTCTGGATGAGAGCAAAACTCTAAAAAAAAAAAAATGGTTGATGATTTAGTTTACTTTAAATCATTTTCACTAATAAATAAATGAAAATAATAAATTAAATCATACAAATCAAAGAACATACAATTCATACAAAGAATTTTGAACCTGGCTTTATCCAATATTCACATTTTTGTTCTGGAAATGTATGCAAATGAGGGCATATTTAATTAGATAGTAGCTCATTTGCATATTTAAATATAACATTTAAGAAAACTTGTAATACAAAAACAATTTATTTTCACCTTATTGGCGTTCCTGATGTTCTTGATGAGCTGATAGTCCAGTGTTGTTGATTGTTGTTGTGTTCAGGCACAGGTGTGTTCATGACCAGAGGTCAGCTGATGAACTGCCATCTGTGTGCCGGCGTCAAACACAAGGTGCTGCTGCGGAGGCTCCTCGCTACCTTCTTTGACAGGTTTGTGACATCACACCGAAACGACCGCTGTCTGCAATGGGTGTAACGGTTTGGGTATTCCTATTGAAAACCTTCGTTACGGGTCTTTTGTTTCGGTGCACATGTGTACCGAACAAATGCAGCGTTGCTTTAATCGTTGTATGTGCGGAACTTCTGTTATAAAGTCAGAATTGCGAGTTATAAAGTCAGAAGTGTGTGATATAAAGTCAGAATTAATTTTTTTATCATTTTATAATGTTTCTTAAGGTGCACTCATAATGATTTTTACATTAAAAATTGTCATAATTTAGAAAATATAAGGCCATTTACTACCCTGGTTTTAGCCTCTGATTTGAACACTCTGTTTTAAGGGGCGTGTCTACTGTGAGACTTCAATGTGAACGCCCACTGCTGTGATTGGCTAACATCTTTGCATATTACACATAGAGCTCTTTCGAACAAATAATGCTCTACTGAGAGATTCACATACTGTAGTTCAAAATACAGTGCACAGCATAAATGAGTACACCTCCTCTGAAACTTCTGAAAGTCAGCAATTACTCAGTTACTTAGAAGACATGTTAGTGTTCTTTAGAGATATAATGTTCCAGCAAGTCTGCTTAATCAATTACTAAAGAAGCATGTTAAAATTATTCAGGAAAATAAGATTTTCTTATCAAGGTGATAAAATGTTGCTTAGCAAAAATGAGTACACCCACCTAAATGTTACTAAGTAAAACGAAATAAAAAAAATTCTGGTGTAAGTTTAAGGAAATGTTTGATCAACAGATAAGTATGTTGAACCAAAACATTTAAAGAGAAGTAATTTCTATATTATATAGCCCACTGAATCATTCTCAGACTTAATGCTGTCAACATGGAAGCACTTGGGAGAGAACTGTGGTACAAGAGGATTACCAAATCATTTAAGTGTGAAAATATAGCAAAAGTAACACAGAAATTCAAAAACAATGGACTTGTGACAAGGCCCCTGAAAAAATCAGGCCTTCATTTTAAGCTTTCATTTAGGGATGAGGGATTTTTTTGCTAGACAAAGAGCAGGAGAAATCCCAAGCGAGTGTCTCAGAGCCAGCAAAAGCTATGAAAAGAGTGACTGTTGATCTCACAGAGTAAGATACAGCCTGCAGAAATGACATGCATGCTTGTTGTTCTCACTGGAACTACCCACTGTAGCCAAAGCACAATAAAGTCAGTTAGCCATTTCCAAAGCCCATATTTACAAATTATAGACTCTGGGAATCAATACTCTGGTCTCATGAGACCAAATCAATCATTTTGGATCTAACAGCATCAGAAATGTTCTGGTGTTGCTAGAGGAGGAGTATGGAGAGAAGTGCCTGATTCCCACAGTAAAGTTCAGGGGTAGTAAAGCTCTTATATAGGGATGTATGAGTGCTGAAGGTGTGAGGGAGTTGTGCTTTATCAATGCTGTCATGAATTCACACACCACTGTGTAATTTAATACACAAACTTGAAACAGAAGATGTTACCCTTTCCTCATTCCCTGCATTGTTGGGCATTTTTCAACATGACAATGTGGATATGCATTCTCCCAAAGTGAAAAACCTTCTGTGGACATGTATTTCACCAAATCTTAACACTCTTGAGCGCCTGTGGGGGATTCTGTAGAGACGAGTTGAGATTAAAGATCAGGGCATTTGAGGAGCTCATCATCCAGGAGTTAAACAGGACAGATTTGTCATGAACTTGTTCACTCCGTGCAAGAAGGGTCAGAGCAGTATATTCAAAATTATGGAGTGCTAGAATATTATACATTTGTTGAATTAAATCAAGGGTGTACTCATTTCTGCAATCCTTCATTTAAACAAAATTGGCTAATTTACTTATTTTATGGCTATTAATGACACACATTTCACAGTTTTCATTATGCATATGTTTAATACATTTTAGTTTTGCCATCTTTCCATGAATTGTTTTGGTGATCATAAAGAAAATACATCTTTTTGTATTTGTTCAGAGGGGGTGTACTCATTTATGCTGTGCACTGTAAATAAGAAATTTCCTAGCATTAGGATCCTTTGGAAGGTGATGTTATTTTTAGTCCAGTGATCCGGAATCACTGTATCACGTTGATCTGATTCTCGAAATGAGTCGTTTCATTAAAAGCAGTTTTTGGACTAACAAGGAAGTTTTGAGTTCTGTAACTTGACCTCTTATACTGCTGTACCGAAAACAAGGTACCGAACCGTGACTTTTTACATACACGTCATTCATCTGAAGTGCAAGTATATGAGATATTGAGTGTTTTCTCATTGCTTTCTGTTTGTTGAACCTGCAGAAACACATTAGCAAACAGCTGTGGGACGGGGATCCGATCTTCAACCAGCGACCCCAGCCGAAAACCACTGGACAGTCGAGTCCTAAACGCTGTCAAACGTACGTCACGCTCTATATGTCATGAGTCAACATTCATAATCCACCATTCATTCATGTTATGAGGAAACATTTTGTATTCACTCTCCTAATAACGTTCTTTTTCTTTCAGTTTACTGTCAGAACTTTGCTCCCAACTTTAAGGAAAGTGAGATGAACGTCATCGCCGCTGACATGTGCACCAACGCGCGCCGCGTACGGAAGCGCTGGCTTCCCAAGATCCAGTCCATGCTGCCGGATGGGATGGAGGTCTATCAGGGCTCGTCCGCGGCCGTGAGTCTGGGTGTCGGCGGGCTGCCGGTGGGCGTTCAGCTGCCCTTCGAGCCTGACTTCAAGAACCTGCTTCCCTCGGGCCTGAATCTGGAGCAGCGGCTCTACGCCGAGCGCAAGGAACCCGTGAGGACTCATTTGCCGATGGATAGCGGTGAGGATCTTCCCGGCGAGGAGGAGGACGAGGAGGAGGAAGCCCAGACCGACAGTGCTGAGGGGACGTTGGGGGCGGGGCCTGTCAAGCCTGGAGCTGAGGGCGGGGCCTCTGTGGCCACACCCCCTGAGCAGCAGCAGCAACAGGAGGAGGAAGAGGAGGAGGAGTTTGCAGACGGCCTGAGAATAAACGGGAAGTGAGCGGAGCAGACGGCTTCCTTATTGACTCCGGAAACCACCTTTCAGTTCATATCCACCGTGTGAATACATGCTGAAGGGAAGAATCTGTGTATTCAGAAAGCCAAACACACACAGGCATCGCTCGTGAAGAAACACTTACCTGTTCAGTTATCCTGGAAACTAGTATTTCAAGTTGAAAGTCATCTGGACAGTGTCATTTACTCCAGAGAGCAGAAGTCGTGTGACGAAGCTGCGGGTGACCTTCATTGTGAAACATAATATTACGTTTTGCATGTTCCGTTCTTGAGATCACTTTGCCATAAATATAGCAGTGAATCTCGCAAAAGCATGACCAGATCACATTACGCCCCAAAAAACAGAACTTTTGCAACAAGAAATGAAGCCTCATTCAAATAAATAGCCCAGTTTACATGTTTGTAATCAGATTGATGACTGAAAAGCCTCATGTAAACATCTGACTGAACTCAACTGTTGTTTGCAATACATGTAAACAAATATGTGAATCGGATTGTAATGTTTAGGGTTCATATAAACATAAAATCCTAGAATCTTAAATCCGATTGGATTCATTCCAGTGCATGTAATCATACCCATTATTTATGACAGTTAAGCCCCTAAAATTATAGAAATATATAAATAAATAAACTATTAAGAAATAATTACTAGTAATTGTTATAATATATATATAGTAGTGGCCAAAAGTGGGAGATACTTGTTTTTAATAATCCCACAAGTTTGATTAAAGCATCAAAATATTTTGTATTTTTTAGATATGAGGGAAGAACTTGTTTAAGGTATTTATCTGACAAAATTATTTGGCAAAACTACAGCTACACGTTTTATTTTACCATCCAAAAAAAAGGTCAGCACATTTTGTCATGTTTCATTGCATTATTATCACAAATAAAACAATCGACTACAAGCACAACTATGCAATATTATTACAAAACCTTTAATAATATTTGAATAAAGGGTGAAGATATATACATCACTTTTGGCCACTACTATACATTTCTTCTATGGAAGTAAACTAATGCCATATGTTTTTGAAATAAAAAGCTTGTTGAATTGCTACTTGCAAAAAATATGCATTGCATTAACTGTGCTTGTCTGTCTTTTAATGCATTGTATTTTTAGGGCTTGCATTGCGAAATGTTGAAATTTGAACCACTGAATTTGCGGACGTAAAATAAAATGGACAGAAAATTGCCTGCTGAATATTATAGGTTGTATTTTTAAACAGAATTAATATTTTGGAAGTGAAATCTGAAAGGTGAATATGGATTATTGATTTTTTTTTTTTACGATGAAAATGTGTGTGAATTGAAATATTCACAGCTTAAATATACAAACCATGTTGAATTTCAGCCCATAAAAATGCAAGCCTTAAAAATACAATGCATTAAAATACAAGCACACAAGTTAATGCAATGCATATTTTTTTCAAGGAGTGCAATTCAGCAAGCTTTTTATTTCAAAAACATATGGCATTATTTTACTTCCATATTGTTTTCATATTTATTTTTAAAGTACTGTATTAGAATCATTGATTAATGCAATTTGATGTAATTTTCATTAGAATAACGTCACAATGCAAACATAACATGGTGAAACGTGATCTGAGCATGTTATTTTGTGAGATTCATCTACTATCTGCGTTTAATAAAACTGAACTGATTCATTTCATGACAGTTAAGTGATGTTTCATGTCACTGCACAGTTTTTAAGTGCAGTAGTTTTGAATGCTTCCATCGTCTTTCAGATGCCTGCGCGTGTTTGACCGTCTGAACGCTCGCATGACGTCAGACACTCACAGAGACAAACGCACGCCGACGCTGCTAGAATGTGCGCTCACTTCCACCGCTTGCATGCCAAATCTGATACAAATTCACAGCCTTGATAAAATCTGCATCCCCAAAAACAAGCAGAAAAACTGCTACTGTTAATGTAAGGAAGGCGTCAGAGATGTGGGAACAGTCTGGAATCTAAGAGACAAGTTTTTCTGTACTGTAGACTGTTTAATGAACTCGCTGGCTTCTTCACATTTGCACTTGATGGGTTTAAGATGGCGACGAGCGGCACTAAGAGTGACGTTCGTGTCTCTGGGTGATTCTGTTCACGCAGGCTTTGCTTTACGTGCGAAGCGCTTCCTGTTCCCTATGTGTTTCTGACACATGCACTAGTCTAGAGGACACTAACAGAACAAGCCCTCCGGTCTACAGATGACACGATATGACAAAAACATGAAGTGATTCTCACCAAAATCACCAAATGATCTTTGGCCTTAAGAGACTCAAAATGTGTGTTGATGGAGGTTCTGCAGGAGCAGGGTTGGAAAGCACTTGATTTTTTTTGTGTGTGTGTGTGTGTGCGTTTTCTTCATGAAATATGTTATTTTGATTTACACTAGTGGTCAAAAGTTTGGAATATAGTTACGATTAAAAAAAAAAAAAAATTATTGTTGCCAAGGCTGCATTTATTTGATTTAAAAACAGCAAAAATTGTGAAATATTATTACAGTTTAAATCAGCTGTTTTCTATGTGAATATATTGTAAACTGTAATTTATTTCTGTGATCAAAGCTGAATTTTCAGACTCCAGTCTTCAGTGTCACATGATCCTTCAGAAATCATTCTAATATGCTGATTTGCTGCTCAATTATTATTAATATATATATATATATATATTTGGAAAGTGTGATACTTTCAGAAAAATGTTCAAAGGAAATATTTAGCATCATTATAAATGCCTTTACTGTCACTCTTGATCAATTTAATGAATCCTTACTTAAATTTGAATGGTAGTCTATCACCAGGGTTGCCAGATTTTCACAACAAAATCCACCCAATCGCTACTCAAAACTAGCCCAGGGGGTAAAATCCACATTTTTTTGGTGGGGTTCCCCTGGTAAAATTTGCATTTCAGGGGTTAAATAGCATGTTATTTGGGGTCACTTCAACCCGCGGACATGAAAAACAACCCGCTGCGATGGTATTAAAGTAGCCCAATTCCGCGGACTTGGCAACAATGTATCACCCTTTTCGCAAAAATGTTAATATTGATAATAAGAAGAAATATTTCTTCTTTTAAAAAAAAAAAAAAACATTAAAAAAATCAATTTTATTCCAAACTTTTGACCGGTAGTGTAAGCTCTTAAACATTTAATGACGCAAACATATATAATATTCTCACTGAGACTTTAAGAGCGTTATCTTTATCAGGCTATTAATACTGTGGTCGTCAGAATCTCCAGGTATGTCGAGTTTATGGAAATCCTTCTTCAGTCCTGATGACGTTGAGATCTACTGATTTGGCGGCGTTATATTTGATTCGATTGGTGGTTTATTTTGCACTGTCGGTTGTTAAAGTGCCTCGTCAGTGCCGTTGATTGACAGCTGTCATGATTCTAATCAACACTAGATGACTAAACTAAAGACACATTTGTTCTTTCTTTCTTGTGAAGAGTTCAAAACATCATCTTCACTCTCTTCTCTTGTTTTATCATTATTAATCAGGAAGATTCCTGACTCGCGTCTCTGTGAGGATGAAACGTCTTAAGGAGGAATAATCGCCTTGGTTTTGTTGTGGTTGAAGAACTTGTGCCTTATTGTGACTACTGATACCATCATAATAACTACACTTCGGCCTTGTTTGTTAATAATAATGATCAAACCTTCGTTTATGGAGACGGTTTGGGAAATTATGCAAAAAAAAAAAAAACTTGTTGTTTATCACAGCTGTTGGTTTGCTGTTTTAATAACCTCTACAAACCTGAAGATTCTGACCAGAACTGACAGATGGATCCTTGAAAAGATGTCTGGTATGATTAATACTGTTAGATTTCATGTTTATGTAGTCTGTGACTATTTAGAGCGATAGCAATACATTTCTAAAGGTAGAAAGAGTCACTAAAATGTGCTGGAACTAATATATGATCATTAAGGCCAGTTCTTACACTAGTACTTTCAAGCATGTCTTTTATCCACCTTATTTTTCAACGCAGTTTTCTGTGAATGTGTACGATTCTTCGGGAATCAACTAGTGCTGAAATGATAAAACTACTTGGGCTACAGACCTGTGTGTTACGACAACACATTCAAATAATATGGTATGAAATGTTTTGGGAGGAGCTGAAAATGACTGGAAGTGGATAAGACCTGACACATTCAATTTGCAAATGTCATGAGAAATCGAATCCCCCTTGGGGTTGCCAGGTTTTCACAACAAAACCCGCCCAATTGCATTTCAGGGGGATCCCATGGTAAAATCCAGAGGGTAAAATTTGCGTTTTTGGTGGGGATCACCTGGTAAAATTCGCATTCCAGGGACTAAATATCACGTTATTTTTGGTCGATTCAACCCGCGGACATGAAAAACAACCCGCGGCGACAATGTAAAAGTAGCCCAATTCTTGGCAACACTGTCTCCCCTGATTTTGCAAGAATTATAATCGGGCGCTAAAAATACTACCCATTAAAAGTCTGTTGAACCAATGGGATCACAAAAGGAGACCCGATTCCTGGGGGGGACTCGATTTCTCACCACACCGTTCTTACGTGAAAAATAAGGTGGTTCTCTCATTATTTACCCAGAAAGCCCAACGCAAACATGCATCAATATGCCAACCTTCTAAGTATATTGTTATATCTTTGAAACTAAGCACGTTGCACTATAAAGTGGATATCGGAGAATGTCCTTTGCCAACCTGTAGAGCGCAAAGCGGTTTGTTGTAGCTATTCGAATGAATGTAACGTGCTAATTTATAGATTTACGTAGAGGCTCCTTCAATAAGACCGCGTTTATATCAGCACTAATGGCTAACGTAAGCGCTTTTGCACAGCTGTGAGGTTTTGTTTGCGTGTGAGAATGAGAGACGAGTGTTTGTGTCTGCGAGAACTCTTTGAGCAGCTCCACGTTGTGAATATGAAATGCAAACTCTGTCAAACTGAACATATTCGAAGATCACAGTGGTCCATAATTTCACGTGCAACATTTAGTGTTCGTTTGGATGCTGCCCGAGTACAGATATCACGGAAATGGCCTTTGAATGTAATAAAAACAGCTGTTTTCGGGTGAATCTCGCAAAAGAAATGCTCGCAAAATAAGAATGCGTATGTGTTCACATCAACGATGATAACTATAATGATAAAGATACAATTCTAAATATAAAAGAATAGCAGAGTCCACATCACAACTATAATGATAACGGCACAGTGAAACGATATCGCAACAGGGTTGCCAGGTTTTCACAACAAAACCTGCCCAATTGCTACTCAAAACTAGCCCAAAAACCAGCCCAGTTGCATTTCGGGGGGTCCCCTGGTAAAATGTGCATTACGGGGAGTAAAATTCGCGTTTTTGGCAGGGTATCCCTGGTAAAATTCGCATTCCATGAGGTTAAATATCATGTTATTTGGGGTCGCTTCAACCCGCGGACGTGAAAAATAACCCGTGGCAACAGTGCTCAGTTGGCAGACTTGGCAACACTGATTGCTAGAATCACTTTCAGAGCGATTTTTCCAGCTGATGAACTATAAAAACATTGACAGCCATTAAAAATCCATCCTGCTTTAAAGAGCGCGAGCATTTAAAGCGACAGACGACAAAACTGCAGCGTGCTTATAATAAACCGAATGATATTGTGCTTTAATGTGGATGCTAATATCGTTCTTAGTGTGAATGGGTTTGTAAAGAAAATGAAGCAGGGTCATTCCTGCAGTTGAAAGAAAATTCAAATTAAATTATTTTCTAGACTTGTCAGAATGTCTATCATAAAAACACTGGTCAAGCTTTTTACTTTGTTTATGGAGTAGAGTGCGTTCACGCCATGTCGTAATTACCGTAATTACGAGATTCCAGCGTTCAAGTCCTCGTAGACCTCATAATTAGCTTTTTCTGAGAGCTCCTACTTGTACCATGTGACTGCTGCAGATTAATTTAGCCGTTGATAGTGTTGCCATATAAACACATAATTTCTGGTACAAGGATGTGAACAGCTCCGAGTAAAAAATTGTCAAGAAATTACGGTACGACATGGCATGAACGCAGGAAGGAAATGATTTCACTTCTAGAAAGTCATGTGATTTAGGGCGTATGCTTAAGATTTTAAAGGGCAAGTAGCACCAGTGTAACAGGGTGTACTGAAGT
The DNA here is from genome assembly GCF_018812025.1 of Megalobrama amblycephala. Classification (NCBI taxonomy): domain Eukaryota; kingdom Metazoa; phylum Chordata; class Actinopteri; order Cypriniformes; family Xenocyprididae; genus Megalobrama; species Megalobrama amblycephala. Next base: position 51,478,677 of record NC_063047.1, on the reverse strand, counting down.
TTGAGAGACAAACCAATTTAATGGTTTTACACAAGAAAAAATATCACATTAAATTGTATTTTATGTCAAAGAGGAAAATGTACTAATACTCAAAATTGCTAATTTAGAAATATAACATTAATTTCAAAGTGAAGTTGAGAAAACAACTTTGAGGACAAGTGTCAAGTACTTCAAAAAGTTTTTGTTTTTTAATCATTCTTGGGTACTAATTATAAATTTGTGTTAGCTAGGTACATCTATGCATTGAAATCCATGTGCTATGATCAAGATTTTATGTAAAATATGAAGTATTGTTTCATGGGGACATAAAATCTACCAAACTATAGGAATGACCCCTAAAAATAGGCTTCATTTTCTTCATGCAAATGATCATTTCTCATTTTATTCCTTTGATTTTTGGAGTGAAAAACACCCTGAGGAAATTGCATATTCCTCTGTGCAACCGAAAGACTTACTGTTTAATTATTGAAATTATTATGCGCATTAATTATCTGCCTATAATAACTGCATGCTGTTTCTCCACAGACTGGTGTCCCGTGTGCACATGCGCACTGTACGTATGCGTGTTTCTCCTTGTAAATAACGGCAGCACTTTAAACGCCTCACAGTTCGTGTGAAGCTTGGTGAAATAAATTCACTGGGAGCTTTAAAGCCTTGAGCTCCGAGCGCCGACAATCAGAGGAAGAAGATGTTTTCAGGATTTCTGCTATTGAATGTGTTTCTCATCTGAACACACGAGGCCACGACTCAAATATAACGATAGCTAAGCTTTGCCTGTAGCGATGCGCTTTCATGCTTTGCATTAAAGACAGGTTCCTTAAGAAAGTTTATAACAAACCATTAAACTGCTTTTTTATTGAACTAAGAAACAATTATGTCTACTGCAACACATCACAAATAAAATCTCTTTCATTCCCAGTGTCTTTGTGTTGTGTGATTCTTGTTTCTTTTTAAACGTAAACAAAACTACATGCATTTTGCAGAAGAACATTGTTTTGGTTGTGCCTTCTGCTCTGTGGGGATGAATATGGTTAATCCTACTGCTCATAAAACATTCACTACTAGGCTTGAGAGATATAACCAGTTTAGATGGAAAGGATCTCAAGCTGATTAGCTGAAGACGTCACTGTTAATAGACATGGTACTCCTTGAAAATAAATTCCAGCACAGCGCTACAACAACCATAATGAGCCTTCACAATAGATAATGCTTTATAATGAACTCTGTTAGAGAGCTACATATGGCAATTTATCTGTTCAATAAAACACCTTACTCACCTGTTGAGTAATAAAAACACCATCACCTCTGAAAAGCCAAGCTAATGTTGATTCTTGTTTTATTACGAGGTCTGTCGCCGTCTCTTTTTGCCAGTAGACTCTCCTCTGTTCGGTGTTTGTTTAAAACGGGTGATTTCCCGGAGGCTGGAGATTTAGCTGCTGCATGTCGACCTTTCTCACCCGTTGTGTTGACTGAAGGCCAAAGTATACTTCATTTTTTATGTATAAGCCTGGGTCAGTGTACAGTGTGCGTGGCACTAATTTTGTCATCATCAGAGTACGCGCACCACCGGATTTTACGCTCAGGTCGCACATGCGCATTTAATTTTTTTATAGTAATTAGTTTTTCCACAAGGTGGCAGCCGTGCCCTGGGGGCGTTGATTCACAAGGTAGTCAAAGAAAAAAGAAGTGAAGTCGACCGTTGTGACTGCGGTCACGCCCACTGAGTGGCAAAAAGACTGAAGCTGCGTCCGAAATCGTGTACTGTTGAGTAGGTACTACATTTGAATTTAAATTTAGCCTACTTCACGACTGTTGAAAGAGTACGTTCTATATAGTGTGAATGCGTGTAGTATGAATTAATTCGGATATACTACATCCGCCATGTTGTTACTGTCACATGACCTACCAGTGTCAGTTACATCACAAATCCTCTCCCGTGGCCTCATGGGATAGTAAAGTGTCTATTGTATGCGCACTTCAGAATCTCACTACAAGTAGTAGGTCATCCGGATACTTTTCGCCTACTGTTTTTCGAATACTATGAATTCGGACATACTCTGTTCGCATACTGTTTTTCACATACTATATATTTGATTTCGGACACAGCATGAGTGGCAGTATTGATTTTCAGTGTGAACGCTGTGAAAAACACACAAAACATATAGATCTGAGGTATATTTTTACAGAGAAGCAAATGGTTCGCTACAAATCACAGAAACAGCTGGACTCCAGCAGAGAAACATGGATTTGCAGTTATCATTTTGTGTCAAAATGTTGAATTTTGGGGTAAAATCATACCGTATATATTGTATTGTTATATACTATATTGACAATTCATCAATTAAATACAGTATTTACCATCTTATATTCTGCATAATTGGGTGTTTTTAAATAAACACTGACAAAAACTATTCAAGTTTTAGGGCTGGACGATATATATAACACTGATATAAGTGATCACAAAGATTTAGAGCTATTATATTTATATAAAGCATTCACACACAGATTTGCTTTATGTATTTCCCCGGTGTCGAAATCAGGCACATATAAATGTCTGGAAACATGATTCCTGGCTGCATGTCAATATCCATGGATTAGGGGAGAGTGGGGTAAGATGAGCCATTTTTTATTTATGTGGTCCTCAAGATAAGGGAAAATGAGGCAGAAGTACAATGAAAGTATTTAAAGTAATTTCAGGATGTTTCCTATCATTTTAAATGAACAGAATACATCTATGACAAAGGGCTCTAAAAATATGACTTCTTAAAAAAAAGTGTTCCTCTGGCTCAATTTACCCCAGGTTAGGGGTAAGTTGAGCCGAGTCAGTAGGTGGGTGTAAACTGAATCTGAATCAAACCCATGTGAAATTTTAAAGATAATGTACCTATTTTAAAAACTAATTTAATAATCTAATTTCCTTTTACAAATATTTCTTTTTTTAAAGCTAAATTAAACAACATAAAACCAACCAAATGAAGTTGAAATTTCAGTATGTTTAATTGTTTGCATTTCTGAAACAATATGTTGAACACCAAAGTTGTAACCTTCCCATAAACAGACTAAACAGAGAGTTTGTTGAGTAAAATTAAATAAAAACTAAATAAGAATGAATAAATGTCACTGAAACTAATAAACATTTTAGTCAAAATGTTCTTGAAAAAATGTTCTTGACTGCAGGTGGAAAGATTTATATGATTAAACATCCTCTGGTTCGTATCAGAGAAGGATTTGGTGTACTTGTACACTGTTTTTATCAAATAAACTCGAAAATAAAGATAAACTAAACCAGTTGCGTAATATTACATTGAAATGACACCATTTTATACTTCAGATTTAACTTAACTTCAGTTAAAACGCTGGCTCAATTTACCCCACAGCATTGGCTCACTTTGCCCCACAGCTGCCATTTTAGGAAAAGCTAGCTAGCTTAACAATTCAGAATAATAAATGACTTGCATGGTTTAATACGCTGCTAAATCACCAATATGCATCATAAATAGTTTTAGACCTGGACAGATTTGCTTTGATGAAACAGCCATTACATCTGTTATGTTAAAATTTTACTTTGACAAGCCAAAAACAGTTTTCAAAGTAAATAAGCGACTTCCACTCCTCCCATGTGCTTCTCCTTTTCACAGTCTGGCAGAAATAAAGGGTGGTTCTAAAATATATGGTCACATGACAATAAAATGGTATGGTTGCCAAGATACAGGGGGTGGGTCAACTTACCCACTGGCTCATCTTACCCCACTCTCCCCTACTGGATTTTTGGTAAGTTGTAACACTAGGAACACTATCGAGTCCAACCTTTAGTTGAATTGTTTTTTTATTCGTGTTTTAATCATGATTAAATCCAATCATACAGTCTTTTGCCACTCGAGTCCGGCTGAGGGGGCGTGTTTCGGCGGGAAAGTGATGTCAATGCATACCCTCTATTTACAGATATAACAAGACATGCAAGATATGACGAGAAGTAAAGCACTTTATTAATGGAGAACAAGCTGTTCCTTGTCAGCAGTTTAATGATAACATGTGTCAAACAGACTATTAATTATAAAATATTAGCACTTCTACAAGTACCCTGATGCACTGAGAGAATTACAAATCTTACTGTTTACACTTTATTATAGCTTTCTTATGCATTATGATTTCAAAATCAGAAGATGTTATAAAATTCTATCGATTATGTGAATGTAGCCATGATTTTTATTTTAAACTGGGGGCAGCGAGGAAATTACATGGAAAAATTTAGAGTAAAACGGTAAAAAAATTAAATAAAAGTAAGTTAAAAATTAATTATTAATATAAACAATGGCATTTAATAAAAGGAATAAATAACAGTACAGTATTGTGGGCAGAAAAAAAAAGTAATAATGTAACAGAAATTGAATATTTTCCTAATAATATTTTACACATATTTATAGTATTCATTTTTCATAGTATAAATTGGGTCTGCTAGGGAATAATTAAGAAAAATTCAGAGTAAAACTGTAAAATAAATCAAAAATAAATGATTAAAATAAACATATTTTACATATATATATTTATATATATTTATATATATTTAAGTACAATGAAAGTATTTAAAGTAATTTCAGGATGTTTCCTATCATTTTAAATTATCAGAATACATCTATGACAAAGGACTCTAAAAATATGGCTTCTTAAAAAAAAGTGTTCCTCTGGCTCAATTTACCCCAGGTTAGGGGTAAGTTGAGCCGAGTCAGTAGGTGGGTGTAAACTGACCATCTAAGTTAAAAATTTTAAGTAAAAATGCATTTAATAAAAGGAATAAATAACAGTACAGTATTGTGGGTAGAAAAAAAATGTAATAATGTAACAGAAATTAAATATTTTCCTAATAATATTTTATACATATTTATAGTATTCATTTTTCATATATATATATATATATATATATATATATATATATATATATTTTTTTTTTTTTTTTTTTTTTTTTTTTTTTTAACAGTACAGCCTAAAATTTGTCTTTATACATATATAGCTGTTTTTTAAATTTTAGAATGGGGTCCCTTGAGCCAAAATGGTCAAATTTAGGGGTCAGTGTTTTAATAGATTAAAATCCCTCCATTATCACCTCATGTTCAGTCGCTGCTGTGCTCCATTTGGCCAGTAGAGGTCACTGTCCGAAGAGAAGGAGACAAGTTTCCGCTTCAAAACACGCGTCATTTCCTGCCAAAGTTCAACGCGGGTTCTTGCTAGCACGCAGAGAGTTTGAGATGACCAGAATAAATTCATTAATTCTCCATTAATCACTTAATTAACTACATATTTACTTGTTATTGTTCTTGGCGACGCGAGCGGGACGCTTTGTAAAGATGGGAGACGATCCGGACTCCATTCCAGAGAGAGAGATGAAGGTGACACACTCACCGGCTAATGTTGTTATTATTATTATTATTATTATTAGAGTAAAATGTTCTGTGGCAGATATATGTTGTCTAAATGTGTTTTTACTTTCTCTTATAAGTCGATGTAGTGTAACTTTTGTTAAATGGTTATAATCCTTAGAGAAATTAATATTATAAATACACTAAGTACATTAGAGACAAATATATTTTCCCATCAGATTCTACATAAAGGTTCATTTCAGAATGACTTATTACTCAGTTTTCTGAAATCAGGCTTTCTTTCGTCAGATTTTAAGTTATTTATGCTGTGAAGTGAAAGTGAATCATGACTGTGTTTGTTGTCATTATCAGTTTCACTTCTGTCATCATTACCATACATGTGTGTTTGCTGTACTAATAACTGATCTCACGTCAGTCATCTGATGCTCTTGCTCTCCAGGACTTCCAGTTCCGTCAGATGAAGAAGATCCGTGTGTTCGAGTCGTCTGCTGATCTGCCTAAAGAGCGCTCCAGTCTTCTCTCCATCTCCAACAAGTACGGCCTGACGTTCGTCGGCAGAGACCAAACGCTCAAGGTGTTCTGGACGAGAGACGTCATCACCGCCGGACGGCAGGAGGGAAACCCCAACGACACCGGTGTGAACGCAGTCGGTCATGTCTAAAAAGTCAGCGTGAAACAAGTTGCGCTGGTGTTTTCTTCCCTATTGTGACGTACACTACCAGTCAAAAGTTTGGACACATTACTATTTTGTAATGTTTTCGAAAGAAGTCTCTTCTACTCATCAAGCCTGCATTTATTTGATCAAAAATACAGAAAAAAAACAGTAAAATATTATTACAATTTAAAATAATGTTTTTCTATTTTAATATACTTTAAAATATAATTTATTTCTGTGATCAAAGCTGAATTTTCAGCATCATTACTCCAGTCTTCAGTGTCACATGATCCTTCAGAAATCATTCTAATATGATGATTTATTACAAATGTTGTGCTGCTTAATTTTTTTTTTATAACGTGATTCTTTTTTTCAGGATTCTTTGATGAATAAAAAGTTAAAAAAGAGCAGCATTTATTTAAATTAAATCTTTTGTAACAACATACACTACTGTTCATAAGTTTCGGGTCAGTAATTTTTTCTTTCTTCTTTTTTTTTTTGGAAGAAATTAATACTTTTATTCAGCACGGATGTGTTAAATTGATAAAAAGTGATTAGTAAAGATTTATATTGTTAGAAAATATTTCTATTTTGAATAAATGCTGTTCTTTTTGACTATTTATTCATCAATGAGTCCTGAAAAAAGTATCACAGTTTCCAAAAAATATTAAGCAGCACAACTGTTTTCAACATTGATAATAACTGAGTATCAAATCATCATATAAGAATGATTTCTGAAGGATCATGTGACACTGAAGACTGGAGTAAATTCAGCTTTGCATTACAGAGAAAAATATATTTTAAATGATATTAAAATAGAAAACCATTATTTTAAATTGTAATAATATTTCATAGGGCTGGGTTAAAAAAGATCGTTTTTTAATCGATTCTCATTTTTACGAACCGATATTGATTCTTAAATCCCAAGAATCGATTAGTCTAGTCTGTTTTCAGTTGATGAGCAGAATATTTAGCGCCTCCCATCCAATAAATCGCAATAATCTTTGTGCTTTGTTACTTTTGATATGAAGCAAAGTCTCAGATTTCAAATGACGTCCATCTTATTATGAGATTCAAAAAATAAATGACATTTTGGTGCTGTTTAATGTGGCGTGACAGATCGCTTTAGCACCTCAGTTAAAGAGAAGCATGTGATCATCCTCTCCTCCGCTTTAATACCAGTTACAGCGAAATAAACATGAATGAACATCTGAAGGTATGTTAAAATATACAGTACAACTTACCGAAATCCGTATCATGTCTCGTGTAATCGCTCAATCAGTGCTTCAACCTCGGAAAGACGTCAATAAAACAGCTTGTAGTGTCACGTGTGTCACATTTACCTCAGAAAAACATATTCAGTGACCATAAACTCATTAGTCAGCTAGAAAAGTGAACTCTAGAAAGCAGCGTTCTGATAAATATAGCTATGCACCATTACATATTCATTATAATGTTCTTCAATATTTAATGCATGTTTGAATAAATCAGACAGCTGCGATTTAAATGTTTATTTAAAAACAAAAAACAAATTTGGAGTAGAAATATGATTATGTAATTCTAAACTTTATTTGTAATAATAACATAATTGACTGTAATGTAAGTGTTTGTATATAAATAAGTTAATTTAACCTTTAATATTATTATAGTAGTACCAGCTGACTCTCATGTGTAGTTTACAGCATTAGTTGAGATTTTTTTCCTCTAGAAAATTTGCCATGTGCTGTAACTGAAATACTACATCCAAAATAATCAATATCGAATCAAATCAAAAGCATGTGAAAAGTGATCGAATCAAATTGTGGCAATACCAGCCCTAATATTTCACAGTATTACTGTTTTTTTTCTGTATTTTTGATCAAATAAATGAAGGTTTGATGAGCAAAAGAGACTTCTTTCAAAAACATTAAAAATAGTAATGTGTCCAAACTTTTGAATGGTAGTGTATATCCGAGTTGCCCCGCCCTCGTCATCAGAGAAGTGAAGAGATGTCACTGAGAGAGGGAGGGGAACTTATTCACTCACATGAGATCCAGCAATAGTAAACCACAACCATCCAATCAATTCACAACGGACAAAATCAAGCCCTGCCCTACATTTGTTCTTGTTTGGGAAGCCATTTCACTCAGGATATATGGTACAATAGAGAAGAAAAGACCAGCACAACTTCCCTTTCATGCTGACTTAAATTTAATTTCAAGAACATTATTCTTGTGTAACGTAAATAAAACTAAAAGCTGTCGGTGTGAGTGCGATCAGACTGATGTGTGTCTCATGTGTCGTCAGTCGAGTGCCCGAGTGCTGTCACGGTGACTGTTGACATGGTGATGCATCACATGGCCCTGAGCAGCGATGAGCTCACGCTGTCCGTGTGCGGTGTGGGCGGCGCCGCTGGCCTCACGCTGGACTTCTACGACGTCCGCACCTTCCTGAACAAGGTCATTCATCTCTTTTCATTATATTTCAGCTGTTTTCATTTGTTTCCTGGTCAAGCAGCATTTTATGTTTAGTTTGTTTTTCATCTTAAAGTTCAGTCATTAATAAAGCTCTGTGTCTGCTTTGCATGATGGGGGGGGGGGGGGGGCTGCTATTATTAACCCTCTGTTAAATTTTAGGTACATTTTTACAGACTATAAATAACTTTGCATCTACATGTCAACTTATTCTACTAACACTGACCTTACAGTCTACTAATACTCTAATGAGAGTTTGTTGACATGTAGATGCAATGTTACTTATAATTATTACTTATAATTAAAATGGACCATCAAAATAAAGCGTAACCAAATTTTTACTTTAATTTTTCGTACCATCTGAATGGTACGAAACTTGGTGACTTTTGTGGCACTTGCTATTTGAACAGAAAAATTAAATTGTGGACATAAAGAGAAAAGGCCAAACAGTCACACTTGTGATCTTTGTGAATTAACAGGAAATACGATAAATATGAATAGCAATTTTTGGGGAAGTGGGCTTTGATCATGCTGAAATGTATCCAAATGCACAACCTAATAACATTTTCTACTATTAGTAAATATGTCTGAAAATACTCTTATACTCTTACTCTTAAGCTAAGGAATACACAACCTTAAAAAACATCTAAAAGAAATGTAATTAAGTTAAAATAAAACTTAAAAAGTATGTAAAAAAAAAAAAAAAAAAAAAAATATATATATATATATATATATATATATATAATTGTTATTATTATATTAAAAAATAAAATAAAAAATGCATGAATGTATGTAAACAAAAATATACAGTGTGTATGTATATAAATAAATGTGTGTGTATATATAGACAAAAAAAATGTATAAAAATTAAAATTACATTTTACACGTGTGTATATAGTGTGTGTATATTTGTGTAAAATGTAATTTTAATTTTCATACATTTTTTATTTTTTGTCTATATATATATATATATATATATATATATATATAATTTTTTTTTTTTTTTTAACATACTTTTTAAGTTTTATTTTAACTTAATTATACTTTCATGCTTTGTTTTCATTAAATTATAATTTATACATTTTTATTTTTACATTTTTTTAACATAAATTTTCATACTTTTTATTTCATTTTTTAATATTTATATATATAAAATTTAATTTTTTTAATTTTTTAATTTTTTTTTTTATTTTATTTACATTTCTTTCAGATGTTGTAACAAAATATAGTACATTTATCTCATGGAAAAAAGTAAAACATGGCTGTTTGTCGTGGGTCTGTTGTGAGTGCTGATGGTCACCTGAGGGTTGATGTCATGTGTTTGCTGCAGCAGGACAGACAGGAGAAGCGTCCCTTCACCTCCTTCAGACCCTCGGCCGCTCCGGACACGCTGGTCCAGGATCTGAAGTGGAGTCCGGTGGAGGCGTTCCGTCTGGCCGCGTGTTTGTCCGACGGCAGTATGATGGTGCTGGACGTGCAGGACTCTGTCAGTGTGGTCGCTCAGCTCCCGGCCTCCACGGGAATCACCTGCGGTCAGTGTTTACTGTCAGAAGTTCACTGTGGGGCAATTTTATTTAGATATACTGAAGTTATTGTGATTTTTTTTTTTTTTTTTTTTTTTTTTTTTTTTTTTTTTTTCCCTTCCCAGTGGGATGTCACAGTGTCTTTGCTCTTAAATATGTTTGTTTGTTCCTCTCTTGAACATTGTAGTTTGCTGGAGTCCCAAAGGGAAGCAGGTGTCTGCTGGGAAACAGGACGCCACAGTGGTTCAGTTCACTCCTGTAAGTGTCTACATGGCCATTAATGATGGACAGATCTTCACGCATCATCTTTAGTCCAGTGTCTTAACTCATGCCGTGTGTTTGCGTCTCAGACCTTACAGGCCAAGAAGGTGATCCCCTGTCCCAGCTTCTACAGCCAGGATCACCCCGTCAAAGGTACGACAGCTCAGATTCACTTTTATTCTAAGCTGTTTTAATATATTTTATATCATCTTTTATTTTCACCTTTTATTGTTATTTTTATTTATTTATTTTATATTCCTACTATATAAAGCACTTTGGATTATTTGCAATATGAGCACCAGCACAACTTTAAACCCAGACTTGTGAATTGTGTAATGAAACTGTAGTGGACATCATCGGGCAGCATGATTGGGGAAATTATCTAAATAATCTATAGCAATATGACTACATAATTATTATTGTTGTTATTATTATTATGAATACTAAACTAGTATTAATAAATAAAAGTATTAAACAAAATAAGAAATATTACTATTGTGATATTTTACTGTAAATAAATAATATTTTTGCTATTTAAGAAAAGTATGAGTAATTGCATTTTATAGTACAACAGTACAATTGCAATACCAAAATAATTTATATATTTATTATATAAATACATACAATTTATTTAAATATATAAAATGATATAAAGTTTATATAAATAATACAAAAAAAAGTTCAAACATTAAACCGTCAAGCTTTTTTTAATACAGCACATTTATTATTATTACTAAACTATTAATAATAAATAAAAATATTTAAAATTAAATGAAATAGTATTAAATATTATTAAATAAAAAATTGCTATATTTTATAGTAAAATAAAAACATTTTTACTATAAGAAAAATAAAATAAAACAAAATAATAATTTTATTTTAAAGGTACAATTACAATACTTTAGCTTATTTTCAAACATTAAACCGTCAATGATTTTTGGGCAATATATTAGTTAATAGTAAATAGTAATTACAGTTACTGTTGTAATATTTTACTATAAATTTACTGTGAAGTTATTATAAAGATTATTTTGAAGTATTTAAGAAAAATATAATAATAATAATTTTATTTATAGTACAACAGTACAATTGCAATACTTTTGGTAATTTTCAGTTTTTTGATGCAGCACATTTATTATAATTATTATTACAAAACTACTGTTATTAAATAAAATATTTAAAAAATAAAAATATTACTATTGCAATTTTTTACAGTAAAATAAAAATAAAAAGAATTTTTACTGTAAGAAAAATAATAAAAATAATAATTTTATTTTAAGGTATTATTAAAATACTTCAAGCTAATTTTCAAACATTAAACAGTCTTTTTTGGACAATTTATTAGTTGATAGTAAATACAGTTACTATTGTAATATTATACTGTAAATTTACTGTAGAATTATCAAAATCAAGATATTTTATTTTACAGTACAATATTACAATTGATACTATAGCTAATTCATTCATGTTCTAACAATAAACCATCAAGCCTTTTTTGACACAGCATTTTTTTATTTAATAAAATCGCAGCCTTGGCAATTTGATAATCGCACTAAGCCATGTGGTGATTTTGGTTTTATTTCGGTTCATTCTTCAGCTCCATCCCATCATCCTCTGTTGTAGTGCGAGAAATAAAAAACGTGTAGTTAAACGTAGTTACACATGCGTCGTTTACACGTGTTTTCCTAAAAATCATCCAGTGTGGAAGCTTGTTTCCGCCACTGAATAAAAAATTTAAAAGGTAATTGCGACTTTTTATCCTGCAATTCAGAATTGCGAAATAAAAAGTCGCAATTACTTTTTATATTTTACTTCGAGGCGGAAACAAATTTCCATTATCCAGTGTTCGTTTGGAAAGTGAAAACGAGAGACAGAACTACGTAATTGCACATTTTAATCCTCAGTCAAACTCGCATCATGTTGTACTGTGTGTCATGTGATCTGCAGTGCTGGACGTGTTGTGGCTCAGCACATATAACTTCGCGGTGGCGTACGCAGCGGCTGATGGATCTCTGGAGACGCCGCCGGAGCTGGTGGTGGTGTCGCTGCCTGTGAGTTACTCTTGCAAAACACACATCATACAACACCTTTCAGACACGACCATGCTGACGTGCCCCGTGTGTGTGTGTGTGTCAGAAAAAGGATGAGAAGAGAGGCGAACGCTATCTGAACTTCAACGACCTGGTGTACGGCACCTGCACCGAGAGGCAGCATCACTACTACCTGACCCATATGGAGGACTGGTGAGACTGGTGTCGCACATGAGTTTTGTTGGCCAACGTCACTGGAATTGATAAATCTAATGAAACTGATTTCTCCTGCGCAGGGATCTGGTCTTAGCCGCATCCGCCGCTGCGATTGAGGTCAGCATCATCGCTAAACAAGAGGACAAGGTAAACACAACACTCCAAAGCACGGGTTATTATTGTTAACTAAAACTAAAACCATAAACTTACAAGCGAAAATCGTCACTTGAAATAAAATAAATGGTCACACTATATTAAGTGGCTTCTGTTAGGGCTCTATGATTTCCGTGATGCAGAAAATACGGACAGAATCCTGTCATAAAAATGGAATTTACTGTATAACGCAGATTGTCCTGGAATTTCTCACATTTTTGATCGATAAATAAAAAGTAGGTGGGTACACTTAAATCATGTTCTGTGTCTCCGTGTGAATGATTGGTGCAGACGCGCGGTTTCATTTACCTGACACACTGAAGCGCACGTGAGGCTCGCCGTGTTTTCAGCCTCTGCCGCCTCACTATATGAGGATATATACGCATGAACTTCATCTCCAGACTTCATGAGCATTTTACCATTTAATTTGAGAAAAACTATCATCATATCATAAACACACAGAAACTCAAAGGTCTTCACGGCAACCCGTCAAAATAAAAGGTCGGTTTAGAAATAGTGACAGAAGTATATTACTGTTGTACAGTAGAATTTAGCTGCGTCTCAATGTAATAATACCAATACTAATAATAATACTACTACTAATAATAAGTTATTATTAAAGCATTGTTTTTTAATATCACTACATTTTGTTGTTTCTATAAATTCAATTAATGAGGTATGCTTTTTGATTATTAAAATTTAATATAATTAAAATTAAACTATTAAAATGGAATCCAGACAACTGGTAAAAACAGAATTTTAGGGGGGAAAATAAAACGTATGTCATAGGGCCCTAAAAATATATATTTTTTGATTAAACTTTGTTGTTAAAGATTAATTGTTGTTAAAGGTGCCGTAGAACGTCTTTTCAAAAGATGTAATATAAGTCTAAGGTGTCTCCTGAATGTGTCTGTGCAGTTTCAGCTCAAAATACCCCATAGATTTTTTTTAATTAATTTTTTTAACTGCCTATTTTGGGGCATCATTAAATATGCGCTGATTCAGGCTGCGGCCCCTTTAAATCACGCGCTCCCCGTCCCCGAGCTCTCGACTATAAAACAGTGCATAAACAAAGTTCACACAGCTAATATAACCCTCAAATGGATCTTTACAAGATGTTCGTCATTCATGCTGCATGCATGCATCGATTCCTGTGAGTATAGTATTTATTTTGATGTTTACATTTGATTCTGAATGAGTTTGAGGCTATATGCTCTGTCGCTAACAGGCTAATGCTACACTGTTGGAGAGATTTATAAAGAATGAATTTGTGTTTATGAATTATACAGACTGCAAGTGTTTAAAAATGAAAATGCCGACAGTCTTGTCTCCGTGAATACAGTAAGAAACGATGGTAACTTTAACCACATTTAACAGTACATTAGCAACATGCTAACGAAACATTTAGAAAGACAATTCACAAATATCACTAAAAATATCATGTTATCATGGATCATGTCAGTTATTATTGCTCCATCTGCCATTTTTTGCTATTGTTCTTGCTTGCTTACCTAGTCTGATGATTCAGCTGTGCACAGATCCAGACGTTAATACTGGCTGCCCTTGTCTAATGCCTTGAACATGGGCTGGCATATGCAAATATTGGGGGCGTACATATTAATGATCCCGACTGTTACATAACAGTCGGTGTTATTTTGAGATTCGCCTGTTCTTCGGAGGTCTTTTAAACAAATGAGATTTACATAAGAAGGAGGAAACAATGGAGTTTGAGACTCACTGTATGTCATTTCCATGTACTGAACTCTTGTTATTCAACTATGCCAAGATAAATTCAATTTTTGATTCTAGGGCACCTTTAATTTGTATAAGTTTCATTATTTCAATTAATTGGACATGCTTTTTGATTACTAAAATGTAATTTAACCATTAAAATGGAGTCCAGAAATATTAAAACGGAATTTGGGAAAAAATAAAAAGGATTTCATAGGGCCCTATACTATGTAGTAACATTAAACACCTACAACTCTATGGATTTACTAGGCAACTACATGTTGTTCTGGAAAATTCCCACATTTACTGCTGATGAGTTTGAGATATGGTTAGGATTAGAGTAAAGGGTCAAGATTATTGGGGGTTTTGAGTTAACAGTTTAACTGTAATGCATTAAAAAAACTGTATACATCTGTTGCATAAACAGACCCGGTGAAATGTAAGCTTAAAATATAAAATATAAAACAGTCATAACTGTAACACTAAAACCATCTTGTATCTGATCAGTAATTTCCCATTAATTAGTGAATGTGGAAACTTTTTAGTTTTTGAATGTTACCATGTTTTTACCACTTAATTTACCCCCTTTTTATTAATTAAAAAATCGAGAAATTCTTTGAAATGTAAAATGTTACAAGAACTACAGCGAAAACCAGTGTGATGCAAGAAAATGTGTATTTTTTTTTTGTCAATATTTGTGATTTTATTTGATTATATCATTTGTACTGCTCAAAACAGTCTAAATTTATGAAAACAACATATTAATTTTCTAACAAAACATCACTATTACTCTGAAATGTATTCAAACAAAAAATATTCATTTTGCAGAAGCATTCTGAATCTCCTTTTTATGCTGCAATGGTTCATCAGTAGGTGGCAGCAAACTTCTTTTTCAAACCCTCTTTCCTTTTTCAAATTTAGACTATTTGGTCTATGAATTTTTGATCTTCAAACAGACATTAATTTGCCATTTTATAGTTGTTATATCTAAATATTTAAATGGTTATATCTCTTATGTTTTTATTTAAAAAAATCTGGGGAGAAAAACATGTATTTTGACAGTCTTAACACACATCCAGTTTAATTTTTGTACTAAAAACTGGTCAAAACAGACTTGAATGCATTAGGAGAGTTAACTGCAAATGTTAATTAAATTCAAGTACTTTAATTATAATGCACCAACATGAATGAACATAATAAAACATGAGTAAAATCTATAACGGTGTGTCAGTTACGCTTCAGTAGCACTGGTCAGGAGTGTTTGTCGCAGAGGTTTGATGTGTTGTGACGTGTGCAGGTGAACTGGGAGCTGTGGATTCTGGAAGACGCCAGTCGAGCGGAGCTGCCAGTCACAGAGAACAGCGAGGACACACTTCCTGTGGGCGTGGCCATCGATTACACCAGCCAGGAGGACATTCAGCTGTGTAAGAGCTCCTGTGATTGATGCTTGTCTACTTGCATGATGTGTTTCCTGTATTTACGTCCCAAAATGCACATTAAACTTGTGGCGCTTGTAGAGACGGAGTTGGTGAGATGCAACATTTATATGTAAATGAACACAGAGACACTCTTTTATTTTAAAAGATATATCGCCATTTCAGTTTTATGTCGTTTAATTGTGCAAAAGAGGGGAAAAGTATCAATCAACAGGTGCAAAATGGATCAAAATGAAAAAGGACACTGTTTAACTATTCTTTTTATTTGTGCAGCCACATTTGTTTATTTTAATGTTTCTTTCAGTTTAATGAATTAGCTTTTAATCAGTTGTCGCAGAGACTGGTTGTTTGTTGTAAAGTGTTTTATGTTTTGTGTCGTCCTCAGCTGATGAGAAGAGGTTGCCTCCAGCACCGACGCTGATGCTGCTGTCTACAGATGGAGTCCTGTGTCCTTTCTCTTTACTGAACCTCAACCCAGGGGCAAAACAGCTGACCGTGGCTGCCGTCCCGCTGCCCGAGGATGGAGAGAGAGCACCTGCCGCCGGTAAGACCGCAGCTATAAGACTCGCTTAAGGCCCCGACATACTCAGTTTTTTCATTCCTCACTTAGCGGGTAAAGTTTGAAATACTGGTGACACTTTCCTCAATTACAAAATAAATGCACAACGAAGATTAAAAGTTTAAAATTAAAATTAATAAGATTAAAATAAGAACAGTGACAGAAACTAGCTGCTTTCAATGTTTAAAGGTTTCTTCCTTTGAAAACCAGCATGTCCACCATTTCTGATTTCGCTGGCATTAGCAGCCTATGACTATAAATAATTAGAAAGGTCTAAGGATTTATTATAAAATATTAAATTATTATGATAAAAATCTGTGACGATAATTTCTTTATTTTTGTCAGGAGGTATCCAAAATCCATGTATTTAAAATGAAATATGTGCCTAAAACCCTTCTGTACACTGAAGAAAAACATTGATTTATATGTTTCCCTCAAAATTCTTTAGAAAGAGAAATTATTTTTCCTATTTTTACCCAGAATAGGATTGAGTGAGCTTTACTTGCCGTTAAACATGTCTGTTTCATACTGGACGCCGGAGGGCGCTCTTGAGCAGATACTCCAAATATGTCTCGCAGAAGTAATGTTGTTCCAGGAAGTCCCCTATGGACATCATACTATCACTGTGACTGAATAAAAAGGAGATAGAAACACTTTGATTACACATTATAATTAACAGATGACTATGACAACACATGGTTTATCCGTGTTTTTCAAGCCTTCTTAGGTATTTCCATAATAATAAAGTTAATCTTAATAAAGCTGTCATGATTAATGATATTCTAAAGCCCGCCCACGCATTGACGTGATTGGTTACAAGGTAGTTTGTGACGTCACTAACACTGGCCATTTCAAACCACGTTTTTGTTTACCAACTTTTCCGGAAAATTCGCTTTGGCAAGCTGTTTCTAACTGCCCAAACGAACTTCTGATTTTGTTCTAAATTACGTCACATCAGTTCGTTCTTTGATTTTGGTTGAAGTATATCATTGTGCTCTGAATCAAACCTACAGGCTGCTTTGATGTTGACTCCAGTCATGTGACTTTATTGCGTTCTTCGTTTCAGAGTCGTCCTTCTCTGCTGCTCCCGTCTCAGCCGCGTCCTCCATCTTCCCATCTTTCTCTGCATCTTCTGGCACAGCCCCGCCCCCAGCCACATTATCCTTCACAGCCCCGCCCCCAGCGGCCTCGTCGGCCCCGCCCACCTCTGCATCCACTACAGGTTTTCCTTCTCTCTTCCTCCTATGGGCTCTGCCGCACCCTCAGGCTTCTCACTTGGCTCCACCGCGGGGGGTTTCTCCTTTGGTGCTCCCAAAACGTCCTCCTCCGACGCTTCTGCCTTCTCCTTCGCTTCTTCCGCGCTGAAGGAGGTCAGCGGTGCTCCGGCGTCCGCTCCTCCTCAGCATCTGCCCACCGTGTCTCCCATCATCAGCGGCCCCAAAGCCCCGGCGGAGCCTGCCACGCCTGCCGTCAGGACGAACCTCGCTGACAGGTGAGCGCCTGATCTCAATATCGCTCTTCCTGGACAATCCTGAATGATCAAATGAGCATTTGACGTGTGTGTTTTCGGCAGGTTTTTGGCGGTGGACTCTATGACGTCAGTCGCACCTGCTGGCCCGCCGTTCTCTTTGACCTCCACACCCAAACCCCCAGCAGCGGAGGTCAGCGGTCTGACGGGAGCGCAAAACCAGCTCAAACCAGCTGCTCCTGCAGGTACACACTCACCTCACATCCTCTTCCGTCCAGTTCTTCACCCCTTCAGGTTATTCCTAGAGCCTCATTTATAAAGTGCACGGATTTCATCCTACGTCAAAAGTGAGAAACAAATCCGGATTTGTAAAGGCACAAACTGATGTGAAAATCTTATGCTGAAGAGCATGTTCAAACTTTTTGCACTCATATATACCACAAATTAAAATAATCTGGCTTTGTTTATTAAAATGTAAAGATAAATAGACATTTGCAGTGTGCAGATTTATTATTATATGTGCAAATGAGCAACTGCTTTGTGATAATTGTCACTGAAAATAATATATATGATTTCTAAATATATATATATATATATATATATATATATATAATATATGAAGAGTTTGGTTCCAAAACGCGATAAACGGCATTTTAAAAAAAAATCGAGTTTCCGCCAAAATCAGTATTGTATATGGTCAGTATTGAAAAGTCATTTATTAATTTTGCGCAAAATGCGATATCCGTCGTGTTATTCTGTCATGTTCCCTCCCTTTCTTTCCAAAATGCAACAAACGCCAGTCTCCTTTTTCTCCAAAACGCGATATATCCTCTCTTCAACCAATCACAGCGCACCATTCCACCCACTGTAAACATTGAAGGCTTTTTAAAAAGCCGATTTTAATAACAATGTACTTGGCAAATGTGTTTATTTAACAGTGCGGTGGCGCAAGATACTCTTTAATCGGTAATGACAAATAATTTATAACATTAACAAGATGACCCGTTGAATTCATTTTGGGAGCGACGGCTGAATGTATTTTTAGTAAAATGTCTGTACATAAGATAAATATTGGCAAAGTTTAGACTCTGTCATATATGTGTGAATCAACTTACTTTGTTGTGTATTTTCAATTTGAAAAATAAATTTTATATTGATGGATTAATTGCATTTTGAAAAAAAAGTATCATGGATTTATTGCATTTTGGGGACAAAAAATAACATGTTTTTATAATAAACTTTTTAAAATCAAAATGTAGATTTGAACTTTTAATGTTTTTATAACCAAAAGATGGTATGTGAAAGTTTGAAACAGAAAATAGTGGTTTTCATCTTGCCACTTTCTTGGTAAAGAAAACACCTTTTTACTCAAATTAATCAAAATGGAATTATTGCGTTTTGGAACCAAACTCTTCATATATAATTAGTAAGTGATTAAATAAATTGATGAAAAGACAGTAATATTGTGAAATATTACCATTTAAAAGAACAGGGGCCGTATTCACAAATCATTTTATCTTACCCCTAAAAGTTCTCCTAAATAGCAGTAAAAGTTCTTAGCTAAGAGTTTTCTCTTAAAACCTATTCACAAATCTGCTGAGACCAACTTTCACTAAGAAATATACTGAAGTCTTAAGCTAAGAGTAAGGGCGGGGTTGACCTCGTTGCTATGGAGTAAACACACAGTGATTGGCTGATGGGGGAGGAGTCAGCGATTTAATCATAGTAATATTGTAGAATGAGGTGTCATGTTTCCAAATTAAAATAAAGGTTTTAAAATACAAATGTTGCATTATTCAAATAATTTTTTTCATGAAAATGTTGCCATAGTCAAAATAAAATGTTGCCATATTGTTGCCATAAAGGTTTTAAAATGTAGGCACTAAAAGTGTCACTAATTAAACTAGTGTATATATACAGTTAATTGTCCACCTCTTGGATGTTTTTATCACAAGGGAATGCAGAATTCAAGCGACAAATTATGTTTTATAAACAAAGTTTGAGAGAAACACATTCAAACAGTTTTTCTAATCAGCTCGAGAGAAGGAATATACAGACGAGAGTTGCCTATAGTTACTTCGACAGTTTTCGGCATCCCTCCGCCAACCTCTCGGCTGGGGATATGAGGAGAACTCTGGGTTTGGGCTAAATTCCTTAGACAGCACGCCAAATACGCTTATTATGTTTTTTTTTTTTTACTCTATTCAATCATTTGTAAGTGTGAACTCATGAAAACCATTGCCACAGGTAATCAGACAATATTTATTTATTTGTTAAAGTTTTTTTTTTTTTTTTTTTTTTTTTTTTGGCGTCTCATCGTAGATTCAAATCTATAAATCAAAATGTATTGCATTTATGAAGAAAAGGTTCAGCAACTAAGGCTCTATCGCTATTGCCTCAATGGTGTTCAGTGTCTTTGGCTGGATTAGGACTGTTTGTGATTTGGTCTTAGTGATTTAGGAGCCCTCTTGACTACTCCTAACATTTCACAGACTTAGGAGCTAGTTTTAGCGCTATTTGTGAAATGCTTTGTGAAATACTCTTAAAGCAAAAATTTAGGACTCCTAAAATTAGGACTGACACGCCCATTATTTTTAAGAGTTTCTCCTAAATCGGCAAGTTAGGAGCTACTTTTAGCCTTAAGATGTTTTGTGAATACGGCCCCAGTTTTCTATATGAATATATAGTAAAGTGTCATTTATTCCTGTGATCAAAGCTCAATTTTCAGCATCATTACTCCAGTCTTCAGTGTCACATGATCCTTCAGAAATCATTCTAATGTGATGATTTGATGCTCAAAAGAACAACATTATTTGAAATAGAATCTTTTGTAACGTTATAAATGTCTTTACTGTCACTTATGATCAATTTAATGCATCCTTGATGGATAAAAGTATCAATTTCTTTTTCTTTTTTTTTTAATTCTTAACTTTTGAATGGGAATGCAAATCAGCATATTAGAATGATTTCTGAAGGATCATGTGAGGAATAAATTACATTTTACTATATATTCACATAGAAAACAGCTGTTTTACATTGTTCTATAGCTGGAGATGATGCGCTTGTTCACATTGTGCTTGAATTTAGGGTGAACTGTTTTTTTTGTGTGTTTTATAAAGCGGCATGTATTTACACTTTTTATTATTCATATGGGGCATTTTATAAATCATTCATAGGAACTTTTCAGGAACTGACATACTTTCACATTTTGGATCATTCTATGCATGTCTTTATAAATGAGGCCTGTGGAGCATTAAAGGGAAAGTTCACCCAAAAATGAAAATTATCCTATGATTTACTCACCCTCAAGCCATGTATATGACAATCTTCTTTTAGACGAACACCATCGGAGATAAAAAAAAATATCCTGGCTCTTCCAAGCTTTATAATTTTAGTGAGCGGGGGGCGTGTTTTGAAGCCCACCCCCCCCCCCCCCCCAAAAAAAGTGCATCCATACATCATAAAGATAATCCATACGACTCCAGTCGGTTAATAAAGGCCTCCTGAAGTGAAGCAATGTTTTTTTTGTAAGAAAAATATCAACATTAAAAACTTTATTAACTATAATAACTAGCTTCCGGCAGACGGCCGTACACATTGATTTGCAGTGGAAGAGTGACCTCTGACCCGACGCATGACGTAATGATGAACGCGGAAGCTCAGAGGATAGAGCAAAACAAAACACCGGTCACGAATTAGAAGTCTAAAATGAGAAAATGTGAAGAGAAATGTCGATATAAGTGAAGAGGAGCTCGAGTTTGTTGCACAGCTCTATTTGTTTAAACTGCGAGAGGCGTCTAAGCTTACGATACTCCTACATCCTGCGTCATAGATCATGTCAGGGGTTACTCTTGCGGTGCAATTCGACTTGCACAGTATGCGTACGGCCGTCTGCTGGAAGCTGGTTATTTTAGTTTTTAAAGTTTTAAGTTTGGATTTTTTTTCTTACAAAAAAAAAAATGTCTTTCTTAAATATATCTCTAATTGTGTTTGTCTGAAATAAGAGTGTCATATAGACCTAGGATGGCTTGAGGATGAGTAAATCTTGGGATCATTTTCATTTTTTGGGTGAACTAACCCTTTAAGGCATCAGAATATGATGATGATGATGATGATGATGATGATGATGATGATGATGATGATGATGTTGTTGTGTTTCAGTGTTGACACGGAGTGTCGTTCCTCCAGCCGCTCTGCAGAAACCAGCTGCAGTCGCCCCTCCTGCGTCCAGCGCTCCGTCTGCGCAGGTACGTCACCAGTGTCCGTCCAGCCTCATTGGCTGATATGGCGAAAACATCATGACTTTTTCTGGCAGGATCACGATCTACAATCTTGCCACAACTCTTTTCTATGTTGGTTTTAAGGCTGTTTTGCAAGTTACTGAGCAGTACAGCCAAACTAACTTACCTATTTAAAAATAAAAAATAGCCTTAAGCCAACAAAACATGAAAGAAAATATAATGACAGACCATTTTAGATCAAAGTTGAGGATGACCAATGATTTATTCCACTATATTTAATTTGATTATTATTAAAAATAAGAAAAAAGATTATTTAATTCTTATTAAAGCCACTAAAGTCATTCAGTCAAGAGCAGTGAGTGATTTTCTCATCATCTTTTGTTGTTTGATTAACATTAATGACACAGACAGCCTCAGTTATATTAGGCTGCTGTCACTTTAAGACCGAGTGCACAAATCCAATAGACGTGATTTCTGTTTAAGTTCACCTAGAACCATAGTCACTGCATAGCAACACGGTAATAAACACTGTGTTTTTTGCGCTGGAAATGGTTTAAAATGCATGAAAATAATGATCTGTCTGTGAAAGAAGATTGTGGAGACATTTGTATTGTCATAACGCACACCCCTATACTGATCTGAATGGTGTGTTTTTTGCTGTGGCAGGCCGTGACAATGAAAGCCCTGGAGAAACACCTGCAGCAGAAGAAAGACTCGGACCCCGTCATGACAGGAATACTGGAGGAGGTAGAGCCGATAATCACATGATCACGCGCTCACGTTTGAGTACAAGTCGTATTTACGCTGCTCTGTTCTCTGCTCAGATTGCCCACTTTCAGAAGGAGCTGGACGATCTGAAGACCCGCTGCAGAAATGCTGATTTCAGGGTGGGCAGCACAGACGACATGAAAGACCTGAGGAAAGACTCTGAGAACTTGCACGACTTCACCCTGGAGATCAAAGACACCACGGAGGTACGGCAAACACACACACACGTGTCATCATTTGCTCACCCTGCTGCTGTTCTAATGCCTTCTTTCTTTTTTGGACCACAAAAAAGCATCTTGTTTTCTCAACTCTTTTGCTGCGTCGAAGGCTGCATCCTCCGGAGGTCACATTTAAAGGCTGCATATGTCATCGAGGCAGTCTCATTTAAGAAAAGTAACAGTTAGATTGCAAAGTAAGAAATAAATGACAGTATTTTACACCTCACGAGGGACAAGTCAGTTTTATTACGGTTACTTTTCTTAAATAAGACATCCTTGATGACGTATGGAGTAGTGATCGACCGATATTGATTTTTTATAACCGATACCGATACCGATTATTTGCATGTTTATGTACCCGATAACCGATATGCAGAACCGATATTTATTTACTGTTATACTTCTGTTTTTGACAATTATTACAACACAAATGAGCTGAACAAACCATTTTATTTATAACAATCACTCCCTCCTTGCATACAAAAAAAAAAACTTTATATTTATACACAAATAAATAGAGGGGTCTGAGTCCAAAAAATTAAAGTGCAATTAACTAAATAATGGTTATGTAGTAAATCAAATGATTATATAATCTAGGGTGTTTAAACGAGATAATCTTGTCAAAAATTTCATGCAGTGGCCGTGCTTGAGGCTTCCTGATCATCAACCCATTCAGGTGCTGAGCAATATGAGCGAACTTTTTTTTCCGAGACTATATAAAGTTAAACAGCACTTGTCAGTTGGCATTTTATGATCTAAATTTAATCTAACGTTAAATCATGAAATGCCAACTGACAAAGTGCTGTTTGACTATAACTTAATCAACCGCGATCACGCATGGAGATAATAAATAATTAATTTCCACAAAGCGGTAGGCTATATTTATATGTGTATTAGCGAAATAATTGTTATGTAGTAAATGATAATATAATCTAGGGTGTTTAAACAAGATAATCTTGTCAAAAGTTTCATTCAGTGGCTGTGCTTAAGCCTCCTGATCATCCGTCAGTTGCTAAGCAATATGAACGAACTTTTTCTTCTAGACTAATGGTGAGCAAATACAACAGATAGAGAATTAAATTCAGCGCTTTTATTTTCAACATGCACTCATTCATGTCTGTTTTATTTAACTCATGTACAGTTACGTCTTTATTGGGGCAGGACATGACGAATTACACTACGTGACTCAATGAGTTCGTCTCAATTGTTTAGAAACATGCTGCATAAATTAACTATATCAGGAATTTATGTCTCAGATCTCATTTGTGCATGTCTGTTATGTTAAATAAAGTTGATTAATTAAAGCAAACCAAGTAGAACATATACTTTACCTGTGCACTGAGTTGTTGTTGACTGATCTCCTCAGACGCCCGGGCTGCAATGGCGGAAATCTCAAAACGGCCACAAGATGGCGCCGTAAAATCGGCGAATCCGATATTACAAAACCGATACCCGATTATGGAAAAATGCTTAAATATCGGGAAAAATATCGGTAAACAGATATATCGGTCGATCACTAGTATGGAGCTTTCAGATGTGACCTCTGGAGGACGCAGCCTCCGAAATGAGAGCTTTTAAGTTCATTTAAGCCGTTATTTAACTAATTTAAGACAGCTTTTATGAGGATACTCAAAAAAACGGCATTAATAAGAACTCGATACTGGAGCGCGTCATTCTGTGCACACGAGTCATGTGTGTCACATCACATGACATTCACTGATGTCTTGTGGCGCTTGAATGGTTTAAAAGCATTTGGGTGAATAAAAGGGCGTGATCATATAATGTAACGCTAGCCAAATTGTGACGGAAAAAACAGATACTGCATTAATTGTGTTAAATATTTTTAACATGATTAAACTAAAAAAATGTATTGCATGCAATGCATTAACGCTAATTTTGACAGCATTCGTTTAGTTTGATGTTCTGAAATAACTAGACGTCACAATAGTTGTGAGTCGTACGAATGCATGACTGACCGTGTCGATCCGTTGAGCGCAGTCTCTGCACGGCGACATCAGCGCGCTGAAGACCAGCCTGCTGGAGGGCTTCGCCGGAGCGGAGGAGGCGCGAGCTCAGAGCGAGCTCAACCGAGACAAAGACTACCTCCAGCTGCTCTACAAGAAACCTCTGGACCCGCGGCGAGAGGAGCAGCTCAAGGTCTCGTCACACGCACGCTTGACAGATCATCATATGAAGAGCGTATGAACGTGTGCTGAAAGTAAGTGTGCTTTTGTAACAGGAGATCCGACGCTTGTACCAGTACGTGAAGTTCGCCATGGAGGACGTGAATGACGTTTTAGACGTGGAGTGGGAGAAGCACTTGGAGAAGAAGAAGAAACAGAGGTGAGCGAATGTGATATTCTGTACGTACGGCATCTGTCCACCTATTTTGGGACATTGCATTAAAAAACACTTGATGAAACAGTAAAGTATGCATAAACAATATATTTTTTAAACTATATTGGAAATGCATTTACTGAGTAAATTCCTAAGTGCACAAAAACAAACCTCAGCAGAAGCTCATATGTTGGTTTGGTTGTTCTGAAACTCTGGAGTCAAAGTCTGTCATCAGAATGATTTAATTCCCTCTAGAAGCGTCTCACAGACACCAGCATCTGAACGCAAGAGAACATGACAGCGTTTATTGTGTTATGTCTGACAAAACTCATTTATGATGGAGGAAAAAAGAGCCTGATTGCAGCAACTTACATTTTTATTACTGATATTTTGCACCAGGAAGTGACGATTTTGTTCTCTTGAACACATTGGATGAAAACGCTGCTTTATTTCCAATTTTTTGCGTAGTGTTTCATTGTTCAGTGTTTTCTCCTGCAGGCACATGATCGTCCCTGAGAGAGAGGCTCTGTTTGCAGCGCTGGCCAATAATCTGGACATCATCAATCAGCAGAAGCAGCGTCTGGACCGTCTGGCGAGTGACCTGCACAAGCTGAGACTCTACAGAGGGACGTCAGTGTGGAGCTTCGCCAGCCGGACGCCCTCCACACCCTCCGAACAGAGGTTAGACCCACAACGTTAAAACAACAACTGCATTATCACACACTGCTAGAGTTACCGTCTGATACTGTCATTGTACTATGGTACCACCACAGAATGTTTTTAAAATGTAATATTACATAAACACAGTCGTTTATATCTTAAAGCGGTCCTTGATTATGATTTCACTTTTTTAACTTTAGTTAGTGTGTAATGTTGCTGTTTGATCATAAACATCTGTAAAGTTATGACGTTCAAAGTTCAATGCAAAGAGAGATATTTTCTTTTAAAGAATTTGCTGTTTAAGGACTACAACAAATGGCTGGTAGGGACTACAACAAGCTTCTTCCTGGGTTGGGTTAGTGACATCACAAACCTTAAAATTTACATAAACCCCGCCCCCGAGAACACTCAACAAAGGGGGTGAGGTCATGTCGGGCTGCTTTAGAGAAGAAGAAGAGTTGTTGTAGTAGAGTGTTGTTGACATGCCGTCATTTTACGCCGGACTGCTTCACAAACGAGGGCCAATTCAACACAAAAGATGAACATGACGGCACATGCTAGTGGATGAGTTGAATCAACTCCACAGCAACTACATAAATTTATCCACTAACCATTCAGAAATGTCTAAAAGTTGTAACTTCTTCCTGAGTCTCTCCATCAGTGTCGACTCCGGTTTGAACAATGTAAGACTGAACACCGTTACTGACAATCCTCATTTTGGCTGCGTGAGATTCTCCAGCTTTGTTGTTGTTGTTGAGCTGTTAAAGCTCCGCCCTCTTCTGGAAAGGGGGCGGGAGCAGCAGCTCATTTGCATTTAAAGGGACACACACAAAAACGGTGTGTTTTTGCTCACACCCAAAAAGAGGCAAATTTGACAAGCTATAATAAATGATCTGTGGGGTATTATCTAAAACTAAAACATTTTTATTACTTAATAAACTTAATAAACATTGACGGATATAAAACTCAATGAAAAAAAATAGTGCTGATAGTTTTTATAATCAATTCATTACAAATTTATGGATAATAAATTAACCATGACAATATTTTGTAATTATTAAAATAAATTAAATTGCTTAAAAATAGCTTAGCTTCTTCATCACTACCATACTAATGCTTTTATTTATTTTTTATTGCCATATGAAATATAAATAATTTGTACGTTAGAAATGGAGAGAAGAAAAAAGGGACAGAAAAGTCTTTTTTTAAAGTTTTCAAATGGCATTGTGACCTCACATGATTGTAATACCATTGATTGGATGGTTGTGAGAGAAGAGATGCCGCTGAGAGAGGGAGCGGAAGATATTCCTATTCAAGATTACAAGGAACATGAATTTAAAACGATGTTCATGCATAAATCATTTATAATAAATACTGCAATATTCCATAAAAAAGTAAATGGTGATTTCTTGGTGACTTTAAGAGCAGAAATATGTCTGGAGCTCCTGCTGAACAAGAGCGCGTCACTGTTGAACCTCAGGATTCACCTGCTCCTGTTTGTTTTACAGTCTGGACAGTGAACTGGAGAGTTTGAAGGATGCTCTTCTGAAGGCCAGTCTGGAAACGGCACCCAAAACTCCTGCCAAATCACCATGTAAGAGCTGCATGATTGTCCTTTTGTGATGATGCATGAACTCGTCACCACCCAGAGTTCAATCCGCCTTCACCTCGAGTCTAAAAGCACTGCTGAACACATCAGTCTGAATTATCCATGCCATTAGACTCAGGTTGAATGCAGTGAGGAGTTGATCTAGTTTGATGACACTCTCTGTGTGTGTTGCAGCTAAAATGACCCCAGCCAAACAGTCTCAGCTGAGGAACTTCCTGTCAAAGAGACAGACTCCACCGGTGCGCTCCACCGCTCCAGGTACGTCACACTCGTGCTCCTGTCTCGTATGCAGTGCTGGGTAGTAACTGATTGTCGTCTAGATTATGTAATCAGACTCCAAAAATGAAGTATTTGTCTTAAAATGCTCATAATCAGACTAGTTATTGTTTTACTGATTGCATATTATTCACATAATGGCAGTAAATTATTCATAATTTATTGATTCGCCCTAAAACCATGTCTTAACCATATTAATCATCATCTTTTCCATGTTAATCAGAGTTTTTGTCCTAACCAGCCGCGACAGCAACGGTTCTGTTTTAGAAACGGTTTCTATTTTTGCGACGCAGCGGCAGGAGCAACAACATACAAAGTATGACAATGATAATCTCAGGCACTGATTATGTGCTTTAAGGTTTAAAGAATTAATGCGAGTTTGAATGTTTTGCGTGTACTTTATAGCCGTACTGAAAACGATAATTCACCTCAGATCCTAAAAATAAGTTAAAGGAAACATTAACATTCAAATTTTCAACTCAATGTGAAAAATAGAGGCAAAGATTGTTTCAGTCTGTATATTTTTAATAATGTTAAAATGGTTTAATTTATGAATTTGATGTGCGCGTCCATTTGGTTGTGATTGCAGTGCACGCTTCTGATTGGCTGTGATTTTTTGATCGATTTGCGAGTGCAGTGTGCCTGCAGAGAGACTCCTCCCACATGCTCTTCTGATTGGCTGTGATTTGTGATTTATTTGTTTGCGAGTGCATTGTGCCTGCAGAGACTCCGCCCACACGCTCTTCTGATTGGCTGCGATTTTTGATTGATTTTGTTGCGAGTGCAGTTGCAGAGATACTCCGCCCACAAGCTCATCTGATTGGCTGTAATTTTGGATTTGTTTGCGAGTGCAGTTGCAAAGAGACTCCACCCACAAGCTCTTCTGATTGGCTGTGATTTTTGATCAATTTGGTTGAGTGCAGTGCGCCTGCAGAGAGACTCCGCCCACAATCTCTTCTGATTGGCTGTGGTTTTTGATTGAATTATTTGCGAGTGAATTGTGCCTGCAGAGACTCCTCCCACATGCTCTTCTGATTGGCTGTGATTTTTGATTGATTTTGTTGCAAGTGCAGTTGCAGAGAGACTCCGCCCACAAGCTCTTCTGATTGGCTGTAATTTTGGATCGATTTGGTTGTGAGTGCAGTTGCAGAGAGACTCCGCCCACAAGCTCTTCTGATTGGCTGTAATTTTGGATCGATTTGGTTGTGAGTGCAGTTGCAGAGAGACTCCGCCCACAAGCTCTTCTGATTGGCTGTGATTTTTGATTGATTTTGTTGCAAGTGCAGTTGCAGAGAGACTCCGCCCACAAGCTCTTCTGATTGGCTGTGATTTTTGATTGATTTTGTTGCTAGTGCAGTTGCAGAGAGACTCCACCCACAAGCTCTTCTGATTGGCTGTAATTTTGGATCGATTTGGTTGTGAGTGCAGTTGCAGAGAGACTCTGCCCACAAGCTCTTCTGATTGGCTGTAATTTTTGATTGATTTTGTTGCAAGTGCAGTTGCAGAGAGACTCCACCCACACGCTCTTCTGATTGGCTGTGATTTTTGATTGATTTTGTTGCGAGTGCAGTTGCAGAGAGACTCCTCCCACATGCTCTTCTGATTGGCTGTGATTTTTGATTGATTTTGTTGCGAGTGCAGTTGCAGAGAGACTCCGCCCACACGCTCTTCTGATTGGCTGTGATTTTTGATTGATTTTGTTGCGAGTGCAGTTGCAGAGAGACTCCGCCCACAAGCTCTTCTGATTGGCTGTGATTTTTGATTGATTTTGTTGCAAGTGCAGTTGCAGAGAGACTCCGCCCACAAGCTCTTCTGATTGGCTGTGATTTTTGATCGATTTGTTTGCGAGTGCAGTTGCAGAGAGACTCCGCCCACAAGCTCTTCTGATTGGCTGTGATTTTTGATTGATTTTGTTGCAAGTGCAGTTGCAGAGAGACTCCGCCCACAAGCTCTTCTGATCGGCTGTAATTTTGGATTGATTTGTTTGCGAGTGTAGTTTCAGAGAGACTCCGCCCACACGCTCTTCTGATTGGCTGCAATTTTGGATTGATTTGTTTGCGAGTGCAGTTGCAGAGACTCCGCCCACACGCTCTTCTGATCGGCTGTAATTTTGGATTGATTTGTTTGCGAGTGTAGTTGCAGAGAGACTCCGCCCACACGCTCTTCTGATTGGCTGCAATTTTGGATTGATTTGTTTGCGAGTGCAGTTGCAGAGACTCCGCCCACACGCTCTTCTGATTGGCTGTAATTTTGGATTGATTTGTTTGCGAGTGCAGTTGCAGAGAGACTCCGCCCACACGCTCTTCTGATTGACTTTGATATTTGATTGATTTTTTTTTTTTTTTGTCGCATCTCATAGTCATCGCATCTGGCGTGGACAGACAAACTTATTAGTATTCCAAAGTATTCTAAAGTATTTAGATTAAGTTACAAATCTTGGGTAATCTAACAAAATACGTTACAAATTACTTTTTAAAGCATAATCTGTAGTGAAATTCATTTTAAATGAACCTACTCAGCCCTGTTAATGACTACAGCTTTGTAAGTGACGTACTCTCACCGTGTCTCTCCGTGTCTCAGCCAACCTGTCGCGGTCAGCCTTCCTGTCTCCTCAGTTCTATGAGGATCTGGATGAGGTGAGCTCCAGCTCGTCTCTGTCTCAGCCTCTGGAGCCCGAGGACACGCTGGCGGTGGCCGAGGAAGAGGACGAGCCAGTGCCTGTCCCGGTGCTGACACCCGCCGTCCCACGACACCCCGCCGTGGTCCGAACACCCTCCATACAGCCGGGCTTCAGCATGCAGTCCAGTCCGTTCAGCAGAGTCCAGACCGGCCCCGTACCCGTCATCGGCGCCGGTGAGGCTCAATGTCAATCAAAACGCATCAAATAATGCACGTTTTTTTGGTCGTTAATGTCTCTTGAACGTGTTGCAGCTCCGAAGATAAACATGGACAGTGCCGACAGCACAGCGCTAGCCACAAAAACTGTGAAGCATGGAGCTCCGCCCACAGAGAAGACCACACCCACTACAGTCCCCGCTACTCAGGCTGCAGGAAGAGCCGCCCTTAGCAGACACATGACCAGCCAGAAACCAGGTACAAACACACCGGCCTTCACACATTTACCAGGCAGATCTGTGTCAGAATCCACATTTCAGCTTTGTTTTCATTTTAAAATGTTTAGAGCTGGTCTTTAATATAAACACTTCCAATAATATTAATGTATTTGCATCAGATGTCTGTGATTATCAGTGTCAGTGCAGTGTGTCTCTTTACACTAGAGGGCAACAGACACTATATATCAGACCTACAGCATGTCTGAACTGTTAAACCGACATTAGTTTTCTCAATTTATTGTTATAAATAAAATACACACTACAGTTCAAAAGATTTTATTGTGTTTCAGGAAATTAAGGACACAAATTAATTGAACAAAAGTCACAGTAAACACATTTATATAAAATAAAAGGTGTTATTTTGAACTTTATAATGATCAAAGACTCCAAAAAATATATAAATATGAAGCAGCACAAGTGTTTTTATTATTGATGATAATCTTGAGCAGCAAATCATCATATTAGAATGATTTCTGAAGGATCATGTGACACTGAACACTGGAGTAATGATGCTGAAAATTCAGCTTTGATCACAGGAATAAATTACACTTTATTATATATTCACATAGAGAACAGATATATTAAATTGTAAAAATATTTCACTATTTTTACTGTATGTTTGATCATATAAAAGCAGCCTTGGAGAGCAGAAGAGACTTTCAAAAACATTAAAAAATAAAATAGTTTTTGCACTTTTTTGAAACCTTTTGCTCTTCACTCTGAGTGTCTCTCTCTATTAATACAAGCTCATAAAATCAGTTTTAGATTTAGTAAAACACCATTGAGTGTTTCATTGAAACTGAAGTTATCCTTCCAAAACTCAGACAGTCTGATGTATCATCATCATTTGGGACACTAGATCACATCACATTGAGACTGCGTGACACATCAGCTTCTGGAAAGTGTTATATAACAATAACTGATAAATTAAGTTATTATTGACCGTTACTGTGCTCACATTGAATGCTGTGAAACACATGGACACACAGTTGTCACCGTGATCAGAAATGTGACTTCATTTAATATCGGCATATCCCTTCACGAGTAATGCAACTGTCTGTCTCTGTCGTTTCTAGGAGCGTCTTTGACCGAGTCCACGCTCAAGACGGTTCCTCAGGTGGTGAACGTACAGGAACTGAAGGATAAAGGTCCGCCCATACCGGTGTCCACTGTGATCAGGTGAGAGCCCTGCGTACACCGCAGAGGGATTATGGGGCAGTTTTATTGTCTTTACACTGAATAAAGATGCTTCACTTCAGAACGGTTTGAAAACGCGTGCAGAATGCATTAGGGCTGTACGGTAGTAAAATCAGTATCGTAATATGGCTTATATGGTTGTGATTTAATTAAACAATTATATGCACTACCAGCACATCCATTTGCCAGCAACCCGTCAAAATAAAAGTTTGCTGGTTTAACATTTTAAAATGAAAATATTGGTTTTGTAATTTCTACAGTTGTATTATAAATAGGGCTGTCAAGTGATTAAAAATGTAATCTAATTAATTAGGGCGAATTCAGGGTGAATGGGAAACTTTTTGCCATTGAGATGGCTTGGAAAAGGTGTCCCAATCAACCTGAATTCACCCCTACATCATGTGCCGATTAATTAATCTAATTCATCTCCAATTAATCCAACATCAAATTTGGCTTAGAAATTACCCCCAAAAGATAATTTGAAATCATTATTGTGTAAAGCATCAAATATACATTACAAAAAATAGCTTCAGAAAGAAATATTTTTATTTGATTCAACATAAAATTTATTACATATAAACTATGGGATCATGAGGTTGAGTAAATGATGACTGAATTTTCATTTTTGGGTAAACTATACCTTTAATGGTTTTTTTTTTGTTTGTTTGTTTGTTTGTTTTTTTTTAAATATGGAAATATGAAATTATTTTTAATGACATTATACTCTAAATCAGAACCTAAAACTGCCAGTAGGTGGTGGTAAATGTCTTAATGATTTAAGTCATTGAGTCATTCATTCATTCATTCATTCATTCAGGAGTGAAGAAAATGGTTCTCTTTATGAATCGTTCATTGAATCATTGGTTCACCCGATTCGTTCAAAACACAGATTCAGAAATGAAATGCCACTGTGTGTTGAATTGAGATGAAAAGTTCTGCTTTATCTTTATATTTTTGTTAATAACATCTTTTCACGTGTGATGTAACTTAACTATATCATATAATGTAAATATGGGTCAAAAACTCAAACGGGGCATTTTTGTTTTTTACTGTAAATAGTGTAATTAATAATGCGTTAAATTATTTTTATTAAATACTCAATTTTTTATTTTATAGTACAACAGTTACAATAATAAAATACATTTCTTATTTTGTTGGAAACATTATTTAATAATTATTACAATTATTATTTTATACTGAATTGGACAAAAACACTAGCTATATTTCCATCTAAAGTTGCAAATTTAACTTTAAAATTGGAATATCACTTAAAACATTTGTGAATAAAGCAGTGTTTCCATCTCATGTGTTCAAGAGACCAAAATCATCACTTCCTGGTGCAAAATATCAGTAATAAAAATGTACGTTTCTGCAATCAGGCTCTTTTCTCCTCCATAATAAATGAGTTTTGTCTCAGAGCGTCAGACGAAACGCGATAAACGCTGTCATTTCCTCTTGCGTTCAGATGCTGGTGTTTGTGAGACGCTTCTTAAAGGGAATTAAACCAAATCATTCTGATGACAGACTGAGTTTCAGAAGCACCAAACCAACATTTGAAATGCTGCGATGTGATTGGTCCACTGGTTAGTCCAGTTATATATATATATATATATATGGCAGAAATATATATACATATGTATCTATCAGTGTTACTTATTTCCAGTATCATGCGATCCTAAAATGCATGAGTGGTTGTTTATGATTTGTCACTGCAGTCGTTCTCTCGCTGTGACACTGAGCTCACGCCACAGATAACACACTCATTATGCGCAACAGAAGTTATAACAAATGTGATGTTCATTCGCTGCTCTGCCTGTGTTTGTGTGCGCTCCGTGAATCTGCTCGGACTGTGAAATCCTCTCTCTGCGTCTGAAATGAGGTCAGGGTCAGACTGGAGTCTGCCTGTTTGTTTATTATGGGCTGTGCGTGTGTACGGCGTCCTGTTTTAACCTTTCACATGAGCTCATCTGCCCTCGGGTGCGTTTAGACCGCGAATGTGAGCACGAGCGAACCATCTTATCTGATGAATAACATTCACCCGCCGACAGCAGCTGCAGCCATCATAGATGTGTCGACCTATGAGACCATCAAACCCAAATCAACATCTGACAGTTGCTTAGACATGAGCGTCACATGACCATACACTGAACATCTGTCCATCACAACAAACAGCGCACAGCAGATCGGTGTTTGGTTTTTCTCTCGAGGGGTTCACTTGCAGTGTGATGAAGTTATTAAACTGTCGTCACTGCATCTGAGTCCTTGTCATGTGACTGATTTGTGCAGGGCTGATGCGTTGAGGATAGATGGCAGAGCATTGCACAGCACAACTATTATGATTATGATACAGAGGAACGATATCGTTATCGATACAGAGGATCCTGTTATCGTTCATTATCATTAGTTAATTTAGTTATAAATTAACTAATGATAAATTAGTTAATTAACTTTACATTAGTTATTGTTATGTTATGTTATAGATTAATAGATACAGGATAAATAGATGGTAACACTTTACTTGAAGGGGTGTGCATAAGACTGACATGACACCTTCATAATCATGACATGACACGTGTCATGAATATGAAGGAGGTTTTATGAATGTTTATGACAACTGTCATTAAGTGTCATTCGCTCAATTATGTCATTTTTAATGCAAAGATGACATTGTTTGAGATGTCAGAGTTATGACAACTTGACATAAACCAATACATCATAACCTGTCAGTGTCTTTGTCATGACAACTTGACATCATTTAGCTTTATGGGTTAACATTACATTAAACTGTCATGTGGTTGGTTTTGACATGAGGCCATTATAACAGTGTCATAAATATGTATCTTGAGCTCAAGTACAGTGGTACAAATTGAACTTGTCATTAAAATGTCATTAAGTGACAAAACTCTGACAAATTATTTTATAACAGCGTCATGACTATTTTTCATTTCATGTTTTTTTTGTTTTTGTTTTTTGTTTTTTTAAGTTTCCTCCAACAGAAGGTCAGATAATAGACAATTTCAAATTTCGTAAAAAAGATGACACTGTTATAAAATAATGGTAACACTTTTTATTTTAGGGTCTTTTAACTAGTTGCTTCTTACTATTAGCATTCATATGGCTAAAATATTGGCTATTTATTAGTACTTATAAAGCACATATTAATGCCTTATTCTGCATGATCTTATTCTACATTCTTAATCCTACCCAATACCTAAACCTAACAATTAACTATAATAAGCAGTAAATTAAGAGTTTATTGAGGGAAAAGTCATAGTTAATTGTTTATATATGTGTTCCCTATACTGAAGTGTTAGCAAAATAATGTAATGTAATGTTAACCCATAAAGCTAAATAGTTTTTTTAAGTTTGATAATTAATCTGCTATGACAGGTTATGATGTTTTGCTAATGTCAAGTTGTCATGACAAAGACACTGACAGGTTATGATGTGTTGGTTTATGTCAAGTTGTCATAACTCGGACATCTCAAACAATGTCATCTTTGCATTAAAAATGACATAATTGAGCGAATGACACTTAATGACAGTTGTTATAAACATGCATAAAACCTCCTTCATATTCATGACACGTGTCATGTCAATGATTATGAAGGTGTCATGTCAGTCTTATGCACACCCCTTCAAGTAAAGTGTTACCAAATAGATTAATAGATAGTTGTCATTAACATTATTCTGTCATTACATAACATTATAGTTATCATTAATGTTATGGTTATTATCATCAACATTATAGTTATTAGTTGTTTTCATTTTTATTATTATTTTAATTATTGGGTAAAACTTTATTTTGCACTTTTTTTTTTTTTATTACACTTGCTATAGTAATAAAAGTTAATTATGCATAAGTGCAAGCAACTAACCTAAACCAAAACCATCGTTAACGTTATAGTCATCGTTATAGTTATTAGTACTGTTATTAATGTTGTTGTTGGTTATCATCATTAATATTATAGTTATAATTATAGTTGTCAGTGTCATTTTTGTTGTTGTTATAATCATTAGTTTTTGTAGTTATTATCGTTATAGATCTGGTTGTGACGTGAATTAGCCTTAAGTGTGTAGAGTTTTTCTGGTGTGCATTGAGACACAGCAGGATGTGAGAGTTTGTGGTGGTGATGTGACATCACTTCCTGCCCTGAAGGCCTGACTCTTGCTGTCCGAGCGGAGGTGTATCTCATGTCTGGTTGTTTCTGGGCGTTATGTTACACGGGAGACGCCTCATCTGTGTGTGAATGCTCAAGACAGTGTATCCCATGCAACTTTAACCCAGACACATGTATTATTAACGCTCGGCCTGAGACATACTGATCTGAGTGAATACTGTATCCCACAATGCAACACTCAACCTGACCTTCCATTTTCTATGTAATATTAACTGTAATCTCTTGACTCATTATTATTCAATTTTTACCCTGACATTTTAATTAAATTTAAAACAAGCATTTTATATCCAGTATAGTGAGGTCATGTGACAGATGTAGTGAAGATACACATATGGGGTTCGTACAGTCCTGGAAAAGTCAAGGAATTTTTAAAATACCATTTTTGAGGCCTGGAAATTTTTGGAAAAATAAATAAACCCAGAAAGTTTTGGAAAAGTCATGGAAATTTGCTTCACAAAAATCTTATAGTAGAATGTTTAATTGAAAATATCGGTTAAACAAATTACAATACTTAGCCTTCGGGCATTCAGTCACGTGACTTTGCCTGAGCGAGCGTTACCTGTGCATAACATTCATTCTTCAGGTTGATGTCCATAGTATTATATCCATTATAAAAATCCGTTTGAATGTCCGCTGAGGAAAGCGATATCTTTATATTTGTCCTTTTTACAATTTTCCATAACATACAGCGCTAAAACAACATCCTGTTTACAAAAGTCCCTTTCATTTTAAAAGTCTCTTGCGACTCACTGACTCATTCACTCGTAAAGTTTGCTGCCATCTAATGGCGTATTAATGTAACTGTCACTCAATCCATATTACGCACTAATGGACCCTTTCTCAATACCAAATACAACATATTATCCATATAAGATATATATTAACTGAACAACAATAGCCATTATAAACGACAACTGGAAATAAACACAATTGTACAATTCAGTCAAACGTACGAAAGCAGTGCTCTACAGGATGTAAGTAATCAAATTTAACAACGCCCGATTCGATTAGCTCAGGAACAAGTAATAGATTAATAAGACCAAAGATTGCCTGTTTTATGTACCCAAAATGAATTAAGATCTCATGTTTAACCACTATAAGAGACAGCTGTTCTCAGCGGGTACTCGAGCACTGAATGGCCTGGAGCTCACATCTCCGAGAACGTCTAAACAAATTGTAAAATAGGCGCTATGATTAAATATGAGTCTCATATTTCAGGTCTAAACAACTACATTCTCACCTAAAAACTCTTAAAGCTACAGTTCATGGCACAAGTGTAGTATTTGTAAAAAATACGGTGGATTTGTTCGGCCACCATAACAGTCGCTTTAAGCGGAGTGATACAAACGGTGAAAATTTAGGAGTGCCGTTATCACTAGAATATCACATTGCTCTCAGCCAATTAGATTCGAGAACCAGAAAGAACGTGGTATATGATGAATTAGAGCACTTATTATTCTTATTTTACATTATGCATAGACTTTCATGTAACATTAGGTCATGAATATTTGTCTCAAATGTCATGAAAAAGTAAAAATGTGAATGAATCCTGCAAATGGAGTACTACTGCAAACTTTTACTGCTCCTTACTGTGTGCAGAAATTAATTTGCATTTAATTCAAACATTACCACATCATTATTTAATTTGTAAACAGCACAAATAACTATATTGTGTAGGGATGTACCGTTATGGAAGTTTTGGCCGATAATCCTTTATATTTGGAAGCCGATAACCGATATATTGGCCAATAAATGTAAATCTTGATATTTTTCTGAGCCTGATTACAAAAACAAAAGGCCACTGCTTTTATTTTAAAACAACTGCAGAAAACAAAATGCAATGAAACATCTAGATCTTTCTTTTCCCAAAATCATTTACTAAATGTAGCCTACTTTAAAAATTCCTTAACTTTTAAAATTGTTTGTTCCTATGACATATTGCATTTATGATGAGAAAACCTCCCACACCACCGACATCGTGTCTTCTCTCTAGCATAAACTGGAGGAAATAATCAATACATTATCGGCTTTAATATATCAAACTAATTGATATTATTTAATATATCAACCCAAAACCAATATGGCCGCCGCTATAATGTGCTTCTCTAATACCGTGTTAAGCTTTTACTTAAAAAAAGTCATTTATAGATAGTCAGATACTGTCCTCCTCAGTGTGTACTGCACAGTCTCTGTTTGTGTGTGTGTCTCTTCCTGTCTGTATTGATCTCTCATACTGATGCAGAAAGAGGCCGATGGGGAACGTCCACACACACACACACACACACACACACACACACACACTTTATTGTGTGTTCTTTTGGTTTTTTCGCTGTCCAGAGGTCAGGTGACCATTGTAATGAGGTCACTGCTGTTTATCAGAGCACATCTCTCCTCTTCCTCTGCTCCAGTTACCGCTCTCCATCATCATCATCATCATCATCACATGACCGTCGGACGTTCTGCCTGCTCACTTCTGTGTCTATCTGACCGGCGCTGCAGTGGCAGATATTTGTCCTGAACAGCCCGCAGGACACTTTCCACTTGATCTTCCTGTGCTGTATGAGCATCACGCTCCGTCTCAGATGTGAAAGCAAAACTAACGTGAACGCAGGACATCAGACCTCTTTTGTTCAGATTTTCAGGCTGTTTCTCAAATGTATCCCAGCATACCTAAACACACAGACATTCATCTGTAAATATGGGCCTCTCACACACACACTGTTCACGAAGGGTCAGTTTTGACCTAGAGCCATGTGAAATCATTTTTTTTTTTTTTTTTCCCAATTTTTGTTTTTGTTTTTCCACTTATTTTCTGGATTCCTTTTTAATCATTAAAATAAATGTATTAATCAAAAAGCATATCTAACTAATTGAAATCATGAACTGTTTTTAATTTAACAACAGTTTATTAACTGTGACCCTGGACCACAAAACTAGTCATAAGTCGCACAGGTATATTTGTAGCAATAGCCAACAATACTTTGTATGGGTCAAAAATTATCAATTTTTCTTTTATGCCAAAAATCAGTAGGATATTAAGTAAAGATCAAGTTCCATGAAGATATTTTGTACATTTACTACTGTAAATATATCAAAAATGTATTTTTGTGAGTGGATATGCATTGCTAAGGACTTCATTTGGACAACTTTAAAGGCGATTTTCTCAATATTTTAATTTTTTTTTTTTTTTTTTTTTTCACCCAAATTGACCCTTATAATTGGTTTTGTGGTCCAGGGTCACAAATGTTTAACACAAATTATCCTATGAAAATCTGTTTTATTTTTTCCTAAACTTTTTATTTTTTCTAAATTCTGTTCTCATAATTTTTCTTGATTCCATTTTAATGATTTTTAATGAATGTAATTAAACATGATTCCAAGTTTAATTACATTTTAATAATCAATGCATTTAAGCAAAGCATTTGCGCTCATAAAGCTTGAGCAATTTATTGAACTTGTTACAGTAATACAAGCTTTTTCCCCACTGAAATTCTGTTGGTTGTTTCAATTTTTTCTGAAATTATGATTCTTATACAAATTTGTTACCAAAACCGATGATCAAATGAAGAAATAAACATTAACAATTTAATTAATCTCTTAAAAAAAATAATAAAATGAAAATCTAACAATTTCTTTTATATTTTGGCAAACAAAATGCTGCAAAACAGGTTTACTGTACAAATATTGTGATATTCCTTTAAAAAATACATAATAATAATAATTGTATTCTTAGTTTTAGTAGCAGTAGTTATATTACTTTGAGAGGTAAATTCTACTGTACAATAGTAATATATTTCTGTCATTTAATTCTTCAAGTTAAACCAAACTTTTATTATGGCGGGTTGCAGTGAGGAGCTGTGAGTGTCCATGTTTATCTGCCGATAGTTTTCTCAGATGAAAGGCTGCTGAAGAGACTCTCAGAGCAGCTCTAGAGATGAAGTTAATGTGCTCATATAGTGAGACGGAAGACCAGGATTTAATAGCAGTCTTTAATATTCACAGACACTAGTCCATATCGCCATTTGATTAAGTGTACATCCCTACTTTTGATTTATTCATCCAAAAATTGCCAAATGAATTTACATTTCAGTTCCGTCCATGTTTTTTCCGCAAAGCAGTATCATAGGGCCTTCAAATTACTAGATGTTTTCTTAATGATTAATGGTCCTGTTTTATGTGTGTCTGTAGTGCATCTGTTCCAGCGCCGGCGGCTCAGGTGGTTCAGCAGGTTCTGGCTACGGTGGAGGCCAATAAAGTGAGTCGCACATGAGTTACACTACAGTTACATCTGAAGGAAACCTCACACTGCTTTTTAACAGACCATCAGCAAATGTCTGTCATTTGGTGTAACCATTGTTTTTCACTTTCAGAGTTCCTTTCAAGGTGCGTTAAAGGTCCCAGCGCCGCTGGCAGGTCCGGCCCAGACCACATCATCTAGTTTTGTGTTTGGTGGGTATGAGTTCTCATTCGGTTTTTACTGTTGCTTTTGATCAGTTTGATACATTTAATGCATCCTTGCTGAATAAAAGTATTAATATCTTAAAAAGAAATCATACTGACCCCAAACTTTTGAAAGATATTGTATATTCTGTATCGGTAATGTTTCATTATATTGCTGGTACAGGTGGAGCAGCTAAACCTGATGCAGGAGCATCTTTATCTGTCAGTGAGAAGAACTCAAAGGGCTTCTCATTTTCTCCAGCGTGAGTTATTAAACATTATTATAACTACCTCCACCTCATTATAGGTGATTGTTATTAACTGTAATGAGTCTTGACTGAAGCAACTTTTTCAGTCTTTATGTTTGTATATAAATATGAATGGTTTAGACCCAGACTCTGCTGTTTCACAGGTCAGCTGGGTTCAGTTTTGCACCTCAATCACAGGACACCAACAACACTCAAGGTATCATCTCCATATGTGTCTTATCTCATTTGGAAATGCAAATAATTGATTTTACTCTTTAGATTTCTTTTTATCACTGTAATGGTCAGAAAATGTCAATTTTCAGTAGCATTCCAATGGCCGGGAGTCAGTGCTGCAAGAATCTGCAGAAATCGCTGCATAATTTACATCATTGTTTCTCAACCAGAGAGCCGGGGGCCTTAGAAACCCTCTAAGTGGGTCTCAAGAAGACATATATAAATAAGACAAAACAAGCATTGAAATAAGCTAAAACAACTAAAAATCAATCTGGTTCTTATTTTAACTTTCTGCAGATTCTGGACCTGCCATTGGCCAATTAGTCACACCTTTCTTAGTAAATTCCTTTTTTTTTTCTTCTTATTCTGCAAATAGCGAAGAGTTCTGGCCTGCCAGGCAAGTTCTCTTTTGCAAGCACTACGGGACCAAAGATGCCATTTGGCCCCGTGGGGTCTGAGGAGCCTTTTTCCTTCTCTCCAAAATTGGCTTCTCCTGCACAGAGCGTGAGCTCCTCTACACCACCTCCGGAGCCACCTAAAATCCCTCAAGCTCCCAAAGCCCAAGGCAATGCTGGAGAAACTCTTGGCTGCTTTTCCGGCTTAAGAGTGGGCCAAAGTGAAGAAGTCAAGGATGCCTCCAAGACCGCCCTAAGTTTCACATTTGGACCACCTGGCAACGGATCTACAGGATTCGCATTCGGTTCTGCGCCAATCAAGCCTGCAGAAACTGGAAGTTCAACAGAATTAGCAAGCGCCACAACAGAGGCTCCAAAGACGACTACACCACAAGTGCTCGGCACATCTACGTTTGCCGTTAAACCACAGGAGGGAACGGCTCCCTCAATAAAGCCAACTTTCAGCATCCCCTCGACGACATCTTTTTCACCAGTCGCCACCTCTTTCGGCAGTCTTCTGCGTGCACCTCTACAAGAGACGGCGACTCTTCCAGCAAAGTCCCTCCAGCCAGAGACGACGACTTCACCTGAGTCGACTCCCACCGTTGATACTGAACCTAAAGAACCTCCAGAACCCAGTCCTAAACTGCTAACCTTAAGTGCTCCAGTTGTATCGGTCGCTGAAGCCACTGTTCCCACCAGTACCGAGACCACTGCAGTGCCTTCCAACAAGCCCCCAACTCCTCCAACTCTCGAGGTCTCACCCACACCACCTCCATCAGTTACCCCACCATCCGAGACACCAACACCTGTCTCCGAGCCTCCTGCAGCAGAGCCTGTCTCTGAGCCTGCCGTTGAGACCACCAGCACTTCCACAGCCGCTCCTGCACCCCAAGAGACTCCAGTAACTTCAGCCCCAACGTCCGACAAACCAGGCTCAATCTTTGCCCCACCGTCGGGCGGCACAGACAGTCTAGCAGTAGGAGCCATCGGTTTCACCACAGCCGTCACTACGGCGGCCTCCTCCACCCCATCCGCAGCCATTACCACCAGTGCAGCTCCTACCTCGGTCTTCGGACAACCCTCGTCCGCTGCTCCGACTACAGCGTTCGGATCGACCGCTTTTGGCGCCAGTTCTACCACCTCTGGCTTCGGCAGTCTTGCCTTCGGACAGAGTGCTGGTACTGGGTTCGGCCAGCCTGCAGCCTCTGGATCTGCTAGCAGCTTCTCTTTTGGTCAACCGGCATTTAGCGCAAGTTCTGGGTTCGGGCAGCCAGCTGCGACAGCCACCACATCGGCAGCAGCCAGCAGTGGAGGAGGGCTGTTTGGAGCCTCTAACGCCAACAGTGCCAGTTCCTTCTCCTTCGGAGCAAACGGCACCAGCTCTGCAGCCAGCACTGGCAGTGGGCTCTTTAGCCAAAGTGCTCCTGGCTTCGGACAGCCCAGCGCAGGCTTTGGCCAGGGATCCATGTTTGGCAGCAACACCACCACAGCGTCGTCCTCTGGGTTCGGTTTTGGACAACCATCAGGTGAGTTTTTACAATACGCACTTACTTGTTTTCACAAATTACAGGCTAGTTTGTTCCATCAGGATAGAATAGGATGTAGAAAGGATATATGAGGTGTAGTGGTGCTAACTGCTGGATTGATCCCGACCAGAGGTGTCTCTCGACCCTTTTTTATTGGAACACAAGCCCTAGTTAAAGGGGTCATTTCCTGAGGTGCACTTA
The DNA here is from genome assembly GCF_018812025.1 of Megalobrama amblycephala. NCBI lineage: Eukaryota > Metazoa > Chordata > Actinopteri > Cypriniformes > Xenocyprididae > Megalobrama > Megalobrama amblycephala. The sequence goes on along the minus strand of NC_063047.1, from coordinate 51,435,170 downwards.
TAATGTTAATATGCTTTTTACATCAAAAAATTGTAATTTAGATTTTATCCCTCTGATTTGTACGCTCCGTTTTAAGGGGCGTGTCTGCTGAGAGACTTCAGTGTAAACGCCCACTGCTGTGATTAGCTAACATCTTTGCAATATGAAATAGCTAAGTATTACTTTCTCAAACTTTTAGCATGTTTTTACTATTACAGCTCTCAAGGTTAACTAATTGTGAAAAGTGTTAATTATAGCATTACATTAAATCTATGCCGTTATATTTAGATCGTGGCATGAAAGGTTGCAGTGATGAACATTGTAGTCGATCACAGACATGTTGTCTCGTCATTGCAACTCAATTTCTGCACAATAATGAATGCTTTCAGCATAACTAACAGTGCAAACTTGATGTAACTAAGAGATTCGTTGAATAAAACGGAAGTCCCGAACTCAGTCACTGATAAACTCGCTCTGTTTGATTGACAGCTCCAGCGATTGTAAAGGGAGCGTTCTTTGATCGCTTTCTATATATAATTTAATCACCGTTTAAATATCAGCGTTTAGTCACTGGTTTGATTTACTGACACACAGACAAAGATCATCTGACTGTATCATTATCATTAATATCAAATCAGGCATTAGAATGAACACAGTTACTGACATGTTGTTGCATTACTGTCGAGTCCATATTGTAAAAGTCTGTTTGCGCCGAAATGCAATTGATTTACCAAAGAATCCACAGTGAAATGTGCCGAATACAAATAAATAAAGCTCAACTGAGACATTCACATTGTTGAAAATAAATAACCATATTCCTAGCATTAGGATCTTTTGAAAGGTAATCCCTCCTCATCTCACTAACACACCAGTGGGCGGGGCTAACGTTGCAATGATGTAGGCGTTGATTTCTTCTGTGGAGGCGGAGTTTTACCTATCTATAGGCACATTCTGGGATGAGTTGTTCGCTGGGCCTGGTGTCAAAAAAAGCTTTTATTGGACTAACAAGGAAGTTTTTTTAGTTCTGAAACTTACAGGATAATCTTATAGTACGATGACCTCTTATATATCAAAAGCTCAAGGAAAAGTTCTAAATTCATGACCTCCTTTAAATCCTTTTAAATTTACAGTTTTTTTCTATTGCTAAACGACAGTGAGCACAACTGGAGATACATGTGCAAAACTCTAACTACAGTCTGCACTACCAACAGTCACCTGAGCTAAACAGTTAAAGTCCCTGTAAAGTCAATTCTGAGAATTCTTTCTAAACACTTTATAAATGTTACAAATGTATTGCTGAAACACATTACAAAGTCTGTGAATTGTGTAATGCTTAATTGTGAAGTTAGAGCTTTAAACAGTTTTTCACCAAGTCTCTGCTCAGGATTTTTTGGGCGGAGCTAAAACAGGGTCTAATGACGCACATCGTCCCCCCAGCATAGCCCCTCCCCTAACACTATATAACTGTCGATGACGCACCGAGTGTGGCGCCGCCTCTAACTCTACAGCGGTTCACTCGCTCATTCTCGAGTGTCATTACAGTCATACAGCCCTTTGCACATTTAGCTAGTAATGCCTTCGTCACGCAAATGCATATTACATGGTTGTTAAAATATACAATATGCTCGGTCTCCTTATTTAAAAAACTTTCATCAGACAGCTGGGATTCACAGATAATCCGCTGTTTTTGGTGAATGTGACTGAACAGACCTCGGCCCCCCTCCCGCCTCGGCCTTCTTACCGTCCCGACGATAACCGATGATATATGGGGCCGGACAGAGTCTCTCCCGTCCCGGCCTTCATCCTCCCGTCTCGCGGCACCGTCATTTGTCGACTCGACAACAGTTCGGCAGTTCGTGCCCACCAATGAGTGTAGTCCACAGTAACTCTACTAAAATGTGCAACCCTCTAACGTGATTCTTTTGTTTATATGCATCAGTATGTTTGACTCATTAGACAAGTAAGTTGAGACAGCAGCTCTCGCGAGTGGTGTGGTTTCAGCGCCGACAGCGGACACGCCCCAGCGTTTGAGAGCAGAGAGTGCTGCCTATTTTTTCGAGATTTTGATAACTTATTTTATTTACTTGCAGATTTTTTTTAATCATTCAAATTTGGCTGGGTGGTTAATAACACATTTTTCTGTGGTGTGACAAACTCAAAACACATACTTTAAAATGACTTTACAGGGACTTTAACACATGACTCAAAACAGGCTCAGTGCAGCCAAACACTATGCACAACCCTCACTGTGATAACACACACTGTCACTCAGAACACACTGAGAGTAAAAACACTAGCATCAAACTCCAACACAGAAAATACAATCTTTTCATCTTTACAGTTTGAACAATTTCAGTGACTTCATACAAAGTAATATTTTCTTCAAAGACATTCTTTCACATGATTTATTTAAATTTTTAGAACATAACAATTCTTTAAGGTAAATGAAAATTAGCAGTTTGGTTCAATAGTCTGTAGTAATTTACGGAATTACAGTAATGAGAAAAAAAGGTAGAAAACTAAAAGTACATACTGTAATTCAAACAAATAATTGAGGGACTAATCCTGCAAAATTGCAGTCAGCAGTGTTTGAAAGGCACAAGGCTGAAATCTATTGTGTTTTGAATGTGTGGTTCACAGTTTTGACAGCAGAGTGTTAGCATTTGAACAAAGTGCTGTAAATCCAAGTGTTGTGCAGGTTGTGGTTAAAGTCATGGGATAAGTGTGTAAGGAAAAGTTCTAAATTCATGACCTCCTTTAAATACTTTAAATTTAAATATTACTGATAAATCATTTTCTGATGGTGGAGATTACTATATAACGACCTAATATTTCAGCAATAGTGTCATGCATGTTTTCAGCTGTTTGGAATCAGAATTAGCCATTCATGAGTAAATCTTTATTAGTCTAATCGGCCACAAAAAGGTCTGAAATTGTTTGTGATTCACTCACGCAATGCGTATCGTACTTTATAAGACAGAAAGCAAAGATGGCACTGGAGATAAGTTAGACTGTTGACATCTAACATGTATGTTTACATTAATTAAGTGTTGCACATGTCATGAGGATGTAGTGTAGTTATGGGTCAGTGGATGTGATTCCAGCCCATCCGTGGAATGTGCAGCAGTCTCGGGTGTGTCTTCAGGGCAGGATTTCTCCCATTCCTATGAGTTCTTAAAGTTCCTGTGACTTCCACATTATAAACAGCTGAGTCACTGACCCCTGACCCCCTATTCACACCTGTTTATGTTCTGCTTGTTTAGGGCCACGTTAAACTCTAAAGAATGTGCTGATTGAAATGATGCAAATGATTCACCTTAGACTGCATATCATGTTCTGGGTAATTAATGAAATTTGAGATGAACAGTTTGTGCATTTCTAAATCAGTCAGACTGATAGAGGGAGTGTTAAAGGCCAATGCTTTAGTCAGGCAATCAAATCTCAAAATCCAAATGAATCAAATTGGATAAACTCAGAAAAGACATCAATGAATGCATGCACAGAAGCACATCTTCCTTGTTGCATGCACTCATTATGATGCACAAATATAAAAGAAAACAGTACAGATCATTTCAAATTGAAAAGCATTTGATTTTGCAATGCAAAATGCAATCAAGTTCAGTGATAATTATGCATGCATTTGTTAAAATGAGACTAATTTAATCCCATACTGAAGAATAAACACACAGTCGTTGGCTGTATGTTTAATCTCTTAATGTTTTCTGGTCAGGGTTCGGCAGCAGCACTTCCACCTCGTCTGTGTTTGGACAGCAGGCCAGCGGAGCCGGCGTCTTTGGACAGGTACAGTCCTTACACAATACACAAACATAAATTCTTTACCAGCTAAACCAGACAGGTTGAATGTAACGATCTGCTGGACGTGTTTGAGTCTCAGATGCACTGATGTTGTTTCATCAGCATGCGGTGGAGGCTTCAGATGAGGCCTTTGAAACCAGATGACCTGTCAGTCTACTGAAGGACCACTTTGAGTAACCTGAATGAGATCTTAGCTGGGTTTCCATTTTTGGAGGCAAATTTTAGGTTTTTACTAGGGCTGTCAAACACATGCAATTAATTTTTTCAGCTTAATGCGCTAAAAATGTTTAACACAATTAGCACTGCATACATTTATTTTTCCATCATCTATTGGTTAGCATGATGTGCTGATGTGCGTTCAAGGAGGACAAGACACAAAAGTGAACTCAGTCTTTCTTGCTTAAATGGACAAACACAGAATTATGCCAAAATGGCCGCTTTGTCAAGTATCCTCGTGAGCACAATCTTAAATGAGTTAAAATCTTAAAGGGTTAATTACTAACCCTCATGTCGTTCCACACCTGTAAGACCTTCGTTCATCTTCGAAACACAAATTAAGATATTTTTGATGAAATCCGATGGCTCAGTGAGTCATTGACAGCAAGATAATTAAAACTTTCAGTGCCCAGAAAGCTACTAAAGACATATTTAAAACAGTTCATGTGACTACAGTGGTTCAACCTTAATGTTATGAAGCGATGAGAATACTTTTTGTGCACCAAAAAAAATAAAAAAACGACTTTATTAAACAATATCTAGTGATGGTTGATTTCAAAACACTGAAAGCTTCGAAGCTTAACGAATCTTTTGTTTCAAATCACCCTTTAAATGACTCTAAAGAGTTGTGAGGACATCGGAGGTGTGTCAGATCCATCTCATGATGCTCTTAAAGTGACAGCAGCCTATTAAACCTCCTGCTGTCTGTTAATCAAAGAACAAAAGACAGAGAAAATCATTTACTGCTTTTGGCTGAATAACTTTATAGCTTTAATAAGGATTAATCTATATTTAATTTATAATTTATGCATTGAAGACTGAAGTTTGATAATAGGGCTGCACAATATATATCATATATAGCAATTGTCACATAACAGAATGTGCGAAGTCAAGTAGCTTACAAGGATCGTTAATCCGTACGGGCTAGACACCACGGTTCAAAATGCACATGATTTTCGGATCAATTGCAAAGTTTGACCATCATACAATGAAATTTTATCATTTGAACGTGTTTTAGGTCCAGTCAGTTTAAACATTCGAGTGATTTTAAACCATTTGAGTGCACGAAGACTCGAAAGAGAACTTAATTCTGAACTCACACGCTGTCACGCAGATGTACGTGAACACCGAATGCCGTCTCTTCCACGTCTGTTTATGCCTGAACGGACACATATATGCAAAATATGGTCAAAATGCTTGTAAAATATTGAGTATTTAAGTATTTAGTTTAGTCATTTAGTATTTAAACAGTATTTAGGATCTGCGAATTCGGTCTTAAAGTGACAGCAGCCTAATATTCCTGCTGATTTCTATGACATGAATGTTAATCAAACAACAAAAGACAAAGAGAAAAATGTAGTTTTGTAGTTTCAACACAGATTAATTATATTTAATTTATACAGTGAAGACTGTGCAGTGTTATTTTACATTTGATTATTCAATTTCTGTACCTGAATACTGTTTAGACATATATATCTATATATATACATATACATATATATATCTCTGAAATATATATGAACATGAACCATTGAAATTTCTAAACGTTTCGAAACACTTATGATATAACGAAACCTTGTTTACTGAAATCATGTGACTTTGACAGTTTGATACATGCTCCGAACCACTGATTCGAAACAAAAGATTCGTAAAGCTTCAAAGCTTTTGGTGTTTTGAAATCACCCATCACTAGATATTGTTGAATAAAGTCGTTATTTAGGGTTTTTTTTGTGCACAAAAAGTATTTTCGTTGCTTCATAATATTAAGGTTGAACCACTGTTGTCACATGAACTGTTTTAAATATGTCTTTAGTAGCTTTCTGGGCATTTGAAAGTGTTAATTATCTTGCTGTCAATGACTCACTGAGCCATCAGATTTCATCAAAAATATCTTAATTTGTGTTCCCAAGATGAACAAAGGTCTTACAGGTGTGGAACAACATTTTTGGGTGAACTAACCCTTTAAATGACTCTAAAGAGTTGTGAGGACATTGGAGGTGTGTCAGATCCATGTCATGTGCGTCAGCTCTTAAAGTGACAACAGCCTAATAAACCTCCTGCTGTCTGTCATCAATGTTAATCAAAGAACAAAAGACAGAGAAAATCATTTACTGCTCTTGGCTGAATAACTTTATAGCTTTAATAAGGATTAATCTATATTTAATTTATAATTTATGCAGTGAAGACTGAAGTTTGATAATAGGGCTGCACAATATATATCATTTTAGCATCGAAATCGTGATGTGCGCATCTGCGATAGTCACATAGCAGAATGTGCGATGTCAAGTAGCTTATAAGGATCGTTAATCCATAACCACGGTTAATAATGCACATGATTTTCGGATCAATTGCAAAGTTTGACCATCATACAATGAAATTTTATCATTTGAACGTGTTTTAGGTCCAGTCAGTTTAAACATTCAAGTGATTTTAAACTATTTGAGTGCACGAAGACTCGAAAGAGAACTTAATTCTGCGCTGTCATGCAGATGTATGTGAACACCGAATGCCGTTCTCTTCCACGTCTGTTTATGCCTGAACGGACACATATATGCAAAAAATGCATGTAAAACATCGAGTATCCTCAAACACAGTTGCATATGGCTTAGGTTAACTAAACAATTGAGAGACTAAACCGGATGTAATTGTATTTTGGATCCGCGTCTTAAAGTGACAGCAGCCTAATAATCCTGCTGATTTCTGTGTCATGAATGTTAATCAAACAACAAAAGACAAAGAAAATAAATAACTTTTGTAGTTTTAACACACATTACTTGTTTAATTTATACAGTGAAGACTATGCAGTGTTATTTTACATTTGATTATTCAATTTCTGTACCTGAATACTGTTTAGACTTCTGAAAAATATAAAGCACTATTCATTTCATTTGTATCTTTATTTTATTATATTTATCTATGCTTGTAATTTGTTCATTATTTTGGATACTATGCATATTCACTCACCTCCTGAATGATTAATTCTTTCCAAATAAAGCTATTCAAGTCATCTGGTGAAATATATATCACAAAATATCGCAATGTCAGTTTTTTCCAATTTTTCGTGCAGCCCTAATTGATAATTTAATTCAATTTCTATATATTTCCTACCTGTTAGATCAAATATTTAAAATATACCATCTTTATGTTGTTTCTACATTAATCCTGAGATTAAATGTGAAATTATTGCAATATAAAAATATATTAAAAACTGAAAGTGATATGATAATGATAAAAGACAGACAGTCGGTATTATTCATGAATCAGATTAAACTGTTCTTCCACCCAGTAATATAGGTGATTATACTAATTATATTAGTCTTAATCTAAAGCGTGCATGCAATCTGATTTTGTGATCAGGCTCAGTCCGGTGGAAGTCTGTTCGGCTCGAACGCTGGAAACACTTCCTCGGGATTTTTCAGTGGTCTTGGAGGAAAACCCAGTGAAGACGCTGCCAACAAAAACCCGTTCGGAGCGCCAACTGCTGGAGGATTCGGCCAACCCATTAATACAGGTGTGCACACGGATTTTACTCTTACCAGGGTATTTATAGTAAACTAACACTAAAAGATGAAAAGTAAAACACCACTATGATAGTATCTCAACGATGGATGTGTGTTTTGAGCGTCGGAGGGGCGTCTCTCCTCTCCATTGGTGCTGATGTCCTTGTGTGGCTTGTTTACGGCAGGTTCCTCTAACCTGTTTGGGAACAGCGGAGCGAAGGCCTTCAGCTTCGCCAGCAGTTCGTTCGGGGAGCAGAAGCCCAGCGGCTCGTTCAGTACCGGAGCAGGATCTGTGGCTGCTCAGGGCTTTGGCTCCTTCTCTACACCAACCAAACCAGGTCAGACACACACCACATGATGACCATATGCAGTGCAGTCTGAAGCTGCGTTCACGCCGTGTCGTAATTACCGCAATTTTGAGATGACAACACCACTCTGAGCTGTTCACATCTCTGGGGATTATGCGTTTTGGTGGAAACACTATCAGTGCCTAAATCTGCAGCGTCACATGGTACAAGTAGGTGCTCTCAGAAAATTCCCAATTTACAAGTTGTAATTATGAGTTCCACGAGAAGTTGAAATCTCGTAATTACGACATGGCGTGAACGCACCTCAACACACAAGGAAGGAATTGATCATTTTAATGCCAAGCATTATTATTATTATGTGATTATTATTATTTAGTTTTTTGTATTTTATTACATTTATTATATTTAATCTTTTATTTGTTGTTTTATTATTATTATTTTACTTTTTATTTATTGTTGTAATTATTATGATTATTAATGTTGTTATTTTATTGTATTTTATATTTTATTTCTATTTTATTATTAATAATAATAATACATTTTGTTTTTTTGTATTTTATATTTTATTTGTATTATCTATATTAATGTTTTATTTATTTTTAATATTATGATTATTAATATTATTTTATTATATTTATATTGTTTTTTAAAAATATTTTATTGTTTATGTAATCTTTCGTTTTTCATTTTAATTTTGTTTTTGTTATTTTATTAACTTTTTATTTTATTTTATTTATTGTTTTGTGATTGATTAATGTTATTTTATTGTATTTATTTACAATTTTATTTTTTGTCATTCACATTTTATTTTATTTTTATTTATTATAATATCTATTTTATTTTTTATTAATAATATTATATTATTAATAAAATTATTTATATTGTTTATTTTTTGTATTATTGCTTTTATTATAATTATATTTTATTATTGTTTTCATTATTAGTATTATTTTATTGAGGTTTTTTATTTTTTTAGATGATTTTTAATATTTTTTATTATATTTTTTGTTGTTGTTATTGTCTTTATTCTTATTATATCTTTATCTTATTATATTACATTTACTATTTTATTGTTACATTTATATTATTATTATTACTACTACTATTATTTTTACTACTATTGTAAATATAATATAATATTAATATATTAGTCACAGTCATCTTTCACATTCAGCGTGACACTCTTCTGAAAGCAGCAAGCATTTACATTAATGCCAGCGATCCAGAAAATGTAATTCAATGACATGACTCACTGAATTATTCACGCAGACGTGCATTCGGCTGGCTGTAATTTCAGAGCACGCTCAGTGAGCGACACTCTTTCCTGAACAAGACAGCTGCCGCTTCAGTGGCAGTGTACTTTCTGTCCTCCTGCCTCAACCGAGCACTAAACCTCTGAAGAAACCTGTGATGCCCATGTTGATATGTGCTTCATCTCTGGTGTTCTGCAGCTGGCTTCGGGAGCGCACCGGTGTTTGGCAGTCCTCCTACATTTGGTGGATCTCCAGCGTTTGGAGGGCCGGCGGGGTTCGGCTCCGCCCCTTCCTTCAGCAGTCCGCTGGGCGGCTCCTCAGGGAAGGTGTTCGGAGAGGGAACCACGGCCTCCAATGTCGGGGGATTTGGGTGAGGTCCTTTACAGTCTCACTGGTGCCTCGTCCAGTTCAATACAGTGATTTTAATGTGAATGCAAAAAAGTCAAAAACACATATCTAACACATTTTGCATAAAACAAATCAAAACTAGGGCTGCACAATTAATAACACTTAAATCTTGCTGCAACCTAAAGGGCCGTTCACACTGAACCCATTGGGCTGCTTTCCATTGGTTTGGTTTACACACACACACACACACACTAAATATCGGGGTTTCAGCATTTTAAGGCCTTTATGCCAATGTGTAAAAAAGTATCATGTTTTACATTAGCAAACGTAACCATTTAAAGCATAGAAGAAAAAGACCATTTACATCCAATACAGGCAATTTAAACTAATTATTGACCTAGAGAGTCCAGAGAATTGTCCTGCACTGGTTTGGTTCCGATCAGGCGAAAAACCTAGGACTAGTTCGCAAAAATAGTTTTTTACATAATCATGAATATTTAATGAACGATTTGATTGACAGCAGTGGTTCTTGAGGAAAAGTTGTTCAGAATGAGGAAATCTAACAAATGATATGCATATTGTATGGATGTGTGAAACCACGTGATTACAGAGGCATAAAACTCGTTAGCGCCATCTAGTGGTCGATTTCTTTCAAAATTCTCACAGACCGATCGGCTTGCGTTAACCTTGTCTAATAGGTGCTCAAACATCATTGGTCGATGGCGGCCATGTTTTTTGAGATACCAAGAGGCCAATCTTTGCAGTTTTTTGTTTTTTATACGTTTACCTCAGATTGAGCTCATTCATACGTGGTACCAAATTTGGTGAAAATATCTCATTCTGTTCAAGAGCTGTAGCCATTTTAGTAAAAGTGGCTCCGCCCACTTAGAACATATTGGCGCCCCTTAGTGACCGTGAATCAAAATTTCAACCTTTTTATAATAATGATATTCAGACTCCCGAGAATCTTTCTGCACTGGTTTGGTTCCAATTGAGCGAAAAACCTAGGACTAGTTTGCAAAAGTAGGTTTCGGACAAAATCCAAAATGGTTTAAAAAAAATTTGACTCTTCATGTTATAGCCATTTAAAAAAAAAAAAAAAAAAAAAAAAAAATTGCACTATAGCGCCACCATCAGGCCGATACTGTCAACCTCTCCCCAAAACTGAGACCTACAATCTGGCCAAGTTTCAATTAATAATAATAATAATAATTGATGTTAGGCCTAATTTCATCTGGACAGGTTTGTAAAGTGCTGTTCTGTGATAATGTAGTTACATGAGTGTGAAAGTACAGTGAACCTGGAGTGATCACAGCTTCCTTTTATTCGTTTTAGTCGAACATGCGTGTATTTTGGTTTGTCCTGACATCTGCGGCTCAGAACGACTCTGACTGTACGAGAAAATTAAATGTTGGATTTTTGTCATTTTCATCTGGCAGCGGATGGCGTGAGCGTGTTTGTCAGAGGATGTAGGTTATGCGGAGATTATCTGACCGCTGGTTTGTGTGTGTTGAAGATTACAGGCCGAGAGAGAGAGAGATCAGACCGGTCTCCGATATAAGCCACGTCAGGGATCAGCACACTCGTCTGCGTTGGAACACAATTATGCATGTGCGATTACATGTAGACGAGGAGAAACAGAAACATGATTGTTTTTCTGCTGGACTGATGTGGATTTTAGGGGTTTTGACTGAAGTCTAGGTTTAATCATGACGTTCAAATGACTGTTTTCACCTTTTGTTTTCTTTTCATATTCTAGCGTTTGTAGATTTGGTGGAAAAAACAGTTCTGATACTTGAGCAGGTGTGATTTAAGCTTCAGAAAAACATTGCATCTATATGAATAGAACTGAAACAAGATCTTAAAATGCCTTAAATTTAGTTTTGTCAAATTTAAGTCAATGAAAAGGCTTATTTCCCTGGTGAATTAATCAATGAATATCGCACATTTAAAAATTAGACCCATAAAAGTTTCATTATGCATAAAATATTTTTTTCTATTTAATTTTGACACAATAAACTGGGATTTAATTCAGCATAAACTCATGTGACGTCAGAGAAATGTAAATTCAGTATATGTAGATTACCACAGTAAAGGATGTGAGAAAATAGAAAATACATTTTGAAGCATCACCATGAAAATAAATGAGAAAAAGAGACGTGAGCGAAGGAGAGAGACGATACGTTGAGAGAAGTGTAATCTAGAGGAATAATTCATGAGATATCGATCATCAAATCAGGTGATCGCGCTGTCTGCCGTGAGCAGAATGAAACAGGAAAAGAGACAAATCTTCAACACAGCACTTCACAAAAACCTTCATGTGATGTGAAGTAAACAGTCGATAGACAAAAAACGAATCACGACCAACAGAACAACTATAAGGATTCAAATGATACAAGACGTTCAAAAAAACATGCAATTTCTTATGATGATGAAGAGGATAAAGCTCTAGCTAATAAATGCATCTAGTAAATTAATAGATATTAAAGAGGACCTATTATGCCTTTATGAAAATAAAATGTTTTTGCTCTCTACTAGAACAGGTTTTCCTGCTTGAATGTTGATTATTTTCCTCATATTCTCCATTGTTGCAGCTCCTCTCTTCCCAGTCTGTCAGTAACGCTCTGTTTAGTTCCTGTCTCTATGAAGCCCCTCCCTCTGAAAAGCACAATGTGCTCTGATTGGTCGGCTGGTGTGTTGTGATTGGTCAAGCGCTTTGAGTGTGTTTGGGAAAAGCCCCGCCCCTTACCATAACCGCCAGTTTTAACACACTACTAACTCAACCAGGCCCCGCCCCTTTATTCTGCGTATGCCTTGGGCAAGAATTATTCAACCCTCTGGTGCTCTTCTGTATTTTTGACCGAAAAATTGTACGTTTTTTTTTTTTTTTTTTTTTTTTTTTTTTTTTAAACTTCATTGGAATGGTACGAAACCTGTATGGAATGGTATGAACACTTGTGTTCCTCACCGTCAAAAATGACTGCATTAGAAGCGAATTTCATCTAGTGGAAGCGTTTAGTACTGCACCCAAACAAAATCTTACTGAAAGCTCATTTTTTGATATATTAAGCTCAAATTTGGATCACAACTCGTTTAGATTTATGGCTTTGATTTTCTTGCAGTTTTAGAGTAAAATGTGTTTTTGAAAATATGTATTTCATATAAAAATTAAAAATAGTACTTTTGTGCATTTTTCATAACATTGAGAAAATGAACAATGAATTTGTCCACTTTTTTAATCTTCATTTCAGCAATAATCTGTCAGGTGTTGAAAAGAGATCAAACTCTAGTCTGTGCTCTAAAGCATTCAAGATGTACGACAGTTTAAGTTGGACATTTAATTTTCAGGTCTATGCTCAAAAAGTGAACAAATGGATTATAACTACAGCGTAAATATAATTTAGTGCCATAAAATCCCCTAAAAATACTAAAATTACATAAACATTATAGAACAAAAATATAGCATATAACTAAAGCGTAAATATAATTTAATACCATAAAATCCCGTAAAAATACAAAATATTACACAAAAAACATTATCGAACAAAAATATAGCATATAACTACAGCGTAAATATAATTTAATACCATAAAATCCCGTAAAAATACAAAATATTACATAAAAAACATTATCGAACAAAAATATAGCGTATAACTAAAGCGTAAATATAATTTAATACCATAAAATCCCCTAAAAATACAAAATATTACATAAAAAACATTATCGAACAAAAATATAGTATATAACTACAGCGTAAATATAATTTAATACCATAAAATCCCGTAAAAATACAAAATATTACATAAAAAACATTATGGAACAAAAATATAGCGTATAACTACAGCGTAAATATAATGTAGTATCATAAAATCCCCTAAAAATACAAAATATTACATAAAAAAACATTATCGAACAAAAGTATAGCATTATAACTACAGCGTAAATATAATTTAATACCATAAAATCCCCTAAAAATACTAAATATTACATAAAAACATTATCGAACAAAAATATAGCATAGAACTACAGCGTGAATATAATGTAGTACCATAAAATCCCCTAAAATACAAAATATTACATAAAAAACATTATCGAACAAAAATATAGCATATAACTACAGCGTAAATATAATTTAATACCATAAAATCCCCCCAAAATTACAAAATATTACATAAAAAAATATTATCGAACAAAAGTATAGCATATAACTACAGCGTAAATATAATTTAATATCATAAAATCCCCTAAAAATACTAAATATTACATAAAGACATTATCGAACAAAAATATAGTACATTCATTTCATTGAAATAATAAAAAAAAAAATTCAGAAAGGAGTTCAGAAACACTGACACTGATTCAGAGAATAACTCCTGCTGGAGGAACATTTTCATGCTCAAACAGCAACATTACACTCTAAAGAAAGATGAAGATGCACAAAAGCAGAATGTGTCCTGTTTAATATGAGGGTGAATGACAGATGGGGTCAGAGGTGCTGTGTATTTCTGTGTCGTCTGCTGTGATCTAATCCTGGCGTGTCTGTATCTGTAGGCACCTGTGCCGGGCCGCATAACTCGCCCAAATAAACACGCTGCCATCTGTGTGACATGTTCAGCCTCTGACACAGTGCATGTTTTTTTTTTTTTTTTTTTATCATTTCAGGTTCGCGTCTCCTCCTAACGCACCATCGTTTGGCAGTCTAGCCAATCCGAGCGCAGCGGCGCCGTCGTTCGGGAGCCTGGCACAGCAGCCATCGGGGTTCGGCGCTCAGACCGGCGCTTTCTCCGGCTTCGGCTCGTCTGGAGGTGAGATCCCGCCGCACATCCATCCGTCTCCTGTCAGGAGTTCACAGGCTCTCAGCTTTCAAACATAGAGCTGCTTTTATTGTCCTTCCCTTTATAGTTGCAGCAGGTCCCGGTTTAGAGCAGATCGAGCGGTTGATGCTCGAACATGAGCTTGCTATAAACATTCACACATGAGGCGCTCGAGGGTTTGTTTCAAACAGCAGTTTCATTCAAGCTGCACAAAACTTTTCAGTAAAACTTTATCACTGTTACATGTAGTTACCATAGTAGTAACTATAAATCATGCATAATTATTTGCAACCTAACCCTATAGTAAGTACATGTAGTTAATTTATATTACTCAGTGCTTAAATGTATAAATACAGTGTAACAAAGACACCTTAAAATAAAGTGTAACCAATTTTTCTTTCTTTTCTTGTGGCACTAGTGCAAACTAGAAATCTGGAAAATCAAGACGCTTTTTTCCACACTCCATTACTTGATGAAGTCTAACTCTCTGGTTGTCTGTTGGCTTGTGATTGTAGGTTTTGGAGGCTTTGGGAACACCAACACCAACCAGTAAGTGGCAGGTCATGTGGTTGATTCACAGATGATCATCTCGGTGATCACGTGTGTCCATCAGTGTCATGTTCACATCTCTGATGTCTTCCAGACCGTCGTCTCAGACGTTCAGCAGTTGGAGGAGTTGATCAGCGGACACTGACTTCCACAGACACGCGCGTCATCCGATGTGATTTTATAGTGTGTTTGAATATGCCGTGAGGTTTGGTCATCTTTAGGTGTGCTGATGTTTTATGTTCGGTGCGTTTGTTCTGTTTTAACCTGCACAATGAGAAATAAACTCGAGCGCTGTTGACTGTACGTGTCATTTCTGTACTTTACTGTCACAACTGAGCTGCACTGAACAAGAAAGTTACATAGTGTACCTTTTAAATATTTATATTTTCAAAATGCATTTATTCAGTTTGCTTAAAATCTGCATACATCTGTTCATTGAGAAAGCAATTGATTTATTCGGTTATAAAATATGAACAAGGTTTTAAAAAATGTCTAGCCGTACAACAAGCAATATTCATGTAGTTAAAATGCATATGATTGATACTAATTAGATTTGGTAATAAATATATACAAGTGATTGTGGATTTCAAACACGTTTTTTATTATTAGTAGTACTGATACAGCAATCTGACCCGTTTCAAGCACAACCAAAACAATGTTGTTCTGCAAAATGCATTTATGTATGACTGGCAAATATGCATCACATTATTAGTTTGATTTGTTAAAGCTGTAATCCAAATACATGGGAATTTGTACGGAAGAGGATTAGGGCCAAGCAATAATAAAAAAAATAAAACAATCTCGAGATTAAACTCATTAAATTTCAAGAAAAAAGTCGAGATAAAATGTTGAGAATAAAGTCATTAAATTACGAGAAAAAAGTCGTTAAATTACGAGAACAAATTCGTTAAATTATGAGAATTTGTTCTCGTAATTTAATGACTTTTTTCTCATTATTTAATGAGTTTATTCTCAACATTTTATCTCGACTTTTTTCTTGAAATTTAACGACATTTTCTCATAATTTAAAAAATTTATTCTCGTAATTTAACGACTTTTTTCTCATAATTTAATGACTTTATTCTCATTTTATCTCGACTTTTTTCTCGAAATTTAATTACATTTTTCTCATAATTTAACGAATTTGTTCTCATAATTTAATGACTTTTTTCTCATAATTTGAGTTTATTCTCAACATTTTATCGACTTTTTTCTCGAAATTTAACGAGTTTTTTTCTCATAATTTGAGTTTATTCTCAACATTTTATCGACTTTTTTCTCGAAATTTAACGTCATTTTCTCATAATTTAACGAATTTGTTCTCGTAATTTAACGACTTTTTTCTCATAATTTAATGACTTTATTCTCGTTTTATCTAGACTTTTTTCTCGAAATTTAACGAGTTTTTTTCTCATAATTTGAGTTTATTCTCAACATTTTATCGACTTTTTTCTCGAAATTTAACGACATTTTTCTCATAATTTAACGAATTTGTTCTCGTAATTTAACGACTTTTTTCTCATAATTTGAGTTTATTCTCAACATTTTATCGACTTTTTTCTCTAAATTTAACGACATTTTTCTCATAATTTAACGACATTTTTCTCATAATTTAACGAATTTGTTCTCGTAATTGAATTACTTTATTCTCATTTTATCGACTTTTTTCTCTAAATTTAACGACATTTTTCTCATAATTTAACGACATTTTTCTCATAATTTAACGAATTTGTTCTCGTAATTGAATTACTTTATTCTCATTTTATCGACTTTTTTCTCATAATTTAACGAGTTTTTTCTCAACATTTTATCTCAATTTTTTTTTTTAATTTAACGAGTTTTTTCTCAACATTTTATCTCAACTTTTTTCTTGAAATTTAACGAGTTTTTTCTCATAATTTATTCTCAACATTTTATTTTGACTTTTTTTCTCGAAATTTAACAACGAGATGGTTTTATTTTTTTATTATTTCTTGGCCCTAATCCTCTTCCGTAAATTTGACATGCAATTCAAATGCATAAATGTTAAATGTAGATCCAAATATTGTTCTCTCCTGACATCTGATATGTTCCTGAAGTGTAAGGAATGTCACAGTCACTCAGGCTCTTATCGTCACAGCAGCTCGATCCACATGAATGTGAAGGGGGGGATAATCATACTGGAGTACTTCAGATTCTTCTAGAAGAGAATCTGTACAAGTCTCTTCATGTGTCACGTGCTTCACATAACTGACTCACCTCTGCTGCGATTTCAATATTCCTGATGTTTGAGTTCTCTGAGGCTTCATGGGAGCCGATCGTGACATGAATCCGACAGACATTGATGATGATGATGAAACACATTCAGTAATCCTGCCCTTATTCTCCATCTCTGCAAATCCCTCCTGGATAATAAGACCGTCAGATCAAGGAAAACAAGACCAGACATCATGATCTGCCGCTCTCTACATGTTCTACCTTTTCCATCTCACTGTGATTACTAAAACTGTGTTTTCCTCAAAGAGAACAGTGAACTCCACAACTGTAACGATTACAACATTGAGGAACGATATCGCTGGAATCAGGGCGATTGTTTTTATTTACTGCATGAACGATAAAGCATTGACAGCCAATTAAAATCCATCCTGCTTTAATGAGCTTGAGCATTTAAAGCAACAAACAACAAAAGCTGCAGAGCTTATAATAAACAGAACGATATCATCCACTGGTGTGAATGCTAATATCGTTACACCGTGTCCAAACCAGATGCGATGCGGCACATGATAAAAGGTATCTTTTCCATGTAAATTAGTTTTTCTTTGTACAGATGACAATGTTATCAAAACTATTCCCGTTCTCACGGATCTGCGAAAATGACTAAAAACGCTGAATTACGCACTCCAGACAAGTAGATGGCGATGTCACTTTGTAAAGAAAGATTAATTTACGCACCTGCGCATTACGCATTCTTTTACAGAGCACTACAGCGCCAAATGCGTACGCTTATCCTCTTTATTTTTATAGTTTCTTGTTATTTCCCTATAGCGGCTAACAAATTGGAAGTCTCACAGAAATACCTTAATTCTGCATTGATAAATAAGGTGGATAAACATGCCGTCACCGTTTTTGCAGTTTTGCGTTTTTGCAGTTTACACGGAGATGACAGCAGTATTGTTTTCAAAAATTTGCACCATTTTAAGTTTGTTTTCAGGCCACCAAAACGCTGCTGTCGTGTAAATGAACGGCCAAAATGCATACGTTTTCTCTTTTTAATTGAAACAGTCTCTTTTTCTGCGACATCACGGCTGGAACAACAACACTTGAAGTATAGCATGATCTCAGGTAATGTTTATGTGCTTTATTTAATGTTAAAAACATCTAATGTAAGTTTGAAAATCATTTTGTGTGTCTTTTATAGTCGTATGAAAACAACAATGGACAATTTGACCCTTCGTCAGGAGTTTGATTGACAGGCGGTCTAACCAATCATAACGCCGAATCCGCCATTTTGTCCAACAAAGCAGTCAGGAATTAGTAGATTAACATCGGTAGGCTTGAACTTGAAAAGTGGTGTGTACTGACATCTTTCTGCGGTTGAAACAACATTCCTTCTGATGTTCATTCATGTTTATTTGATGCTATAAATTAACTAGTAGGAAGACATGATCGGATTCATGAGCCGCTTGATCTGAGGCGCTACAGAGATCTGTTGCAACGCATTAAAGAGCCACAAAACGGTATTTATTGTTTAAATTTCTTTAAAAATGACAAAATTTCATATCAAAAGTAACCTGCTCTGTCTTGTCTGTCGACGCGTTGTCCGTTGTCGGTGTCCTCTGCTCTGCAATGTATTTTTTTACTGTGAGAACATGATGTGTAGCGAGGCTTTTCGGACATAGCAACAGTAACTAAAGGGGGCGGGTCTTTGCGAACGGTCAGTTCATCTCAGATCTTCAAAATAAATAAATGGGCACAAGAATGTTCAAACTGTTAACTCGTGAACAGACAAGTATTCTATGACAAAGATTGTTTCAGTATGTATTTTTAATCATGTTAAAATGGTGTAATATTCATGAATTTGATTATGTAGCAACTCATCCGGGAGCTTGCCAAGAGAGACCGCCCACGTGCTCTTCTGATTGGCTGTGATTTTGATTGACTCTATAAAGTCTCATAGTCGCGTAGCGTCTGGTGTGGAGTGGACAGACAAATTGTCGCTAGAATCTTATCGCATCGCGTTTGGTTAGGACAGGGTGTTATAGTTATCTGGTTCAAATTATTAGCAGCATAAATAGCAAATTCATCTCTAAAATGCTTTCAATGTGAACTATTTAATTTGGAGAAAGAGATAGGGATGTGAATTTATTGCGTCACATATATGCAAGTTTGATGCACAGCTGATTGGTCCAGTCAAAGTCCCTTTAAGACAAGTCATTTCACTCGGCGGCCATCTTTGACGGGCATCCTGGGCATCATGCAGCTCCTATCTCTTTGAATGGGGAAACATCAAATTCCCCAAAACTGTTCGCCAACCTTACGATTAAATTTCATATTTGAAATCACCAATGAAATCTGACAACAACTGTCTCATAAATGTTTTTTCCAAACTCTCGAATCATGACAAAAAACAAATGTTCAGGCTGGATCAAGCTAATGCGCATGCGCAAACCTAAATGCGCGTCTCTTGTGCCTCATTTCGGAGGCGCGCGTCTGACTGTTTCTATAGAAACCAGTGCTTCTAACGGCTGCTGCAGTGACGCAATGACTTTACCAATCGGCGATTGGTTCTTATTTAGAAGGCGGAACTTATTCCGCCATATTGCGCGTTACACTTTCTCCCATTCAAAACAATACGAGTGACATATCTTGTGTTATTCTATAATCTTTGGTCCAGTTTTGGTTTGTGATCTCCTTGGGTAAAACTAAAAACCAATCCATCTTCATGAAAAACTAGTTTGTTCAAACTGGCATCCAAACAACCTTTGTCTTTCTGTTGTTTTTGTTTGTCACCATGAGCTCATTTAACACTTCAGTACAACAGTATGATATTTTTGACCATCTTCTTTTTCTGCGTAATTCATAATCAGGTATTCATAAGTCTTCATGGAAAGGTTTTGTGGCCTGGATCAGACATGACCGTGCTCCATTATTAGCATCGTTGATGTTGGTCTTAAGGTGATTATATGTGGCTATAGAATGAGACAGATGCACGAGAGCCGCCTGTAAATATAGCAGTGAATGTAGTCCTGGGAATGCAGACGCGCCTGCAGCTCTGAGAGCGTCTGCGCAGACTCATCTGAGACTTTCACAAAAACTGACCTGTAATGTTCAATAAAGCTTGGCCACGATGTTGACGCCTTTCTATAAAGGTCACTGTCAGCATCTAAGACATGTCAATCTTGTTTCCAGATAATCAGAATCATGTAGAGATCAATCCCATGTTTGGGCTCTGGGATCGAAGTCTCTCGGCTGCTTTAGTTTAAGCCTCTTCCTCATCCATGGATAATGGGATAATATGCTTCATTATCAAGTGCAGTTAAATCCACTGTAGCTGCTGCAAATATATTGTGCCATGAAACATGATCTCAAACCAGCCACAGTGTCTCTGTTTCAGTGACACAACCATAAATCATAAATCACAAAATCTATCTACACTACACTGTTCAAAAGTTTGGGTCAGTAAGGTTTTTGAAAGAGTTTCTTCTGCTCACCAAGGCTGCATTTATTTAATAAAAAAAAAATACAGTAAAAATAGTGAAATATTATTACAATTTAATATACCTGTTTTCCATGTGAATATATAGTAAAGTGTAATTTATATCCAGTTATCAAAGCTGAATTTTCAGCATCATTACTCCAGTGTTGTGTCACATGATCCTTCAAAAATCATTCTAATATGATGATTTGATAATAATCATAAATGTTTCTTGAGCAGCATCATTTTATTTGTCAGGATTCTTTGATGGTTTCTCAGCATGCACTGCAGCATAAACATTTATTTGTAAAGTTGACGTGGCCTGCATTAATGTCAATCCTGAATACAGTAGTCAATTCCTTCATTCTTCATAATGATGAATATAATGTACAGTATTCACATCAGATTCATTATTATTTCTGATTGCAGAGTTTTGTTATGAATGCAGAACATCTATCAGACATGAATCATTTTACAAACTCTCTGTTCTGCTTTTTTATCAAACTCTCTTGTATGGAGTCAAATCCATGCCACATATATTTGCAGAACAAAAGTTTTGCAAAGGAAAAAGTATTGAGCAAATAAAGCTTTTTTTTTTTTTTTTTTGTGAACAAAAGAATTACTTGCAAAAGAAAGAGTATTGGGAAATACGTTCTGCAAACAAAAATGAGGAATTGCAAAATATAAATAAAACAGCAAAAATAAAGATAATTGAACAAATCAATGACTTCTGTAAAAGAAGCTTAAGAACCTTTTTCATTTTTGCAAGAGGTTTTTAGCTGCAATGATTTTGCAATATATTTTCCTACTAATTTATTTTAACAATTTTTTGTAAAAAAAAAAAAAAATGTTTTGCAAAAATATGTGGCATGGATTTGACCCATACTCTCGTTCTTCAGCGATGTTCTTGTGTTGGTGCTTTCAGATAAACAGCTCTTGTCAGTTTCATTAAAGTGTTAATCTGTAATCTTTAAACTCATCAAAGATGCAAAACAAACAAAATGCAGTGAATGAAAGACAGGAGACTTCTGAATTTCACAGTTTTATTTTTCATGAAAAGTTCAGCTGTCTTTGAATGGTTTGTACTCGCAATGTGCATCTTCACAGTTTGAAATGTTTCCCACTTCTGTTTTTCAAGTATTATTGTCAAAGCTATAAAACAAGCCGAAACGCCTTTGTTCCTTCTGAAAAGAGAAAACCAAAACAAAACAGCCCCATAACAGAGTCTGACGCCACACACACTCTCACACACACACACACTCTTGTACGTCTGTCTTTGTGAGGACATTCATTGACACAATGCAATCTCCAGCTCCTTACCATAACCCTACCCATCACAACTAAGTGCCTAAACTGACCCTTACCCTATTATATACAACCTGATCCCTAAACCAGGTCTTGACCCTCAAACAGACCCTCAGAGACTCTCAAAAAGACTCAGAAAGCGAAGACCGGCCAAAATGTCCTCATTTTACTCCGTGTCCTCACTCTGATGGTCTAAAACTCAAACCGGTCCTCACAAAAATATCCATGGAAGCTTGTTTCCGCCACAAAATAAAAAAGGTAATTGCAACTTTTTATCTCACAATTCTGACTTTTTTTCTCAAATTATAAAGTCAGAATTGTGTGTTATAACGTCAGAATTGCAACTGCGAATTTTGAATTATGACTTTTTTCTTGTTGCGAGTTTTTATCATGCAATTCTGACTTTTTATCTCACAATTCTGAGAAAGAAAAATCATAACTTTGAAATAAAAAGTTGCAATTACCTTTTTTATTTTTTATTTCATGGCAGAAACAAGCTTTCATAGATATCAGTACAAGTACACACACACACACACAGTATAAACATGTGCTGCTAATCGAGCTGAAGGAACTAAACAATTTCATATCCAAAACTAAATGATTTATTGTGGATATATTGTCTTTGTTGTGACTCTGAATGTTCTCTGAACGTTCTGAAACAAGTAGTAACATCTAAAAAAATGTTAGACAAACAAAAATGTTTCAGAAAAAATGCTCCATGAACGATGTATAAATAAAATATTTTGAGAACGTTATTAAAGACCAGATCGCTCTGAACAAACGTTCTATTAACGTTACTGGAAGAACGTTCTGAGAACATTCCCTGTTCACTACAGACCCCCAAAATATGATAATCATCTTGCATCCTAAAATTTCTTGTGATGGCCCAATTTATATTGTGGAAAAATGTATATTATTAATATATTGTAACTTATTACATTTTTTCTACTCATTATAGCATCATACTCCATAGATGCATCATTTATTTCCTCAATTTATATTTAGTGTAATCTAATTTGTATTTGTTTTTAAATAAAATCTATTTTATTAATTTTAAGCACTGCTTTGAAAGCCCCAGTTTTAAGCCAAACAGCAGGAATCATGTAGCGCAAGATTCTTGACATGGACAAGAACGTTTAATAATGATGGATAAAAGTCTTCTGGAGGTACAAACATCAGAAATCTTAAATATAATTCTTCAGTCAAGTTGTCTACAAGCAAACACACACACACTCTCTCTCACACATCATGTGATTGTACCAAACACACATGAGCATCAAATAAAGCATTTTCTGAAATGACACAAATGATGGCGGAGACGTCCGGCACTGAACGCTGAGGAGGTTTATAATGAAGCTTGTGTTTGTGCCACATGTGCATATCACTGTTGCTCAGCGTTCGACTGCATGTTTAATGTCAGCAGCTTGACTAAAGGCGTCACAACATGAAGGCTCATCCGTCCTGACCAGTTTCTAGCGTCAACACCTTCAGTGTATAAGGCCTTCAATGTGATCAACAACAAATGGCATCAGGAAGCGCTGAAGTGTTTTATCTTATTAAGTTTGACTGAGCTCAGAATGGATCAAAAGTGTGCATAATTGCCATTTTTACTAATATATTAAGCAAATTTGCCTTCAAATTCTCCAACACTGCAATGCAAAAAAATAGATTATTTAAATGTTAAAGTATTTATGCACTATCAGTCAAAAGTTTGGAATTATTATTATTTTTGAAATAACCAATGTTGCATTTATGGTTAAAATTTTTTAAATATTTTATAATGTAAAACAGCCGTTTTCTATGTGAATATATAGTAAACTATAATTTATTCCTGTGATCAAAGCTGAATTTTCAGCACCATTACTCCAATCAGTGTCACATGACCTTTCAGAAATCATTCTAATATGCTGATTATTAATTATTCCAAAGTTTCGACTGCTAGTGCTCATTATAGTGGTATCTGCCTTTCATTGATGCTGATTTCAAAAAACATCGCTGTATGACAGCGAGGAGAGGAGGAAACGCACTCAACTGTCATGAAAATAATGTGCAGTTCTTTTGATTTTGTGCAGAATTGTGGCCTGGACACGAGCAGCAGTCATTCGGAAAACACACATTTCTCCCTCGCAGCTTCTGCTGATTGTGTTTGATTTTAGGAGGAGATCAATGAGGAGAGCAGATGCAGCCTTCAGCGCTTCTGTCGCCTCACACATATACGTGTCCGTCGTTCAAACGCCAGGAGAACTGATTGTTTGCGCGTTCGTTCGTAATAACTCTATTGATTGGCCACGATGTCTTGACATCTTGACAACTCACATGTAGTAGAAAATATATATTTTTGGACTCTCCGCTCTTGTAAAACACAGCAGAAGTGCATCAGTGGCTGGTCGACGGGGAACAAAAACACTGAAGCTCCTGTTGAAAACACTGAATGCATAATAACGGCGTCCCGCTCCGGTCTGGTGTCCTGGTTTGGTTCATTGCCGTCCCCTCAGACCGAGGACTAACTGGGACACGATCAGTGCAAATTCTACCATCTGACAGGTAGGATGTGCGAGGTTTACTGCATTGCACTTGATTTAAGGCGAAAGTTTGCAGTGAAAGCAATGTAAACTTAAGGCAGCGTGAATTGAACAGTCTGGGTGCGTCTCAATCAGCTCTCCAGCTCCCTAGGCAGTCAATCACTACACACTGATGACTGACAACGTCAATTTATGAACAACAGCAGCACAGATATCTTTCTGACATTATTTTTTGTACTGCTACTCAAAGTACTTTCCCTTTTACACTTTTCAGCTGTAAATTAATTATAAATAGTAGCTAGATCATGTTCACTGCCCGTCTGTGTTTATCACTCTAAAGCTGCTTTCAAACAATCTGTATTGTATAGCGCTATATAAATAAAGCTGACTGAACTTTACTAAAATAAGATGTTTAAAAAAAATACATGTCCCCTATGAGATGGGCAGAAAAACTATATGTCAATGCTTTTGCTTTCACTGACAAAACTTTTGAGTTATTTGCGAGCGAATGCAAAGTTTCTCACGGGAACGCAAAGGTTTTGGAAGTGAACGCAAAGTTACTCTGAGAAATGTAAAAGTTTTGGAAGCGAACGCAAGACCTTTGTGTTCCCGCAAGAAATTTTGGAAGCGAACGCAGTTTCTCAAAACACAAAAGCCTTGTTCAGACTGTCAGTCCAAATCCGATTTTTGTGCATATCCGATCAGATTTAGCAAGTCTGAATGGCCAAATACCTCATGAAATGCATTTCGAGCTACATTCATATGTGGTTTGGAATCCTATTCAAATCGCATTTCTGGAAATCAGTTTCAGTCTGACTGTTCCGATTGGATTTCACGTGGTTTATGTGACTCATGCAACGGAAACATGCTGAAAGTCGCTGCAGAAACAATGCTGTGTTGTTGCAATGTGCCGGACGAGCAGAAATTAGCAATAGGCTATAACTGAGACATGTTTTGCGACCGGCGGAGACGACAGGACGGAATAAAGTCGCTCATACCATCCTACCATGTTTCTGCCGTTGCCTTATCATAACGCAGTCATCCAGCGCCGGCGGCTACACATTGTCATGATGTAAATAAGATAACATCTGTATTGCAAACCCCTCCATGCTGTGGTTGTTGTTGTTGTTTTTGGCGTATACCTACGAACGCAACGTCATTGCCATAGAAACCAATGCAGATATTCCGGAAAACAAAAAAGCAGATCTGAACACTTGCGATACACAAAATTTTTAGAATAGATTCCAATCGGATACGCAAATAATCTGATTTGAGCGAGGCTAAAGAGTCTCAGGTGAACGTTTTACTAGAGAACAGCTTTTGCAAGCGAATGGAAAATTTCTTGCGGGAATGCAAAGGTTTTGGAAGTGAACGCAAAATTTCTCTGGGAAAAGTTTTGCGAGTGAATGCAAAGTTTCTCGGGCGAACGCAAAAGTTTTATGAAATAACGCACAGGTTTTGGAAGTGAATGTAAAGTTGTTCTGGGAAACGCAAAAGATTTGCAAGAGAACGCAAAAGCATTGATGTATATCTTTTCCTTCCATCTCATATTTTTTCTATCACCATGTCCCTTTAGGGGCTCCATAGTATTGAGTTGATTTGAGCAATTTATGTTTCATGCTTCAGAATTTCCATTAATGGAACATGGTTCCCTTTCGTTGGATCGTCGAAGATGACTCTATTGGGGTAATTCCCTCCTTCCTCATAGCGATATCTTCGATAACGCAGTGTCTCGTTCCCTCCTCTCAGGGAACCGAGGTTACATTAGGTAACTGGAGATGTTTTGAAGTGCATTGTGGGACTTTTTAGGAAACAAAAGTTTCAGTGCACTGGAAGGATTTGCGATTGAGACGACCACCCTGATCAGTCAACTAGGGTGCTGATTGAGACGGACCCTCTTTCCATTCGTCAGAGACATCGCATTTCGTCAAGCAATATTCCCACACAAAAAAGCCTTTATATTTTGCAGTGGCGTTTAGCACAGTGATTCCCGACCCGTTTTGCAGGTAGAAGCTCGTCCCAGTCTCAGTGTTTGGGAGGGATGACCACCACCGGCTCGCCCGCTTTCGGCCGCCACATCAGTACCTGCGCGTCATTGGCGTTGGGTTTGACCATGGCGTTGGGCGGGATGGCTTCGTTCTTGCCCAGCACCTGCGGCTGCTCTTGCGCGATCGGCTCGCGCAGCTTGGCTCTTTGTCCCAGCGGCTTGTCCGGATCCACCTCGATGTGCAGACGCATGCGCCAGCGCACCGTCTGCAGCACCAGGATCTCACCCGACGCCTGGTTTATTGCCACCAGCCACGTGGTGAAGCTCTGGTCCCTCCAGATGCTGCTGAGCATGGGAACGTTGCTGTCGCTCACCGGGACGCCCCACGTCACGCTGGGGTAGAAGTTATCGTTCATGCTGACGGTGAACTTGGTGTCCTTCTTGGTGGGACCCACAATGGTGCATGTCTCGGTGGTGTTGCCATACCACGGGTAGTTGACACCGTCCGAGTCGCTGATGGCTTGGATTTTTCCGTCTCTGAGATCCGGAAGCTCCCAGCTGGACCTGCGGGAGACACCAGAAGATGAGAGCGCGGAAACACGAGGGAACTGGGCCGAGTGAAGCGCACTGACTCTAGAGGAAACGAGAACACTAGTCGCCAAAGGCAAGAGATGCTTTTTATTCCAGCATTTAGAGGAAGTTAAACATAGAACAGGGAGCCTGAACAAAAGAGGCCTTTCATAAAAACAAACCCTTGCATCTCTATTGGGTCACATCATATTCTGACTCAGTGTTCTGTGTTAATCTCTACCCTTGTGGAAAAAGAAGTGCACTTAAATTGTATTAAAGAGCACTTGTTTGCATCTTAAAAGTACATTTCTAAAAATATGTATTATGTATATATGTATAATTAACCATATTTTAAATGTACTAAAATCCAACTTCATAGTTTTGAACAAGATTTGAGCAGCGTGGACATTCTGCTAAACACCTTCTTTAGTGTTTTACAGAAGAGAGAATGTCAGATGTGTTTGAAGCGACATGATGATGAGTAAGTGATGGCAGACGTCTCGTTTGTGGTGTACTGTGCCTTTAAGCAGCGATGCTCTCAATGACCTTCACCGTACAGTAGAATCAGCACACGGCGCGGGTGATGGCAGGACAAACGCTAGAGCTATCGATTCCCTGATGCAGGAAAACCATGACCTTTCTCCCAGAACTCATGCATCAGCAGAAGAGCATCATGGGAAAGAGGCACATGACATGAACACATGAGGGGCTTTGATTATCATCAGGGGAATAAGAATAGAAACACTCTTGAGAGTGTGTGTGTGTGTGTGTGTGTGTGTGTATGATAGTGTATGAGTGTCTGTGTGAGATAGTGTCTGTGTGAGATAGTGTGTGTGTGTGTGAGATAGTGTGTGATCGTAAGCGTAAGTCAAATGGCTCAAACTGTTTTTTTTATTCAAACAATGCAGAAAGTTGTCTGTGATGGGTAGGATTAGGGGTAAGGTATATACAGTATACAGCATAAAAACCATTACGTCTATGCAGAGTCCCCAAAGATAGTGAACCAGAAGAGTGCGTGTGCTTACGTTGTATGTGTCCAAATGAGAAAACTTATCTATATTCATATTTAATAGTGTCTAATTGATGTAAATGAGAGTTATGGTTTGGTTTTTGCGGAAGGATTAGCCTTGGACTTTAACTTACACGTCTTACTCATATAATTACCAACAAACTGAACTTTGATAGTTGGATGAGTAATGCCTTTATAATTAAACATTTTGTTTTTACATGTTTGTTTTTTAATAGAATTTCAGTCAACTTGCATGTCATTTAATGGGTTATATAGAACAAAACGTGTGTCAGTAGTTATTAGGGGCCAAGCATCGAAATTGTGTAGGCACCTATTGAATCCGCTGGCGTTCTACTTTTTCTTCTTCCCCTCTGGATGTTTATGGCAGCCCACAAAACCACTTGCAGGAAAGTTTTGAAATTTGGCACACTGATAGAGGCCAGTCTGAACTGTCACCATAGCATATTTGGGGCTAGATTTACTAAACGGGGCAAATTAGCATGAGAGCGTATTTCCACAAATGCGCAAATGGGAGTGGCACGTTTTGCACGCGATCTACTGCTGACGCACAAGTTAAAGAACACAGACGCAGTCGAATCATTTACATAATAACCAACGCAATCTAACAAGAGCACCGCAAATTAGCATTGGGACGCAAATAAGCAGAGCTGATGCTCAACAGGTGCGGGTCGACACAGGTGCAAACACGTTCACATATATAGGACTAATATCGTTTGCCAAGCCATGTTGGCCTGTATATACATATATAGATATATAGGCTAACTTGGCTTGGCAAATGATATGTTCGGATAACGTCTTCCTAATATGAGTGAAAAATATTTTCTCCCTTCTACCACACGCTGTCTGTGCCATGCAGCCATGTCGCAAAATGTGTTAATACATGCTTTTTTTGGCCGTTAAATAATGGCACAAATACCAGTAAATGGACTAGCACAAACATTAGTAAATCATGTTGCTTGATTCATTTAAATACTCCCCTCCCATAAATTTTGCTACAAATGCATATGTAATAAGGTCAGCCACAAAAACAACGCAGTCCACACCTTTTCAGTGCTAATTTTGCACTGCGTGTCTTTAGTAAATCCCAACAGTAGGTTTTTAACGGCAAAGGAGGGTTTACACAAGCTGTTAGTAAATCTGGCCCATGGTGTCTCTAACTCGACCCCTCTAGCGCCACCAACTGTCCAAACTGTAACAAAATCTTTTTCCCTCTGATTCCTTGGCTTATTTTCCGTCATGAAAATTTTCCTGCCATTTTGAATTTTCAGAAAAAAAAAACCACACTTTTTTAACTCCTCCTAGGCCGTTGTTCCGATTTTCATGAAAATTGAACAAGATCATCTTCAGACAATGCCAACAAAAAGTTGATTTGTCAAACTGTTTTTGAAAAACATGTGAACGAATTTTA
This sequence comes from Megalobrama amblycephala, assembly GCF_018812025.1. Lineage (NCBI taxonomy): Eukaryota > Metazoa > Chordata > Actinopteri > Cypriniformes > Xenocyprididae > Megalobrama > Megalobrama amblycephala. The sequence goes on along the minus strand of NC_063047.1, from coordinate 51,405,891 downwards.
CGTTTGCGAAAATAGACGTAAAGCTCCTCAACGCTTTGTCATATTCCAACCAAACTTGGTCCATGTCATCACAAGCATGACCTGAGGTTACATGCTGCGTTTCGGCGCAGCGCCACCTACTGGTTCAGAGATACGGAAAATGTGGTCTCGTTAGATTTATATCGGCAATTATGAATTTTGTAGTAAAATGCTGTATTTTACGAACGCATGAATGGCACGATGCCCTGAAGGAGTCTGAGACGTTTCGGACCAGCGCCACCTAGTGGTGAAATCATTAACATGCTTATAACTTTGGATGTGGTTGATTTATTTTCACGGGAGTCATCTCCATAGATTCCTGAATCCCTACTGAGTCCAATGATACCAAACATGCTAGGTTTCGCCTTATGGTTAGTGCAACATGATTTAGCATTTAAACAACATTCACGAATATCTTAGAAACCGTTAGTCCGATTGAGACGAAACCACCATAGGAAAATCAGAAACATAGGTCGTTGATTAAAAGCTAATGGCCAAATGTCAAAATGTTGATAGTAAGTGGCAAAAAAATGCAAACAAATCAAAGTCAGGTGTGGGTAATTTGATACGCTTATGTATGGGGGCTCTCTGAGGACACACTTGGTGGCGCTATAATTGAACAAAACGTGAAGTTGGCTCTAACTACAGTACTATTGATCTGATTGACTTCAAAATTGACATGCAGTGTCTTTGTCTCAGTTGCTATCATAGTCCATTATGACATTGTTAATCTGCTTCCTTGTTTGCTTCTGTTGTGTTTGGCCCCTTAATTGCTGCTTGCAGCTATATTTTTAATCTTATTTTACTTTATTCAAATCACTGTTACAATGGGATTAAAACAATGTAGTGCTTTATGGCTCTGCGTACATAACTGCTCATATTTTGCATGACTAAAAAGAAAATGACTTTTGATGTTTAAGGTTGCATTCGTAATCTATTTTAATGTTCTTAATGTTCATATTTATCTCTGACATATCAGGTGATGTTGTCTGGAACAAAACCCACTTCAATGCCAAAGGAAAGAAGCAGCGTTAGTAAGGTATGGTTTCCGGCTCAAACCACCATCGCTTCAGCTCAACACGTCTCAGAGAAACCTGGATCTGCCAATTAACCTTACAAAAACAACCCACTTCATCTTAATGTAAAATAATAATCTGGAGTGTAAGCAGACACTGTTGATATTATAATCCTGAGAAATCAGACAGCGAAGAGAGAGCATGCTAGATATGAAACTGTTTTGTTTTTTTTGCTTGCTGAAGTGTGTAAATGTTCGACGGGACCAACGTTATCAGGCTGAAACAGCAGTTGAAATATCAGTCAAGAGCGTCACGTCCGCTGTTACGCGATTCACGTAAAGCTCCTTCTCCGGCTGGACTCGTATTTGCTGTAACGTCCTAAAAGAGCATCTGGAAAATTGCAAAAAGGACAAAATGTGGAACTAAATAAAGCAATGATAATATCTGCAGTAATGTTTGTCTGGAATAAACACTCAACACTATTATCAAATACGTTCTTCCAGATATAACTCTAATTGTTATTCAATTTTACATATTAATATACTTTAAATGCACTAAATAGCAATTTCATCATTACAAATGTGTGTTTAAAAATGCTTGTCAGTACATTCTAACCATTTTCAAAGACAACAATGTAATTAAATATAAGGTTGCAATTAAGTGGGTCAAAAACACTTCAAAGTTCAGCTAACTGCATTTCATTTAAATTTACACTATAATACATTTAATTGCAATTAACATGCAATTACGTGTCTGAAAACATTACATTCACTCACTCGAGTTTATTTTTAAAAAGAGCTGTTATATAGGATATGATGTCATCAACTTACAAAAGGAAGTGGAACAAATTATTAGAAAACAACTTATTTTTGCTTTCAGGAGACAGTGTGCACATTTAATATCAGTCGTTTCATCATTTATTTTAAATGCGTCTAATTTCTGTGCTCGTTTTTCCAGGAATGCATGAAGGCTGAGCATGTGCTTATCTTAAAGTCTCCAGACATCATCTTAAGAGGCTTTTTTCGTTTCATACAGGAAATAGGGCAAAGCATAGCCTCTTCAACAGGAAGTAGGACAAGTGAAACCTCTAACGATGTGCTGTAATGCCACGAGACATGCTTCTGTTGCATGGTCAGATCATCATGCTTTACAATGACGATCCTACAGTAAATGTGGTCACATTTAGACAGTGATATTTGATTGTTCTCTTAAAATGTGTGAGATTGTGAAAGTAAAGCACTAAACGTGTATCAAGAGCACGTGCTGCGCACAAATAACACTTGTTACACGTGCCACATGTAGTTACTATATTAATAACAATAAATGATGCATGCATGCATGCAACTAACACTAACCCTATAGTAAATATTACTCTGTAAGAAACACAAATCCAACAGATAGTCAGAGTACAACATAATTACATTACTGATAATAAACTGCTTGTAATTAATGTGTAATTATCCTGTGGAGCTGCTGGTAATTACAGTTATTGTTTCTAGTTACACATGGGTGTCCATGTTATATTGAAATTGTACAATTAAGTAGTGAGTAATATTAATTAATGTACATGTAATTATGCATAATTTACTGTTGTTACTATAGTAAGTGCATGTAACGTGTAACAAGGACTTAAAGTGTTACTATATTTTCCCCAATAATTTCTCTTACAAAAACATTCACATACAAACACATTATAGTGCATTTTACTATTTCAGTCATTTTACATCAAAATTTCAAGTTTGATTCAATGTGTTACTCTCCGTTTCTGTAAATAATTATGATTATGATCATTATAGCAGGGGTTATCAATCTTTTAGATGCCACAGACCCCAAATATGAGCCCATCCTAAAATTTAAAAGCCAGCTACTGTATGTTTTCATATATAAACCCAGTTTATACTGTGAAATTGTTAATTATAATTATTAACTGTGAATTATTATAAATATTTAGTTTCTGTGACATTATTTTTTCTACTCACTAGTACTGTTAGATGTATTATTTATTTAAATATATTTATTTATTTTAATATATATTTTATTATTTATTTTAATACATTATTTATTATGTATTTTTATATTTCAGATGCAAAAGCCTCTAAGTGAATGTTTATGTTCAGTTATTTCACTTTAATGGCAATGAAAAGGACCTAAACATATGAGCTTGATAAAAATGCTTAAGTTAGAAGAAAATTTCAGACGGCACTTAAGAGGCTTTTGCATCTGAAGTCTTCATACATACATATATACATACATATATATATATATATATATATATATATATATATATATATATATATATATGCAGTATTATATTTAAATTGTTTGATCATTTTTATATTTTCATATATAAGAGACCCAATTTTTAAAAAAAACTAATATTATATACATAAAAATAACATAATTATTAAATAAATATATATTTTTACTACATTTTTATTATGTATTTTTGCATTTTTTACACTTTTTTTCTCTCTAAGCTTTTCCCATGGACCCCAAACCCTTGCATTATAGTGTTAAACTTTGTGTTTAATGTCAAATTTACTTACATCCCTTTCGATCCGTATTTGTTGTAGAACTCCATGTGGTTGCACGCCTGGATCCAGCCGACCGTCCAGCTCTCTTTACCGGCCACCGGCGGCACGACGACCCGGGCGGACGCGCGGAAATGCGGCGTGCGGTAGCGCAGCACCACGCTGGAGGACTCGTCGATGCTGGTGGGGTTCGAGTCGATGGAGGAGTTGAGCTCCAGAACCATGACGCTGTCGCGGAAACTCTTGGGTTTGCATCTGATACTCTGAATACAGCCCATCACAAGCAGCACGAGCGACCAGCAGAACATCAACCCTCAGAATAACGCACGCGACGCGCTGTCCCTCACAATATCGCTCTCGCTCTCAAACGCTGAACGACGCGTCGCAGCGTCGCCTCAGTAACTCTTATTTACGTTCAACCATAAAAGAAAACAAAAGAAAAGAAAAACAATATTCGTCAACTTTCCGTCATCGGCGGACCGTTAAAACGGTTCGTCATCAAACGTCATCACAGCTGGTTTTAAATTAAAACAAACAGGTTAAACCCATCGGCTCAGAGTACTGTTGGCATGTTGCGGGGAAATAAATGATTTTTAACGCTGGAAAAGTCATTATGTTCACATTGTCAGTGAGTTTGTCCTTGAGGTTCAGTTTCTCGCGCACTAATGAGTGAACGATCCGTCTCGCGCGCCGCCGCAGCATCCAGGTGAACTTCATCAGCCCGCGTGAATAAACATGAGCGATGGATAAATCAGTCCCGCTGTCACGAACATACATGTTGTGATGAACAGCCCATCATTGCCCCGTCTAGCTCTTTTCATCAGTTATAATCCATCCTCATCCTCACGTCGGTGCCGCGCTCAGCCTCCGTCCCGCAGCGCTGTGAGTGTCACCGCATCAGCTGCAGCTGCTCTACTCCGAGCGCCTGTGGCGTCACTTCCGCTCCCGACGCACGTATTATGGGGCGTGTAGTTCTGTTGAAATATCTATAACAGCTACAACAAATATATTTCTCAACAACAGAGAAGTCTTAACTTTACGACGATTCTTTATCGAGATCAAACTATGGCTCATTGTGGTGAGTAAGTGTGAAAACACAAAAAAAAAAGGAAAACCCACACGGGCGCCACTGTGGGTTACCTCATGCAGGCTCACAGTAGTTTTTCGCTAGACTTACAGAATAGCGGGTAATGATTTAGGTACGATGTTGTGATGAACCTTTCTCCACTGATATTCGAAGTTGTTCAAAGCATTTCTAAGGATGCTGAGGCAGACTGTGTAACATTAGCAACACATTATTAGCTGTTTTGTAACGTAGTCAAGCAAAAGGCTAATCATATTAATTACCGTTATTGTAAAGAGCGATTGTGTTTACCTCAGTAAGTTGACCGAGTGGATCTCTGAGCTGGCGTGAGTGAGTGGAGGCGGGGCTAATTTGCATATTCATGGCTCCGTGTATACTAAATGAAGTTCCCTCAATTTACTATTTCGTTCTTGATTTACTATTTAGTTCCATCAATTTACTAAAACGTGTGCACGATTTACTGTTTCGTTCCCTCGATTTACGTTTGTGTAACATTAGCAACACATTATTAGCTATTTGATAACGTAGTCAAGCAAAAGGCTAATCATATTAATTACCGTTATTGTATAGAGCGATTGTGTTTACCTCAGTAAGTTGACCGAGTGGATCTCTGAGCTGGCGTGAGTGAGTGGAGGCGGGGCTAATTTACATATTCATTGGGATCCGTGAATACTAAATGAAGTGTAGAGTTACATTCAAGCTATTTTAAGGCATGAAGAACATTTTTTCACAGGGAAAAAAAGTTTAAATAAGTCATTTTGGTACAGAGCCCCAGACATGACATGCAGGAAAAAAATAGTAGGCTAAATCGTGCGCACAATTTACTAATTCGTTCCCTCAATTTACTAAAACATGTGCACGATTTACTAATTCGTTCCCTCAATTTACTAAAACGTGCGCAGGATTTACTATTTTGTTCCCTCAATTTACTAAAAGGTGCACACAATTTACTATTTTGTTCTCGATTTACTATTTCGTTCCCTCGATTTACTAAAACGTGCGCACAATTTACTATTTCGTTCCCTCGATTTACTAAAATGTGCAGACGATTTACTAAAACGTGTGCACAATTTACTATTTTGTTCCCTCGATTTACTAAAACGTGCACGAATTACTACATCGTTCCTTCGATTTACTAAAACGTGCAGACGATTTACTATTTCGTTCTCTCAATTTACTAAAACGTGCGCACGATTTACTATTTTGTTCCCTCGATTTACTATTTCGTTCTCGATTTACTATTTCGTTCCCTTGATTTACTAAAACGTACGCACAATTTACTATTTCGTTCCCTCGATTTACTAAAACGTGCGCACGATTTACTGTTTCGTTCTCTCGATTTACTAAAACGTGCAAACGATTTACTGTTTCGTTCCCTCGATTTACTAAAACGTGCGCACGATTTACTATTTCGTTCCCTCGATTTACTATTTCGTTCTCGATTTACTATTTCGTTCCCTTGATTTACTAAAACGTACGCACAATTTACTATTTCGTTCCCTCGATTTACTAAAACGTGCGCACGATTTACTGTTTCGTTCTCTCGATTTACTAAAACGTGCAAACGATTTACTGTTTCGTTCCCTCGATTTACTAAAACGTGCGCACGATGTACTGTTTCGTTCCCTCGATTTACGTTTGTGTGACATTAGCAACACATTATTAGCTATTTGATAACGTAGTCAAGCAAAAGGCTAATCATATTAATTACCGTTATTGTAAAGAGCGATTGTGTTTACCTCAGTAAGTTGACAGAGTGGATCTCTGAGCTGGTGTGAGTGAGTGGAGGCGGGGCTAATTTGCATATTCATGGATCCGCGTATACTAAATGAAGTGTACAGTTACATTCAAGTTATTTTAAGGCATGAAGAACATTTTTTCACAGAAAAAAAAAAGTTTAGATAAGTCAGTTTGGTACGGAGCCCCGGACATGACATGCAGGAAAAAAATGGTAGGCTAAATCGTGCGCACAATTTACTAATTCATTCCCTCAATTTACTAAAACGTGCACAGGATTTACTATTTTGTTCCCTCAATTTACTAAAAGGTGCGCACAATTTACTATTTTGTTCTCGATTTACTATTTCGTTCCCTCGATTTACTAAAACGTGCACACGATTTACTATTTCGTTCCCTTGATTTACTAAAACGTGCACACGATTTACTATTTCGTTCCCTCGATTTACTAAAACGTGCCCACAATTTACTGTATCGTTCCCTCGATTTACGTTTGTGTAACATTAGCAACACATTATTAGCTATTTGATAACGTAGTCAAGCAAAAGGCTAATCATGTTAATTACCGTTATTGTAAAGAGCGATTGTGTTTACCTCAGTAAGTTGATGGAGTGGATCTCTGAGCTGGCGTGAGTGAGTGGAGGCGGGGCTCATTTGCATATTCATGGTGATCTGCGAATACTAAATGAAGTGTAGAGTTACATTCAAGCTATTTTAAGGCATGAAGAACATTTTTTCACAGAAAAAAAAAGTTTAGATAAGTCAGATAAGATAGTTTAGATAAGATAGTTTGGTATGGAGCCCCGGACATGACAAAAAAAATAGTAGGCTAAATCGTGCGCACAATTTACTAATTCATTCCCTCAATTTACTAAAACGTGCGCAGGATTTACTAATTCGTTCTCTCGATTTACTAAAACGTGCGCAGGATTTACTATTTCGTTCCCTCGATTTACTAAAACGTGTGCAGGATTTACTATTTCGTTCCCTCGATTTACTAAAACATACGCACGATTAACTGTTTCGTTCCCTCGATTTACTAAAACGTGTGCAGGATTTACTATTTCGTTCCCTCGATTTACTAAAACGTGCGCACAATTTACTATTTCGCTCTCTCGATTTATAAAAGTGTGCGCAAGATTTACTGTTTCGTTCCCTCGATTTACTAAAACATACGCACGATTTACTGTTTCGTTCCCTCGATTTACTAAAACATACGCACGATTTACTGTTTCGTTCCCTCGATTTACTAAAACGTGCGCAGGATTTACTATTTCGTTCCCTCGATTTACTAAAACGTGCGCACGATTTACTATTTCGCTCTCTCGATTTATAAAAGTGTGCGCAAGATTTACTGTTTCGTTCCCTCGATTTACTAAAACATGCACACGATTTACTGTTTCGTTCCCTCGATTTACTAAAACATGCACGATTTACTATTTCGTTCCCTCGAATTATAAATCATGCTCATGATTTATAAATCGAGGGAATGATATAATTAATCATGTAAATTGTGCGCACGATTTAGTAAATCGAGGGAACGAATAAGTAAATCATTCGCAGAATTAAATTTTTTTTCTTGCATTTCATGTGCGGGGCTCAGTATTTTGGTGATCAAAGATGAGTTTTAAGGGATAAAATTATTGCCTAAGGGGGCTTTAACTTATTTGTCACAATAAAACAATATAAATGGTTGATCATTGACTGATTTCTTTATTATTAGCATTGGTATTTATCAGTTATGTATTTATTACTATAAAAATGATAAATAAGAATAAATAAATATAGAATATTATATTACTCGTGCATAACTATGTGATATAAGGTCTATTTATATATTCTGAGGGGATTTTAGACTTAAGACCTGGAAAAACACTGATTTTAAATATCAAACGACTCGCGTCTAAACGATAATAAAAACGACCGTCATCGATGGTCTGCGCGCGCCCGTTTAAGCACCTTGGAGAACGCCAAACTCCAACACGCTGTCCGATTTACGATTCCTACTATGGCGAAGACAGAGCTCATTAATATGTATTAAACCGTTACAGCTGTTTCATTGAAGCATCCAGTCACGTGATCAAACTTATATTCATGAGCCGAGCCTTCATTCGTCAGCCGTCTGCCTTCCAGCCAATCAGCATGGCTACTGGGCGTACGTCATTAATATTCAAAAGGCATTCCTTCACCATAGTAGTGTTGTGATTTCGCTGTGGGGCGGACCGTGATGGATGCTGAAGCAGTGCTTACAAATTCACTGATATTTTATGTAAAGATGGTTTCGAAAACTGAGGTGTCGTACGACTTTTCTGCGCGTGTGAACTGACGCGACTGTGAGCGGATCATATCAGACCTGAGGTAGGCCAGATGATGCTTTACATGTGGTTTAGATCAAACCAAACACGACGAGATGGCTGCTTGTAGTAATTGTTCTCGTTTATTGTTTATATATACATTTTCACCATTTGGACAACAAAGTTCACCCATAAACAAAATGAGATTGAGATAGTGTTTGTACCTATTTAGCCATATTTTGGGCGACAAATGTGTTCCCAGAGGAGAGCTAAATCTTAATATTCCTTAGGTAAAAACGACACAAAAATCAAGTATGATTAAAATGGTTTACTTTCAAACAATGTTCACTCATAAATGGCAAGTAACTTTCACAAATAATTACAAGACAAATAAGAAATGACAACAGCAAGTGTTTTTTTTAAGTAGAAACCCTGAAATGCTGTTTTTTTTGTAAAACATAATCCAATAATCTTCATAAAATGCATTTTTTTACAGTGATAGAAACAAAAACAATGTGTGGAATGATAACTAAGATCAGGGTTGCCAGGTTTTCACAACAAAACCCGCACAATTATTACTCAAAACCCGCCCAATTGTATTTCAGAGGGGTAAAATCCACGTTTTTGGTGGGTTTCCCCCGGTTAAATTCTCATTCCAGGGGCTAAATATCATGTTATTTGGGATCGCTTCGACCCGTGGACATGAAAAACAACCGACGGCAACAGTGTTAAATTAGCCCAATTCCGTTGGAAAACCGCGAACTTGGCAACACTGGCTAAGATATGTAAACATCTCTTAATTGTTTTAGGTTTTTAAAAAGTCTAAATTATGACATACTCATAATTATAAGAATAAAAAGTTGAAGTTATGAAATAAAACAGTGCGACACAGCCGCTTTTACACCGTCGAGTTGAACAGTTCTCATTACGTAACCGCTCCAATCCGTGCCGATCGGGGCCAGCTAGTACGGTTACGGTTTCATTTTCCACTGTGGGGCTAACGCAGGGTTGCCAGGTTTCAGAACAAAATCCACCCAATTGCTACTCAAAACTAGCCCAATCACGTTTCATAGGGGCTCCCACAGTAAAAATCGCGTTCCGGGGGTAAAATCCATGTTTTTTGTGGGGTTCCTCTGGTAAAATTCATATTCCAGGGGTTAAATATTATGTTATTTGGGGTCGCTTCAACCCGCGGACATGAAAAACAATCCGCAGCAACAGTGTAAAAGTAGCCCCATTCTGCGCAAAAACTACAGACTTGGCAACACTGGGCTAACGGACGCTCTTTGGAATGTAATACAAAAGCGTCAGTCGTTGCCTTGGTAATGCAACAGTTTACTGATGAAATGAGACGTAAATAGCGAACGCGTAATGGAAGATGATTGGATATTTCTTATAATTTTATTATTAATTTGTGTTTAAGTCACGCTTAGCCAGCTACAGAGAAACTGGTAGCCAGGCAACAGACAAGTGACCAATCACTTCACTTCACGAATTCTACCAGCACAATTCATCGGTTAGGGGCCGTTCACACAGAACGCGTTTTTCCATTACAATGCGAACTTCTCAAAACAAAACTTTTCCACTGACCTTTGCACTCACGTCTTGCGTCTTTTCAGAGTCTTGTGCATGACATGGCGTTCTAAAAATGTGGCAATCTAGTTCAAAACACTTCAACTTTTTGTCTCTGTTTTGGTCCATTTATACTAAAACGGGGTCTGCAGCGTTTTTGAAAGTCTGTTACACCAGTAGGTGGCGACAAGTGACTGTCTTTATGAGTGAGTCATTGAATCATTCACTCAACCATTTCATTCAAAACACTGATTCATTCAGGAATGGATCAAGTGATATTTAATCATTTTCAAATTGTAAGGCCGATTAAAATAAAATCAAGTCTGGTGTAAAGGAACCATCACCCTCTCTAAATATATCTGACACTGTTTTCACAGAGCACAGCCACATCTGAAGCTCATAAGCATCTCGTCCTGCTGTACGACTAAACCGCGCGATGCCTTTGAACCCGAGTCGCTCCAGAGCCAAAGATCGCAGCAGCATTCTGGGCCGCCCCGAGTTTCTGTCCCTGAACGTGCCTCCGCGAAACAACAAATCGTGGAGAAGAGCCGGCCCGTCCAAGAGCCAGCAGAACCAGCCGAGCGAGAACCCCGCGGAGCCGCCGGACGAAGACTGCATGCTGCTCAACCCATCCTTCAAAGGCATTGCCATCAACTCGCTGCTGGCCATCGACATCTGCCTGTCCAAGCGTCTGGGCGTGTGCGTCCACACCTCGTCCTCGTGGGGCAGCGTCCGGTCGGCGGTCACCCTGCTGGCTCTGACGGGTCACGGCATCACCTGGATCTGCGGCACTCTGGTGTGTCTGACTCAGAGTAACACGCCGGCGGGACAGGAGCTCCTCATCAACCTGCTGATAGGTGAGCGCTGTAGTTACACCTTCACTGTTTGCAATTAGTTCTTATTTTTATAATTATAAAGTTTTAGTAAATTTGTTTTGTTTTTGTCATGTTTAGTAGTTTTTTAAAATGTCAGTATAGCTTTTATTAATTTTTTATTATAGATTTATTTTATTTTTCGTATTTTCTGTTTTCATGTTGAATTTGTTCATTTTAGTAGTAATTTTGTTTTCTTTCTTTTTTTAAAAAAGTATAATTTTTATCAAATTTTATTTTAGATTTAGTTTTTAATTTAGTATTTTCAGCTTTTTTCTAATTTAGTTAAAGTTTTAGTAATTTGTGTAAAGTATGTTTTTGTCATTTTTTATTAGTTTTCAAAAATGTTTATAGGTTTTATTATTTTTTTCAGATTTAGTTTTTATTTTCTGCTTTTATTTTAAATTTAATAAATTTAGTAATAGTAATTTTCTTTTTTTTTTTTTTTTTACAATTTTAGTAGTCTTTTTTTAATGTCAATTTTTATGTCCGATTTTTTATTTTTGTATTTTGTTTTCATTTTGAATTTTGGTTAAACTGTTAGTAATTTTCTTGTTTCTATTTAAAAAATTTATATAGTCTTTATATTTTTTATTTTAGATTTAGTTTTTATTTTGTATTTTCTGCTTGTATTTTAATTTTAGTTAAAGTTTTAGTAATTTTCTTGTTTTTGTCATTTTTAGTAGTTTTTAAAAATAGTTTTAATTAAGTTAAAATTAATTTTTCAGATTTTTATTTTTGTTTTATGCATTTATTTTAATTTTAGTTATTAATCATTTGCAAAATAAAAGTCTGTGTTTACGTAATAAATGTGTGTTCTGTGTATAATAATTATGTATATATAAATACACACACATTACATGTATAAATTTAAGAAATATATGCATGTATAAATAAATATATATTTACATATATTTTATATTATATATAAATATAAATATTTTATATATAAATATAACATTTTTTTTAAATATACATATGTATGTGTGTGTATTTATATATACATAATTATTATACACAGAACACACACATTTATTACGTAAACACAGACTTTTATTTTGCAAATGATTAATCGCGATTAATTGTTGTGCAGCCCTAAAATTTAGTAATTTTGTTGAGCGTTTTTGTCATTAGTATTTTTTTAAATGTCTATATAGTATTTTATTAATTCCAGATTTAGCTTTTCTTTTTAAAGTTTTAATAATTTTGTTTTGTGTTTGTCATTTTTAGTAGGTTTTGTAGGTTGAGCATTTAGTAGGTTTCTTTTTTTAAATGTCTAAAATTTTTATAAATTATTTCAGATTTAGTTTTTAATTTTGTATTTTGTTTTATTTTCAGTTTAAAGTTTTAGTGATTTTCTTGTGATTTTGTCATTTTTAGTATTTTTTTAAATGTCTAGATTGATAAAATTGTTTTTCACATTTAATTTTTATATTTGCATTTCTGCTTGTCGTTTCAGAATTTTCCTGTGTGTTTTTGTCATATTTAGTAGGTTTATATATCTCCTGACAGAGACACTCTTTCGTTTGACTCTCTTCCAGCGCTGATTCTTGACGTCCTGACTGTGGCAGGGGTTCAGAAACTGGTCCGGCGCAAAGGACCATGGGACATGAGTCCCGGCTTTCTGGACTGCGTGGCTCTGGACACGTACTCGTTCCCGGCGGCGCACGCGAGCAGAGCGGCCATGGTGTCCAAGTTCCTCCTGTCCCATCTGGTGCTGGCTGTACCGCTGCGGGTCCTGCTGGTGCTGTGGGCCGTCCTGGTGGGCCTGTCCCGGGTCCTGCTGGGTCAGCACCACCTGACCGACATGGCGTGTGGCTTTGCTCTGGGCTTCCTTCACTTCGCTCTGATGGAGACGGTGTGGCTGTCGTCCGGTGCCTGTCAGACGCTCATCTCCATCGGGACCTTCAGCTGGGGCTCCGTCCATTAGGTGGACTCTCATTCACCATACGTTTACATGCCGAGTCCGAGCACACGGACACAATCAGATGGATCTGTCTTTCGACACAGGGGACAAATCTGGTTAACAGGTTTATTAGCTGCTGCAGTCGCATTATCAGGTCTGTTCGGGTTTGACTGGCATTATTTCAGTCTCACTAAAGCGTTTACATGACTTCAGTCTTTATAAAGTGCATGCAGAACCACTGGATCTCACTGCACAGCTGAGTTTCGACTTTCATTTTCACTTCTTAAATTCTGATCCCTCCACGCAACAAGTTTTGCTGGTTTTGTTCCAAAATAATTCTGCAGAACCGAGACATCTCATAGAGGAAGTTGCTCGGAAAGGAAGTTTTTTTTTTTTTTTTTGGCCTGATATAGCAACTGACCTTATATAACAAGTTTATTGGTTAACTGCGTTTTGTCTGGGTTGAGTTTTGGTCATCTGTGCAAACTGAAAACTATGGAAGCTTGTTGGAAGCCACAAAATAAAAAATTAAAAAGGTAATTGTGACTTTATCTCACAATTCTTACTTTTTTTGTCTCAGAATTGCGAGATACAAACTCACAATTGCAAGTTATAAAGTCAGAATTGCGTGTTATGAAGTCAGAATTACAATTCTGACTTTGTCTCGCAAGTCTGACTTTATATCACGAAATTCTGACTTTATAACTCGCAAGTCTGACTTTATGTCTCGCAATTCTGACTTTATAACTTGCAATTGTGAGTTTGTATCTCGCAATTCTGAGACAAAAAAAGTAAGAACTGTGAGATAAAGTCACAATTACCTTTTTAATTTTTTATTTCGTGGCTTCCAACAAGCTTCCATACTTTTCACACTTTGCACAGATGACCAAAACTCAACCCAGACAAAACTCTTGCGAGTTATAAAGTCAGAATTGAGAATTATAAAGTCAGACTTGCGAGATATAAATTCAGAATTGCGAGATATAAAGTCAGAATTGCGAATTATAAAGTCAGAATTGCAAGTTATAAAGTCAGAATTGCGTTATAAAGTCAGAATTGCGAGTCATAAAGTCAGAATTGCGAGATATAAAGTCAGAATTGCAAGATATAAAGTCAGAATTGCGAGTCATAAAGTCAGAATTGCGAGTTATAAAGTCAGAATTGCAAGTTATAAAGTCAGAATTACGAGTCATAAAGTCAGAATTGCGAGTTATAAAGTCAGAATTGCGAGTCATAAAGTCAGAATTGCGAGTTATAAAGTCAGAATTGCGAGTTATAAAGTCAGAATTGCGAGTTATAAAGTCAGAATTACGAGATAGAAAGTCAGAATTGCGAGTCATAAAGTCAGAATTGCGAGTTATAAAGTCAGAATTGCGAGTCATAAAGTCAGAATTGCGAGATATAAAGTCAGAATTGCGTATTATAAAGTCAGAATTACGAGATATAAAGTCAGAATTGCGAGTCATAAAGTCAGAATTGCGAGTTATAAAGTCAGAATTGCGAGTTATAAAGTCAGAATTGCGAGTTATAAAGTCAGAATTACGAGTCATAAAGTCAGAATTGCGAGTTATAAAGTCAGAATTGCGAGTCATAAAGTCAGAATTGCGAGATATAAAGTCAGAATTGCGTATTATAAAGTCAGAATTACGAGATATAAAGTCAGAATTGCGAGTCATAAAGTCAGAATTGCGAGTTATAAAGTCAGAATTGCGAGTTATAAAGTCAGAATTGCGAGTCATAAAGTCAGAATTGCGAGTCATAAAGTCAGACTTGCGAGTTATAAAGTCAGAATTACGAGATATAAAGTCAGAATTGTGTCAAAGTCAGAATTGCGAGATATAAAGTCAGAATTGCTAGTCATAAAGTCAGAATTGCGAGTTATAAAGTCAGAATTGCGAGATATAAAGTCAGAATTGTGTCAAAGTCAGAATTACGAGATAGAAAGTCAGAATTGCGAGATATAAAGTCAGAATTGCTAGTTATAAAGTCAGAATTGCGTTATAAAGTCAGAATTGCGAGTCATAAAGTCAGACTTGCGAGTTATAAAGTCAGAATTGCGTTATAAAGTCAGAATTGCGAGTCATAAAGTCAGACTTGCGAGTTATAAAGTCAGAATTACGAGATATAAAGTCAGAATTGTGTCAAAGTCAGAATTGCGAGATAGAAAGTCAGAATTGCGAGTTATAAAGTCAGAATTGCATTATAAAGTCAGAATTGCGAGTCATAAAGTCAGAATTGCGAGTCATAAAGTCAGAATTGCGAGTTATAAAGTCAGAATTACGAGATATAAAGTCAGAATTGCGAGTCATAAAGTCAGAATTGCGAGTTATAAAGTCAGAATTACGAGATATAAAGTCAGAATTGTGAGTTATAAAGTCAGAATTGCATTATAAAGTCAGAATTGCGTTATAAAATCAGAATTGCGAGTCATAAAGTCAGAATTGCGAGTCATAAAGTCAGAATTGCGAGTTATAAAGTCAGAATTGTGTCAAAGTCAGAATTACGAGATAGAAAGTCAGAATTGCGACTATCTAGTAATTCTGACTTTATGACACTGCAATTGCGAGTTTAAATCTCAATTCTGAGGGGGAAAAATCAATTACCTTTTTTTTTTTTTAGTGGCAGAAACAAGCTTCCATAGAAAACACATCTTTAAAACACGCTCACTCAAAACACAGAAGAATGAACTTGATCAGGATTTTCAAAAAATTACTGTTTCAACCAGGCATTTTTGTTCCTGTCTGGTTTTCTTTGTGTGCATGAATGTTTTAAATCATTATTTTCTGTGATACCGATCAAAGTACTGTAATGACACATGCAATATTCAAGGGATCAGTTGCCTTTGTATTTGTCAGAAAATGAACTTCTGAACTGTATCTGTACTGTACATATTTGTACTTCAACTATAAATAAATGAGCCACTTTTTGTTGATCTCGTTCTGTTAGTTCATCTGATACATGAACAGCGGCCTCAGATTCTCAGATCACGTGTCTGTGAGTCTCCATTGCTCAAATTCACTAATGATGTTTGAAGTGTCCAGGTGTTTGAATCAGTTTTGTTGACTTTTAGTGCAAGAAGTCTTTCTCCTCAAGTTCACACTGGTGAAGAAAATCACATTAACAACATCATTCATGAACTAACTAATCACAAACTGTGTCTGTCTTCATCTTCAACACGACTTCTTGAGTCAAACTTGTAACTCAAAGGTCGTGGGTTCGAGTCTCAGTACCAGAAATGTAGGGGGGAGTGAATGAACAGTAAATATATATGTTTTATATATACGCCATGTGGATTTCATTTTCTGCTGTGCTTCATGTACACCAGCCTCTTTCCTCCTGTGGTGATAGAGACGATGTTTCTGCTGAAGCAGATGAAGTTTCTCGCTTGTCTCTTGTAGATTAGTGTATCAGCACCACGCACATGCTTCACGCGCTCTAATCTCTCCTGCCGTCTGCGTTATGGGTGGAGACGTGTGACGTCACTACTCATGTTGTTTTAGTAAAGTGGCCGATAGAATAGAATACAATAGAGACTAACTGTGCAACAGTATGAAATTGCATGTAAAACATCTGACTCATTGAGGAAGTCTGTTGGTTTATGGTCAGTTACCAACCGTCAGTTTAACCGAATCAACTTTAGCACATATGAAAGAGGCAGTGGTTTATAAAATATAAAAATAAAACCAGCTGAATCCTTCTGAAGAAAGAAGTGACCTTAACTGTATTTAATGTGCACTTGTTGTGTACTTGCAGATAATATAACATTTACGGAATAAAAATGTCCACTTAAGCGCACTTAAAGAGAGCACACTTTCAACATGGTGAAAATACCCACACTTGCATTCTTTGCAGTTGACCACTTGTCTACTTGACTACCCTACTAAAGCACATGTAGCCTAAATAGGCTACTTGATTATAATTTTAACTGTAAGCCTAGTGTTATTTGATGTTACAACCCGAATTCCATGATGTTGGGACATTTTTTTAAATTTGAATAAAATGAAAACTAAAAGACTTTCAGAGCACATGAGAGAATATTTTATTCACAATAGAACATAGATAACATAACAAATGTTTAAACTGAAAAATTTTATACTTTTTTCCACTAAATGAGCTCATTTCAAATTTGATGCCTGCTACAGGTCTCAAAATAGTTAGCACAGGGGCAACAAATGGCTGAAAAAGCAAGAACTTTTGAAAAGATTCAGCTAGGAGAACATCATATTGATATCAGGTCTGTAACATGATTAGCTATAAAAGGGATGTCTTAGAGAGGCAGTCTCTCAGATGTAAAGATGGGCAGAGGCTCTCCAATCTGTGAAAGACTGCATAAAAAGATCGTGGAAAACAATTTTCCCCAACGTCAAATTGCAAAGGCTTTGCCAATCTCATCATCTACAGTGCATAACATCATCAAAAGATTCAGAGAAACTGGAGAAATCTCTGTGCGTAAGGGACAAGGCTGAAGACCTTTATTGGATGCCTGTGGTCTTCAGGCCCTCAGACGACACTGCATCACTCATCAGCATGATTATGTCAATGACATTACTAAATGGGCCCAGGAATACTTCCAGAAACCACTGTCGGTAAACGCAACCCGGCGTGCCATCTGCAGATGCCAACTAAACCACTGTCGGTAAACACAATCCGCCGTGCCATCTGCAGATGCCAACCAAAGCTCTATCATGCAAAAAGGAAGCCATATGCGAACATGGTCCAGAAGCGCCGTCGTGTCCTGTGGGCCAAGCCTCATTTAAAATGGACTGTTTCAAAGTGGAAAAGTGTTCTGTGGTCAGATGAGTCCAAATTTTACATTCTTATTGGAAATCACGGACACCGTGTCCTCCGGGCTAAAGAGGAGGGAGACCTTCCAGCGTGTCATCAGCGTTCAGTTCAAAAGCCAGCATCTCTGATGGTATGGGGGTGCATAAGTGCATACAGTATGGGCAGCTTGCATGTTTTGGAAGGCACTATGAATGCTGAAAGGTATATAAAGGTTTTCAGACGACGTCTATTTCAGGGAAGGCCTTGTGTATTTCAGCAGGACAATGCAAAACCACATACTGCAGCTATTACAACAGCATGGCTGTTTGTGGTCAGAGACGACCATGAACTCTTCAGCAGCTGGAAACCTATATCAGGCAAGAATGGGACCAAATTCCAACACCAAAACTTTAGAAACTCATAACCCCGATGCCCAGACGTCTTCAAACTGTTTTGAAAAGAAGAGGAGATGATACACCACGGTAAACATGCTCCCGTCCCAACTATTTTGAGACCTGTAGCAGGCATCAAATTTGAAATGAGCTCATTTTGTGCATAAAATTTAAACATTTGTAATGTTATCTATGTTCTATTGTGAATATAATATTGGCTCATGTGATTTTAAAGTCCTATAGTTTTCATTTTGTTCAAATTTAAAAAATGTCCCAACATTTCCGGAATTTGGGTGGTATGTTTAAATTTAATATATTTTAAATGTACTAAATTGCAAGTAATTACAAACATATTTAAATACATAAAAAAATACATTAAAGTATAGTAGTTTACAATAAATGCTTGTCAGTACACTACCATATTTTATAGACAACAGAAGAACTTTGCAAGAAGTATCTTCTTTTAACATACAAGTATACTCTTTTTAAAAGTATGCTGAAGTGTACTTTGTTTCTGAAGGCAATAGTCGAACATTGTGATAAACTTTTTTTATATTTTTTTATATTATTATTTATAACTTGTTTAAATTCGTTTCTAGATCGGTTTCATTCCAGGTCATATTCACCTATGCAGTTGTTTCTCTGTCTATAAAGAGCTGCTGTTTGTGAATGAAGGTCCAGTGCTGCTGACAGCATCATTCTGCTCGCTCAGACGGTGGTCCAGATGCACATGATGTGTAAAGAAGATGAGAACACTTCATTAGATTGCTGAGAGAAACAGCTAAATTAACCACAAATTAGTGTTGAAACTGTGCCAGAGGAGCCCCATTAAAGAGTTCAGCAAGAAGCCTGTTTCTCCATTCATTTTATCCAGAATTAAACACGCAGGACATTTGCATTTATATGTGTGGCTCATCAGCTCATAGATGGGATGATTTGACTGATTCTTCTGCCCTCTAGTGTTTCACTCAAACTAACACATGCGACACCCACCGAAACACAGAAGCTCAGAAGTCAGAATCAGTCCATTTAAAGCTGCAGTCCGTAAGTTTTTTGGGTTAAAAATGATCCAAAATCAATTATTGAGCAATTACATAACCAGTCAATGTTCAAAACTATCTCCTTACCTTAGCCCGATTCACAACGGTAAGCTTGTAATAATGTTTTATAATTCGAGTGTGGGTTTCCGCGGGAAATTCCAGCATGCCACCGTTCATCTTTGCATCATTACGTCACGTCTGTTTACATAAAGAACGAGTCCCAGCTAGTAGGCTATATCATGTGAGGATGCTGCTGGTATAGTTTTCTCACAGCAGCTGGAATAATTAAACATCATTTTGATAGCGGATTGTATGGTATGACAAAGTGATTAGACTGTACAGAAACTGAAATCTACAGGTAACGCTAATACACACTAAATACATGTAGTCACGCAATGCTGATGTTGTTAATGTTTTGAGAACAAAGTAATAATAATTTGCACGTTTGATGTGATATGAGCCAAGCGATCGTTAGATTTAATCACCATTGGTAGCGCGATTTATTGTAATGCTTTGTTTTTCTTGGTTAATCAGAACAAAAGTGGCAGTCATGTTTCTTACTTGTTCAGATGATATTTTCTGATGAAAATTCTTATTTTACTCATACTTCCAAGACATAGAATCTGTGATTCTGAAGTACAGTATCCACACCTGAGCTGAGTCGTTGCACCAATGCACAACCCACATAAAGATGAAAATTCTGCAAATAACTGCAATTACAGTTTTCAAACAGAGATGGCGACAAAGAGGAAAAAAACACTGTAAATTTTGCGGTTAACTGCATGCATTTTGCATACTTCATTGAAAATAAATTCCAGCACAGCACTACAACCATAATGAAATGAGCCTTCACAATAGATAATGCTTTACAGTAAACTCTGTTAGAGAGCTATGACAATTTATCTGTTCAATAAAACACATTACTCACCTGTAGAGTAATAAATATTTAAATGAACAATAACAGCCATTATAAAAGTATAAGTAAACACAAAGAAGCACAAACCTTCTGGTAGATGGCTTAGAAGTACTATTAAGTGTTTGACTAATTGTTATAAGTTTACCTTTGTACTAGAAGCCATTCGTATCTGTAATTTTAATTTTATTTACAAGTAGATTAATTTTATTATGAAGCATGTTCTATTGTTGCAATTTGTAATTATGCAGAAATTGTCTGTTTTTTGTTTTGTTTTGTTTTTGTGTTTTATTGTGCTTATTGAACGAATGAGGCATTTATCTGGGAATGATGTTTGTGATGTGCTGCCCATGCCCTATTGTAACTGCCCCTTGTGGGATTAATAAAGTGGTTAACTAACTTAATATTTGATTAAGAATACAAAACTCTCGTCTCAATGTGCATACTATCCATCCTATAGTATGTGACATTCGTAATATTCAAATATTATTTAGAGCAGATATGGTGGATGCAGGGAAATACTTTCACATTCTGCTTTGTCATGTGATATCAAGGAAAGCCCTAATGTTATCATGTGGTTTCAGGGTACTCCAAATATGTCTATAAAAATACCAGCAGAGATCTTTTATTTGCTATTTGGACCTCTGGAGGTGGACAGAAAATGCGCAGAGTGAGAGATCAACAAGCAGGTTTGAGTTTTTAATTTGATCAATTTTATCACTTTGACCAACTATTTTCTGTTAAAATGTAATTGATTTTATGTATTTTATATTTTAATAATTCATATGGAAGTGTATGGGTATATTCAATTTGAAATCTAATATGCAAAATGGCAATGCATTTCTGTATTTAAATTTACATTTTCCATACCATATGTGCAACGTTTAGAGCAAAATTATCATTGAATATTATAATTTACATTTATAGTATGTAACATATAATTATTTTAACATAGTTTTAACATAATGATTTAAACATATATTTTAACGTTTTAAAAATTGCAAAATTAAAATTTATTACAAAAATGGTTAGATATGTTTGTTAAACATGTTAAAATAAAAACTAGCAAAATGATCATTTAAATGTTAATTTTCTTTACTGCATTTAGACTCACAGTTAAGACACGTGCGATTGCATTTTCATTAAATGCCCCAAAATTCAATGTGGAAAGGCTGATAAATGTCTAATCTAACTCCACTGTTACTCTCACACTTCAAATGACTGCATGTAAATTTTGCTTGTATTTTTGTATAATTTTAAATGACAAATTACGCCAGGCGCTCGTGTTGTTCTGTGTAGCACGCGGTTTGTTTTCTGACTTTCTTCTTTCTGATGAACATAATTGGAAAAATATTAATAAATATACTGACGCATCTGAGCTTTATAATGGCAGTGAACGGGATCAACGAGTATGAGCTGAAGAAAGTGCCTCAATCCACATCCATCCATCCAGATAATGTATCTCTCTACAGCTTTTCCTGCAGTTCCCAGATGCGGAATGTTGAATTTTCAGACGAATTTCAAAAATGTTGTCATTAATTTGCTTCCATAGGTGCAAGAACAGAGAAACGTCAATGTTCCTAAAGATTATACGCATCCTTAAGTGATAAATTCAGTATGTTATTAGAACATTTATTTAAACCAGTATGTAGATATTGTAACAAGGTCCGCCTTTAAATAAACATCAACACAACTCAGGTTCGTTTTAAATAAATTTAAAATAGATTAGATAGATTAAAATAAAATAGATAGATTAAATAGATTTATTTATGGCTTTAAAAAGTTATTATACAGGACAGCCTATATATGAGGTAACCAGAGTTGAGCATCAAACCACACAAGAATAAACAAAAATCACACAAAAATAATAGAAATAAACAGAAATAAATTCATAAAAAGAAACCTTGTGATTCACACAATTCATCAAAAGTAAATTACATGCAAAAATAGCTCAACTCTGCTTAAACACTAAACATATAGTGTCCTTGTAAAGTATATATAAACAATAGGGGGAAACAAACAAATTACAAAGAAAAGAAAACAAAATGGAAACTAGTCCGCCCAAAGGGCCATAACCACATCTTTCAGCCCAATTACCAATGTAAATACCTGGGCGGACTAGACAATATACCCAAACCAAAGCATTCAAACCAAAAAAATAAACTGAAACTCAAACACAACAAAAGCAACAAATGGGCTCCGTAGAGCTGAAACACACACATTAAAATACCTTTATTATTTATATCAAGACAAACACAACCTATTAAAATGTTTTAGTGCTTCAAACAACTTCCTACCTATGTCAAAGAACCAATGGGCTCCATAGAGCTGAAATACATGCATTAAAACACCTTATTCTTCCTAAAAACAAACACCACATATTAAAACACTTTAAAGAATTCAAATAAACTCATACCTATCTCCGAGATCCAAGAAAATCCACATGCGAACCTCTCGCAAACAAACAGTATTTTATAAAATAAATAACAATATTTATGGTTAGAACTGGTTAGAGAGCCTTGCAGAGAACGTACCTGGCACTTTATCGTGAGCACGCTCGCGTGTCTGTTACATCGGACGCAAGTGGCGTGGTGCGATGCGACAAAAGACAACAGAACCCATTATAATCCGTGATGTTGTCTACACTGGATGCGGTGCGACACGAGCAACAAATCTCCGACAGTAAACTGATGTCTCGTTCTATTTATGACATACTGACACGAAGGACAAATGCTTTGTCAGCTTCTAAATTTATGCTGCTTGACACTGTAATCGTATTTGTAATTGTTAGGATTTTTATTATTATTATTCCGTTGTAAACCATGCAAACCAAACCATAAGATCTAGAGACTTAAAACCTGGCCAGGTGGTAGGTCTCAATTTAAGGTCTCAGGTCTCAGTAGTAATTTCTCGATAGAAATGATATCAAAATTGACATATGTTGGTCAAAATCGTACATTTATACACAAACTGAGCAGCAAACGCAACTTTCGGACGCCATCTTTTTCTAGCTCAACTCACAGAATGGAAAGCACGGGATTCTGGGATATCAAAGGCAGCTAAGGATACATCTATGCTTCCTTCAAAAATTGATCAGATGAACTCATGAGACAGCAAGTGAAGCTAACATTGGATTCGGACGTGCCTTGATGCCTAAAGCCCCGGGATACTTCGGCCGTCCGCGTTCGTGCACCGTCCGCATGACGTAATTTTCGTCACGCGGAGGGCTCGCGGCTGGCCGCACATCCTGGCCGCGTGCAGGCCAAATTTCGAGACCGCGCGGACAGTCCGCGTGCAACAGCGCATGCGCAAGCAGTATAGAAGAGTCCACTAGGTGGCAATACGCACAGTATTGAGCACAGTGTTCAGCCGTCAAAGAAGAGTGTGAGACCGTTTTAAAAACACGCTTGAAAAGAGAAAAACAGGACAATGGACAGCGAACTTGACCAGCGTTTGTGCGAAGAGATTAGAAATTATCCACATTTGTACAATTCATGTTTGAAAGAGTACAAAGACGTGTTTAGGGCGGCAAATTCATGGAGGGGGATAAGTAAAATATGGGAAAGGATGCACTTCTTTTCTTCTCCGATCATGCCAGTGAATGTCACGTTGATGACACGACACAGTGCTGCTCTCCGATGTCTGGTAGAGCATAGAAAAAAATTGTACTGCGCATGTGACGAACGCGGTCATCCACGCGCATTCGTGGTGTAGTATACTTTGAAAGACGCGCGGACGTGACTGCGCGCGTGACGCGTCCGGGCGCGGAAAGTGAAGTTATACCCGGGGCTTTACTACCTTGAAATGTGTCCTCAGAAGGCAGCATTTTCCAGTTTTCGGACACAGCCAAGTGTCTTATATCATTGGAATCCTTGGCTCAAGACGAACAATCTTAAATGGTTATATCTCTTGAACGAAATTGGATTTTTACCAAACTTGTCATCATCATGTACAAGTTCATTCTGTGGTCATACAAAAAATTTGGTGGTGCTATGATACAAAAAAACCCAGCTATAACTACAAAACTGTAAGTCCAATTGACTTGAAAATTGGCATGTACTTTCTTTGTCCAGTTGCCTTGATGATTTATGATGACATTCATGTATAAACCTTGAGCACCTCTTAGACCAGGTTAATGGAGGCTGATGGGAGTGAAAGTCAGTGGGCCTGTTTGACTGGGGTCTGTGTGAATCTTAAAAGAAAACGGCCACTGCGTGGCGCAGTCGTGTTTTAGACCCTATATATCACAATATTAATTTCATATGTTGAATCTCCTCATTCTGAACAACTTTGCCTCAAGAACCACTGCTGTCAATCAAATTGTTCAATAAACATTTGCAATTATTTGAAAAATTTACTTTTTCGAACTCCTCATAGGCCATTTGTGCAATCTGTTCAAAACTTGACATGCATCATCTAGAAACCTTCATGGCAAAAAGTTATCAAAAGAATTTCGATTGGTGATTCAGGTTCACAACAGAACTCCAAAACATTTGAAGTTTTTACTAAAATGGTTATATCTCTTGATTGCAATGAGATATTTTCATCAAACATGGTACATGTGTGTACAAGCTCAGTCCGAGGTCACAGCAAAAAAAAATTTAGCGTTTGGCCACTTGGTGGCACTGTAATAGAAAAAAAACATGAAAACCACTACATCTACACAACAGTTACATCTACGGGCCAATTACCGAGCTCGGAGCCCTCTCCCCGGACAGCATGCCAAATACGTTTACCAATTAATTTATCTGACTTATTTGTAAGTGTGAACTCGTGAATTGATTTGAAAATTGGCATGCGCTGTTCTTGCCAAGTTGCCATGATAGTAAAGCGATTGTCCACTTGGTGTTGCTATAAAAACATAAAAATGGCTAATAACTATGCAATCCGTTAGTCCGATTGAAATTGGCATTTAATGTCTTGGTCGAAGGTGCCATGAATGTCTCTGAGGTCCTTCAAGTCTCTCAAAAACATGGCTGCCATTGGCCTGTTAGACCAGATTAACGGAGGCCAATCAAAACGAAACAGTGTTTGACTCTTGACTCTAGCAGTCTGTGTGAAGTGTGAAAGAAATCAGCCACCGGGTGGCGCTACGTATCACACATAAACAATATTCATAGCATATGTTGAATCTCCTCATTCTCTATAACTTTGCTATAAGGTCCTAGGTATTTCACTCAAAACCACTGCAGGACAATTCTCTAGATTTTTTAGGTCTATAATTATCAAAAACTGTTGAACTTTGCCATTTGGATAGCCATAACAGGATCATTAAGAAAATGGCCATCTTTAAATGCACCCAAAAGCCGCACCCTAAATGCACCGCGACACAAGTGTTTTTTGCTAGTTTCAGCCCGGCGCAGTTATTGTTTCCACGTCCTGTGCCACATTGTTTAAATAGCAAATGCATTTTTTATTACTACTGTTTTTATCACATTTTTATTGTTTCGTTTCAGGTCACACATCAAAAATGGAACGAAGTTTAAACTTTGTATTACTGGGGAAAAAAGGAGCTGGGAAAAGTTCATCAGGAAATACATTACTGGGACGAGATGCTTTCAAATCAAAGAAAAGCTTAAAATTAGTCACACGAGATGTTGCTGTTGAATCTGAAACCCTCGATAGACTGCAAATCAATGTTTATGATACTCCAGGATTCTGTGACCCAGAGATGAGTGAAGATGAGATTCAGCAGATGATCAATGAAAAGGTTTTCCAGAAATGTGAATCTGGTCCCTGTGTGTTTCTGCTGGTCATCAAAGCTGAAAGCTTCACTCAAGAAGAGAAAGAAACTGTGGAGAAGATTGAGAAGCTGTTGGGAGAAAACCACTTTGAGAAAACCTGGATTCTCTTCACCAAAGGAGACGAACTGGAGCAAGAAAACATGACAATAGAAGAATTCCTTAATGAGTTTGAACCCTTAAAGAAACTTGTTGAGAAATACGACCAGAGATACCATGTGTTCAATAACAAGATAAAAAGTGACCAATGTAGAATCCTGCTTATAAAAATGATCCAGAGATCACTGGGGTTCAAGGGTAAGTCTTATTACAACTGAATGTGTTTGTAGTGTGTGTGGATCATATTGTTAGTAAGTCTCTCAGTTTTGTCCTGATTGTCTGCAGAGCTGCAGGAGAACACACTTCCCAAATATATGTAATAAGTAAGTTACAAGACTGTGATGCAAATAATGCCATCAAGGACATTTTGGCAGCTATTCCTCTACATTCCTCAACTTGAGATATGGGTATTTCACATTCAGGCAGCATTTGTGTACCAGTGAACCCAAAAATGATCATTCTGTAATCGTATTCATCCTCAAGTCATTCCAAATCTGCTTGACTTTTGTTCATCTTGAGCGCACAAATTAAGATTTTTTTCTAAATAATTTCTCATCTTCGTTGTCATCATTTTATCCATCCATAGAAATCTTATGCAAGTAAGATTTTCATGCTCAAAAAGTACATAAAGACATGGTAAATGTAATCCATATGAATGGAGCGATTTAAACCTACTGAAGAGACACAATCGCTTTATATGATAAAGAGATTTCATTTAGACTTTTATTCAAATCAAATCAAACTTTATTTCTATAGCACCTTCCAATAACCAAAGCTGACCAAAGTGCTGTACAACATAAAAAAATTAAATATAATAATTACTATTATTATACAAATAATAATACAAATAGGTCAGCAAAGCACATTCACATATAAACACTGATCAGTGCACATACATAGTGGGCATCAAATGTTGTAAATGGCAGCTCAAGTGCAAAACCTAATGTGGTTTGATTGATATGTCACGGTATTTAATTATACATGAGTTGATCTGTCATTTCATTAGATAGTGTATATTGACATATGTTGCATTGCATTATATAAATGAGGTTTTTATGGTCAGTGTTGTGTGATGTCCAGTTAATTTGGAATTCATGAAAGCACAATGAAAATAGTTGATTTATTTTGCTAGAGAATGGTCAAACCACCAATAAAAAAAGTGTAGAATGAGGATAAACATTATTCTATGAATAAAAGTTAGAGGAGATGTACCTATCCATTCTTACTCTCCTCTGACGAATGCAAAGTCCTTGCAAATAGAAAACAATGGCTGTTTTCATGGGTATGAATATTAATTTAATTTAAGACCTCTGCTTTAAATCACACAAAATTGATTTGGACAACATTCACTGACCTCTGTTTTCTCTTTTATTCAGCGTCAGATGGAGGGAGGCTGCAGAGAAGGATTCCTGCCATCAGAGCAAAGACTCATGATGATCAAAAGACTGTTCTCTCATTCACAAGACTTGTTCTTATGGGTAAAACTGGTGTTGGGAAAAGTGCAACTGGAAACACAATACTGGGACAGAGAGAGTTTGAATCTGAGTCAGGCATGGGTTCAGTATCACATGAATGTTTAGAGAAACACACCACTGTTTCAGGCAGGACATTGACTGTAGTTGATACTCCTGGATTCTTTGACACAAACATGAAACCTGAGCAGTTCATGAAAGAGATGGCGAGATGTGTTTATTTATCCAGTCCTGGACCTCATGCTTTTCTCATAGTGTTTCCTGCAAATCAAAGATTCACTGATCAGGAGGTGGAGACTGTTGACCATATTGAAATATTTTTTGGAGAGGAGGTGTCAAAATACTCCATTATTCTCTTCACCCATGGAGATCTGCTAGAAGGAAAGTCCATAGAGAAGAACATTGCGCAGAACAGTAGAGTAAGACATCTAGTTCAAAAATGTGGAGGCAGATTTCACATCTTCAACAATAAAGATCAGAATAACAGAAAGCAGGTGAATGATCTGCTGAAGATGATTGACACTATGGTAGAGCAGAATGGTGGATACTACAGTAATCAGATGTTAGAGGATGCTCAGAAATTTAGACAAGAGCAAGAAAAGAGGAAACAGAAAGAGGAAGAGGAGGGAAAACAGAGAGAAGGGGACCAGGGAAAAGCAATACAGTTAACTGGAAATAACAGTGAATTTGAGAATTTTTTAAAGAACTATGAACATAGGTTCATTTTTTCAGCTTTTGCATTTGGTAAATTAGATAAAGTAGCTTTGGGAGCAGCTATTTGTGGACTTACTGCTTTAATTCTTATGCCTGTTGGTCCAGTTTTCGCTGCAGGTGTTTGTGCAGGTGCAGCTGTTGGTGCAGGTGTTGGTGCAGGTGTTGGATATGTTTGGGACAGATTACTTAAGTGATTGGTTCCCAGGGTTCAAAATCGTGTTCTGACAGAGACTGTCCACACATCACCCCAACCCTCAACTCCTGATCCATGCTATAATTTAAATGGTCATTGCATATATTTGTATACATTTCACTATAGTTATATAGTGCAAAAAATCACTGTTTCCTTATATTTTGCTATTGTTACCTTCATTTAAGATAAGAAAATTAGCTGAAAGCTGACATATACTAACTGAAGCATACTGAATGTATTAAATAATTGGAACACACATAACACACATTAATAAAACTTTTCAAAAGGTTTTATGTTTTCTCTCCATGCATGACCCACAGTGGAATCTATTACACCAAACTAAATAAATGGCATACAATAGCTTATAAAACATAATACCGGTATTATGTTTTATTTTTGACCATTTATGTCCCTGTCATACTGAAGCCTAACCCCAGCTTTAAATCAGTAAAGTGTCTCAAATCATGCTCGATCATCTTCATACATTTACTCATTTTCCTTACTGAATTCCCTCTCTTTTTATTGACTGTAAAGTCTGACTATAACACAAGCTGATAGTAGTTCAGGCTGTGAAGCAGCATTTCATTGGGTTGGCCCTACTGAATATGCCATTTTACTGAACAAGAGTCTGTAATTTGAGTTGTCAGTCTTTGGTCAGGTAAATTACAGTGTCCATCTTATTTTATTGGGATCAGAAGAGCACATCAGTCATTGCAATCATCAGACCTGACAGTGACAGGTACTAAAGTGAAGGTTGATAGGGTGTGGCGATATACGCTTAAAGATGTGACAGAATTCACATACAGTGCTAGTGTTGTAAATTGACCCATTTGTTTCCTTTTTTCACATTTATTTTTCTTTGTACTATATTTCCCAAATTTGAAAAATTTGGCCAAATTTGTAATTTACAACACCATATATGGTGCACTACATTACCCACAATTCCATGATGAAGGTCTATAAATAGACCTCATTTCCTTTCTTTGTTCTTTTTGCATTGGTGAGGTGTGGGTGTTTGAATTGGACACCCAACCATGTCCTTTGAGTCCCCATGAATCCTTAGGATGTGTTAGGTAAGTTTGTTTTTGACAATTGTGTGGTTTGAATTTGTTTATTTGTATTATTTGGATTGGGTTTAATAATTATCTTGGATTGAATATATATTGTTAATGTTTATTTAAGAATTGTTTGTATGAGTCTGATTTACTTTTGTTGGTTTGTAGTGACTAAAGACCATCTTGTTCACCCCATTCTGTTAATCATGGCCCTTCTTTTAACATCTGTGATGTGAATTTGCTCCCTGTATTTCCATGTGCTTTGGGTCATTCAAAGAATTCAAGACTTAAGCATCCTGAACTCAATAAATTAAAGATTGTAAGGACTAGAACTTTTTCCAGTGTTTTAATCAGACACACACACCACCAAGTTACTACATCTCTGACAAACTTTGGATATTTAACATCTGATATCCAACAGCTAGGTCTCCTCTTTAAGAATGTTAGTGACCGGTGTCGTGCCGAAAATTGACCGTCTGCTGAAAACTGACTGCGGTCTGCAGAAGCACACTTACGCTGTAAGTCCTACGCCTTCCCTATTCTATTCTTACGGAAAAAAACAGAACTGGCACTGTGTTCATTCCGTAAGTTGAATAGGGAAGGTGTAGGACATAAAGCGTAAGCTTTTTGAAGAATACGGAAAGTGGAAGCACGTGCAAGGTGATAATTTTTGTTTATAAAGCATATACAGTTGTATTTTTTTAGAAAATGAGTGATGGTTTCTCTAGATAAGACTCTTATTCTTCGTCTGGTATCATTTAAAGCCCTTTGAAGCTTCACTGAAACTGTTATTTTGACCTTCAACCGTTTGGAGTCCATTGAAGTAAGGAGAAAAATCCTGGAATGTTTTCATCAAATGACTAAAAGACATGAACATCTTTGATGACATGGGGGTGAGTAAATTATCAGGGAATTTTCATTTGAAAGTGAACTAATCCTTTAATGAATTGACGTTTTCCTCTGAGGGTGTTCGGATTATTAAAGCATTAGCCAGTTCACAGCTTTTCATTTAACTTTAATGTCGTCTGTGTTCATTTAATCACACGAACGCCCACAATGGTTTAACATTTGCAACTGGATCGATTAAAAGAAAAGCATTTTGTCAAATGTGCAGCAATAGATCTGATATTGATACCAGTCACAGAGTACCAGTGATGCCTTGACGCGCAGTGGCGTGTTTAGGTTATTGGGGGCCGTAAGCAAATTTCCGGGAGGGGGCCCCGTGATCACATTTCCGGGGGTTTATCAGCTGGCCATTTTCAATGCACATTTAAGAGTGCAGGTTGCAACTATTATTAACAATATCACCCTGTTTGGACTTTGTTTTCTGTTTTGCATCATTTCCTGCCAGTCTGTCAAGTGGGGTAAGATGAGCCACTTTTTATTTGTGGTCCTCAAGATAAGGGAAAATGAGGCAGAAGTACAATGATAGTATTTAAAGTAATTTCAGGATGTTTCCTATCATTTTAAATGATCAGAATACATCTATGACAAAGGGCTCTAAAAATATGACTTCTTAAAAAAAAGTGTTCCTCTGGCTCAATTTACCCCAGGTTAGGGGTAAGTTGAGCCGAGTCAGTAGGTGGGTGTAAACTGAATCTGAATCAAACCCATGTGAAATTTTAAAGATAATGTACCTATTTTAAAAACTAATTTAACTAATTTATTTGAAGTTGAAATTTCAGTATGTTTTATTATCCGCATTTCTGAAACAATATGTTGAACACCAAAGATGTAACCTTCCCATAAACGAGTTTATTGAGTAAAATTAATTAAAAACTAAATAACAATGAATAAATGTCACTGAAACTAAAACATTTTAGTCAAAAGGTTCTTGACAAAATGTTCTTGACTGCAGGTGGAAAGATTTATATGATTAAACATCCTCTGGTTCGTATCAGAGAAGGATTTGGTGTACTTGTACATTATTCCTATCAAATAAACTCGAAAATAAACTAAACCAGTTGCGTAATATTACATTGAAATGACACCAGTTTATACTTCAGATTTAACTTAACTTCAGTTAAAACGCTGGCTCAATTTACCCCACAGCATTGGCTCACTTTGCCCCATAGCTGCCATTTTAGGAAAAGCTAGCTAGCTTACCAGTTCAGAATAATATTTAGCTAAATGACTTGCATGGTTTAATACGCTGCTAAATCACCAATATGCATCATAAATAGTTTTAGACCTGGACAGATTTGCTTTGATGAAACAGCCATTACATCTGTTATGTTAAAATTTGACTTTGACAAGCCAAAAACAGTTTTCAAAGTAAATAAGCGACTTCCACTCCTCCCATGTGCTTCTCCTTTTCACAGTCTGGCAGAAATGATGGGTGGTTCTAAAATATATGGTCACATGACAATAAAATGGTACGATTGCCAAGATACAGGGGGTGGGTCAACTTACCCACTGGATCATCTCACCCCACTCTCCCTATCAGGTACAGTACTGGCAAATTTTCTCAAGAAAATAAAAAATCTCTCAACTAATGCTGTAATATACATGGGTCAGTTGGTACTACATTAATATTGAAAGTTAAAATTAACTGATTTGTATACAAATTGAAATTACACTTAAGGACATTTTTATAATAATAAAGTTGGTAGGCCTACTAACTTTAAAATTATTTCTAAATAAAGAAAAATAAACATTTAAATGGTGACTGTCAACTTGATTTATTCAAACATGCATTATATATTAAAGAACACTAAAAAATATAATTATAATCTGTAATATGATACATATATTAAGCTAAATGCTCCTCTCTAGAGTTAATTTTTCTAGCTGACTAACGAGTTAATGGTCATGATGAATATGTTTGTGAAAATACCCCCAAACGCATGAAAATCACATACAAATCATTCTTTTGTAATCATATGTTTATTACTGAAGTTAATTAATGCAAAATGTTTTTTAAAATAAAACAGCTCGTTGAATTGCTCTAACTGAAAAAAATATTTATTACATTAACTGTGCTTGCATTTTAATGCATTGTATTTTTAGGGTTTACATTTTTTATGGACTGAAATTCAACATGGTTTTATATTTAAGCTGTGAATATTTTAATTAAAAAAATTTTACCCACATTTTTTTATTAAAAATTCAGAGATTCATATTCACCTTTCAGATTTCACTTCCAACATATTCAGTCTGTGTAAAAAAAAAAAAAAAAAAAAAAACGTATTTAACAGGCAATTTTCGGTCCATTTTATTTCGCTTTACAAATTCGCTTCCACAAATTCAGTGGTTCAAATTCGACAGAATATTTAACATTTCACATCAGGGAACTGCAGGAATAGCAGTAGAGTACCGATGCATGATCTCCATCTGCTGTTAGTCGTCCTCACCAGCAGGTGCCGCTAGCGGCTAAGAACAACAAAGAACAGAGCAACTGCTAGAGAGAGTCATTCATTCACAAAAAAAAATAAAAAAATAAAAATTACAGAAATGGAGCAAGTGTTAAACATATGTGATGATTATCAGGTCCAGTATAAATGCGGAAAAGCTGATTCTCTCCAGCAGTTGTCGGTTGTCATTCCAAATGACTCTCATTTTTCTAGGCTGCCGTTACAGTGATCATGTTTGGACAAGGAGAAGTACTGGTGATAGTAAACAAAGAGTAATAATGAAACACTCAAATAAACTGAATAAACTGTATTATTGCCCTCAGCTACCAAGCACACGACATCTCAGACGCGGCGTCACTGTTGCGTCGAGTGCGGACGGGAGACCAGCCGTATTCTGATTGGGCGTCATCGGTCACATGTGACCGGCCCCAGCGGGCGGAGTTTCTGCGCCCCTGCTGTTTGCCCCTAAAGCTGCGGGGTTTGGCGTTCATCTGCACAAACAACAAAACAAAAATCATAAATAATTATAAACACAATGGCAATTACAAAACAAGACTGCTCCAGAGTGAGCCAGTCACATGACATTTACAGCTCAGATGATTGGCTATGAGCAAAGATGGCCGATTTCGAATCAAACACTTCTGGAGAGTCTTGTGCCGATCGAGCAGCAGCCATTGAGTGAGTGTTTATTGTGAAAAGTGCTGTACCAATGAATCAAAAATGTGTTTCACTGCAAAAAAATTTGTTTCATTCTTAGTATGGATTTCATGTTTATATATATATAAAAAAAGATTATTTTTTATTGCAACATATTTTGTCTCGTTTTAAACAAAAATAAATGAAAAATGTATTCTTTAAATTTTGCTTCTTAAACAAATCTTTTGTCTTGTCTGTGTTTTGTTTTCTGTTCAAATAATCTCAAAATATATTTACTTGGAAAGCAAAATGACCAAAGATATTAAAAATGTACAAAAATGTGGGGAAATAAATACTATTATTTTTTATACTGAATTTATGACAAAAGAAAAACAAGATTTTTTTTTCTTAGCCCATTGGCAGATATTTTGTCATTTTAAACAACAACAAAAATTGTCAGAAAACAATAATTAATATAATGTAATTTTGCTTCTCAAATAAATGTATCTTGATGTAAGAATGTTTAGATATTTGTACTGTAAAGTAAGACAAAAATAAATAAGAAAATAATTTCCGCTGTGTACACAACACACTTCTGCTCACTCGCTACAGTCGCTGGTTTGCAGGTTCTGCAGTAATGCGTTGTTGTATGTTCAGTGTCTGGAGTCAGATAAAAGCAGCTGGAGTTCACAGACCTGCACAAACACGGCCGTGTTCATCTGTAGAGTCTCCACGCGATCGGTCAGCTGTCCGAGCCAGTCCACGTGCTCAGAGATGCACTGTTTCATATCGTCATTGTTCTGTGAGGATCAGATGAAGCACATGAGACGCTGCTCATCCACAAACACACAACAGCAGTGATGAGGAGAGAGAAGCAAACCTCTGATAAAGCGTCCCGCAGGTCCACGGCCGACAGACGGATGTGCTCCAGTTTATCAGTGTGTTCCTTGAGTCTGTCCTCCAGCTCCTGCATCATCATCAGACCTTCATCGGCCTTCAGCGTGTGTCTGCCGGACATTCCTCACACAAACAACACAATTCACACTCATTCATATGTCATTTTGCTCATTTGATTACGCTTTCAGCTGCCAGTCGTACCAGTGCTCAACTGCAAAATAACATGCATCATCACTGCCACATTTGCACTGTAAATTTGTCACAAAAACCAAACTATACATCACAGCCTTTTCATTTACAGATATCTATGGAAGCTTGTTTCTACTACAGAATAAATAATTGCATCATTATAGTTAAATGTAAATTGCAAGTTTACATCATTTTCTTGCATACGCATGGGTTTTGATGGCATAGTTACACATCAACCTCTACAGTGGACACTAGTGCATAAAAATCCTATACATTGCCACCTAGTGGCAAGCTGTTGTTTGTCAATTTTTTTTGCCCTTTAAACCAAGATTGTCAATGGCCAGTCAGAAATGCAAAGTTGCTCCGGAATATCCATCCATTCCTTCTATCCTAAAAGACTCTTGCAGGTAAAAAAAAAAAAAAAGTAGCATCAAGCAACATCTAATGAGTCACATCACAGTTAAATTGTCCGAGTAATGATTTTAGATTGGGAGGAAATTCTGATTAATCATCTGTCCACTAAAGTGGACATCATGCGTCAATAGCTCAGCTATATTTCAGCTACAATTCATACTATTACTGTGAGACTTGTTTTTGAAAATACTTAAATCTACAGTAATTTTTTTGACTGTAAATAAGTGTATTTGTGTTATTTGAATGTAATTTGCATTAACATCAAAAAGTAATCTGATTACATAATGTACGTTACAAGTAATTACAAGTAGTGTATGCTACTTGTAATGCATTACTCGTTACATCAAGAAAGTAATCTGATTCAGTAATGTGCGATTGATCAACACACGCCTCAAGAGCAGCGGGACTTTTATTATGACACAGTCGCCGGCGCCACTTCCGCTTTTCCGGTCATGAGTATGAGGTAACGCAGCTCTATTTATTATATTAGATACATTTGACTGTGTTGAAAATGATGTTATAACGTTACTCTGTGCGTTCGCTCGGCGGCTGCTGTGAGACACTGTTACACACTGCAGTAAGATAGATCGATTTTATCATATTAAATGCTGGATGGCTTGTGTTGATAAATGGCATGCAATTAATTTTAAAACGTATTGTATGATGGAGAAAATGCTGTATTACTGTTACTAAAAATAAAGCTGCATCTGATTATGCTATGTTAGCTACTTCACAAAATAGTGTTTTTCTCTGAGGCATGGTAAAGCATGGTACTCACAAAAAAAAAAAAAATCAAGAAAATTAGATTTAAACAATATGACTAAACGTGTTGAGCTATATAACAACAATAAGTTTTCTGTCTATAAATATATCAAAACAGTTGTTCAGTTGTCTATTAAAACATGTAAATATTAAAGTGTCTTTGGTGTTTCCATGGTTTCTACAAAATAAAACCGGAAACCGAGGGTAACGCGGGTATGACGCCATTGACAGGCGACTCCTCACACGTCCCGGAGCCTTGGTTAAAATTGCAATTTTCTCACGATTTACAAATAGTTGCAAACATTTGGGATATTGTAAGTACTCAAGTGAATAAAATATATAACACTGGCCTAGTGGTTTTTATATTTTACTGCAAAATTCTTACATATTGCACCTTTAACACAGTATCTCTTCAGTTTAAACCATAAACGCATAGGCCTACTGTCTACTGTCTCAAAAATGTGTGTAAAAAAAATTATTTCAAATCTTGTTTTTCATAGACTTAAAGCAACAAAACATAGCCTAGGAGGGAAAATCCTGACTGAGGTTAACATGATTCATAATCATGCATGAAAGGGTTAAAATTAAAACACTATACTGTTAAAATGATACAACATGAGTGTTATGAATGTAATACCTTTGCTCTGACTAAAAGTCTGTTATAAATATAACAGTGTTTGAATTAATGTTTCTGAATATGATATCGATAACATTCTTCGATCCGTTAGCAGTCACACAATTAAAAAAAATAAATAAAAAAAAATAAATAGCCTAGAAGTTGTAAAGATTATTGTAGAATGTTTTACAAAAAAAAAAAAAAAAACGCTTTTCATATTACTTGTCGTTTCTTTGTAATTATTTGTGAAATGTACTGGCAATTTCTGAGTGAAAATTGTTTCGGAGCAAAACAATAACTGCATCTTTGCTAAATTAAACCACGCATCTGTCGCTTTTTGCACAATCCAAAACATTTACGCCACGAGCTGAAAGTTTTCTTGTGAACATTCGCCATCAAACGAGATCTAAAATCACGAACGCACGAGATCAGACCTGCCCGACACACACACACACACACACACACACACACACACACACACACACACACACACACACACACACACACACACACACCACCGCCAGAGAAACTCGTGTCTGAATAAGGATAAAGTTTGGATCCACCCGTGTTGAAATCAGCTCGTCAATATGCGCGATACTCACTGTTCACACGGTTCACCTCTGCTTCTCTTCTGAGAATCTGCTGTAGATCCGGAGGACCGGAAAAATGCGCGGAATTCACTCACCGAGCCACGTCACCAGCCCACAAACTACACACACACACACACACACACACACACACTGTGTGCGTCACGCTGGATAAAAGCATCTGCCAAATATAAAAATGTAAATCATATGTCATATAATTCAGGTCACTAACATAGAAAGATGACCACAAAAAACAAACATTATTTTCTAGTTGGAAGCTGATCTTAACAACAACAACAACAACAACAACAACAACAACAACAACAACAAAACGTTTTGAGTTCAGCTTGGAGTGAGAATTATTCCTGCGGGGGAATAATGATTCATAAGCCTGTGATTTAATATGATTATTTGGATATATATTAGGCTACATGTACATTTTTTTTTAAGGAAAAAAAAATCTCTCTGTTAATGAGGAAATTATTATTAAAGGTTAACAACAAGCCTACACTTGCATATAAGACTAAATATTAATAATAATTTTATAACTTTTTAATTATATAAGAGTAAAAGTATAATGAATATGTAGTGTTTTTTTCCAAATTGCTCCTCTCCAGAGATCATTTTTCATGCTAACTCGTTGAATGGCTTTTCTGAGGTAAATGTGACGTCATGTGATATTGTTCTCAAGCTGTTTTATTGACACACTGACTGAGCGATTACATGAGAGATGATTAATTTCAGTAAGTTGTACTTTTTTCTTTCAAAATAGCCTTGAATGTTCATTCATGATTATTTTGTGCGGTAACTATAGTAGTAAAGAGGATGATCAGTTCACCAGCCCCTTGTGATCTGTCACGCCACATAAAAGAGCACCATACGTTTTTATTGTTTGAATTTCGTAATAAAACTAGTTTGAAAGCTGAGCCTTTGTTTTATATCAAAATTAAAAAGTTATCCATGTGTCCTCATTGATCTACGATGAGAAAATTGAAGTGTGGCGTGAGAACGTGTCATGCTGAAAGTGTGAGAGTTGCAGCCCTGATTTTGAATTCAGTTCAGTTCATTTTTTTTCTCTCGCCCGTAAAGTCAAGTCATCTTTACCTATATAGCGCTTTTACAATGCAGATTGTGACAAAGCAGCTTTAAACACAGATGGTAGTTTATTATCTTGACATTAAGGACAAGATTATGGAAGAATCTGCCCATTTTAAACATGTTTTAAGTTGTAACAAACAAGCAAACAAACACACAAAACATTGACCATTTTATTATTGCAAAGTGTTTGTGAGTGTGAGGCTGCTAACTGCAGAACCAATGGTTAAAGGGATAATAAAATAATAAAGGGATAAAATAATAATTATTATTAGCCCATGATTTACTCACCTTCAAGCTATCATAGGTGGATATGACTATCTTCTTTCAGACGAACACAATCAGAGATATATTTAAAGATATGCTTAGTCCTCCAAGGTTTATAATGGTTGTGAATGGGGGAGGGGGGCTGCGTTTTCAAGTCAAAAAATAATACATCCATCCTTGAAAAAAAGTAATCCATAGGACTTCAGGGGTTAATAAAGGCCTTCTGAAGGGAAGCGATGCAATTTTGCAAGAAAAATATCCATATTTAAAACTTTATAGACTATCAACATAATTAATGAGGTATTTAACATTAATGAAGTAATGTTTATCTAATGTTATGCTAATATACTTCCTACATTTCTCCATAAAACATTATAAATCTCTGAAATATATAAAAAAAAAAATGTGGTGCCCTTTCAGAATAGATTAATTAATATTTCAAATATATTTAAGAACACCAATGTCACAATTTCAGTCATTCCCGGACTCCATTTCCCATAATCCCCCCTGCCAATCACCTGCACTCACTCCACCAATCAGCAATCACCCACACCCAGCCGCAGCACATTACCTGGACTATTTAAGCCACTCTCATTCTCACACTCTTTGCGAGGTTTTGTATTACTATGGTTTGCATTTCTGAGCGTTTGTCATTGTTGACCCAGTCTGTTTCCCGTGTACGATTCTCGGCTGCCTGCCCTTTGGATTATTTGCTCTGTCTGGGACTTGTGACTGATATCTACCTGCCCTGACTTACTGCCTGATCTTCAACCACGAATTTGTCTTTCCTTTGCCGTACCTGTTTGCTACTGTTTGACCATTGCCTGTTTGATCACGAGATCTGTTCAGTAAAGCCTGCACATGGATCCCACATCGTGTCCCATCTCGTTACAATTAGCACCCTGTAAACAGAATATTTTAGATAGAGGCATGTGATAAAGCTTCTGTAAAATGGTGGAAACTGAATACAGCAGGTAAAGTAAGTATTGAATATGTTAACATTTTTATAGTTCCAATGCAGCAATTCACATAAAATTTTGACCAGACGCTAGTATTAGCTCAAGAAATTAGTACAAATAAGGAAATCATAATACTACAATCCATAAAAAAATGTATGTGTAATAAAGTAAAATGACACGGGAAAAAAGTATTGAACACACTAAGAAAAAGCAGTACACTAAGGCAAGGCAAGAAAGCAACAGATTTCACTAAGTAGCTCTACCTACATGTGCAGATAAGAATCATGTTGTTAGGTTAAAAAAAGGCTTACCCACCTCTGAATGCAACTGTTGGACATCTCATGATGGGTAGAGGAAGAGCTCTCCCAAGACTTTCACAACAAGAATTTTGCCGTACATAACAACGGTACTGGTTACAGAAGGATTTTCCAACTCCTAAATGTTCCTGTAAGCACCATTGGGACCATTTTCCACAACTGACAGAAGTCAGAGGGTTAGTCAGAGGAGTAGCCCAAGAACCAAGGATCACTCGAAAAGAGGTTCAGAAAGACTTCAGTTGCCACAGAGAAAACACTATGAAATGCACTCCACCGCCACAGCCTCCATGCACACTCACCACACAAAGCTCCATTATTGAAGAAAATTTTTGAACTCCTGAGAGAACTTAGTGTGGTCAGATGAGACAAAAATCAAACTTTTGGCAACAATAATACTTGCCATGTTTGGAGGAGAAATGGCTCTGCATATGACCCTAAAATACCACACCAACAGTGAAGTTTTTGAGGTGGAAGAATCATGGTATGGTGCCGTTTCTCTTCTCATGGTACTGGCAGAATCAATATTATTGAAGGCAAGATGAATGGAGCCATGTACTGGGAATTTTTGAGATGAATTTGTTACCATCCACCAGGATGATGAAGATGAGACTTTGGTGGGCCTTCCACCACACCAAGGAAAGTTTGAATTGGTTCCAGAAGAAGAATTTTTTTTTTTTTAGAATGT
Source organism: Megalobrama amblycephala (assembly GCF_018812025.1). Classification (NCBI taxonomy): domain Eukaryota; kingdom Metazoa; phylum Chordata; class Actinopteri; order Cypriniformes; family Xenocyprididae; genus Megalobrama; species Megalobrama amblycephala. The sequence continues at coordinate 51,365,701 of NC_063047.1, read as the reverse complement.
CCCAGTAAATCAGCAGACCTAAACCCAACAGAGCATTTTCTGAAAGGAACTGAAGATCAAAATTCACAAGAGAGAACCAAAAAAGCACTGCAAAAAAGACTTTTTCACCAACTATTAAATGCAATTTCAGTAGTGTGTTCAATACTTTTTTCCTGAGTTATTTCCCTTTATTACACACACTTTTTTATGGATTGTAAAATTATGATTTCTTTGTGTAGATTTCTTAAGTTATCAATGTCTGTTCAAAATGTATGTGAATTGCTGAATTGGAACTAGGTTTATTAAAGCTGCAGTCCGCCCTGGAAGTCTTGTGGAAGAACATTGTAGCCGGAGCTACTTTTCTCTGTGTATGTCTATGGTGAGTCACGCAGTTACTGTGATACTCTGCGGCGGGTCCTACCAGTCCAGTCTGAAATAGCAACCCATGCCGTGGTATTATAAGTTCCATAATGATTCAGGGTTAGACAAAAACACGGTTTGGAAAATGGATTGATGTTGTACATTCTTATTATACAATTTTTGTACATTTTTTAAACAATAAAAGTTACGGACAGCAGCTTTAAAAAAAGTGTTGAGGTATTCTATACTTATTTTACCCACTGTATCAATTGGGAGTTCGTCCTAGACTGAGCCAGCTAGTATTGTGTAATAAGTTTTCTAGTTAAACACCGGACATCTGAGATAATCACATAACATAATAAGTCACATAGCGTGAGGGTATCACAAGTTCTAACGTACATGCCATTAATTAATTTAAACTGTTAATTTCTCTCGTGACACACTCTCTCGCACACTGTCGCTCTCTCGCACTGCGTTCGCTTCGCTTTTGTCCAGTCTGGCGCGTCAGTGTTGCGTACGGTGGCCGAGAAGTGCAAAACAAATTACAATCACAAAAACAAAATAAAAAATCCAAAAACAAAACAAAATATAAATGCAATGGCAAGTCTAAAACAAATGAACACAAATTGTAATTCACAATATTAAAGGGTTAGTTCACCCAAAAATAAAAATGTAATTTATTACTCACCCTCATGCCGTTCCACACCCGTGAGACCTTCGTTAATCTTTGCGAAGGGTCAATTGGGAACAACAGCAACTCAGCCGTGAAGTGGTGGGCCACGTAAAAATCACAGAGCGGGGTCAGCGCATGCTGAGGTCACAGTGCGCAGAAGTCGCCAACTCTCTGCAGAGTCAATAGCTACAGACCTCCAAACTTCATGTGGCCTTCAGATTAGCTCAAGAACAGTGTGTAGAGAGCTTCATGGAATGGGTTTCCATGGCCGAGCAGCTGCATCCAAGCTTTACATCACCAAGTGCAATGCAAAGCGTGGGATGCAGTGGTGTAAAGCACGGCGCCACTGGACTCTAGAGCAGTGGAGACGTGTTCTCTGGAGTGACCAATCACACTTCTCTGTCTGGCAATCCGATGGACGAATCTGGGTTTGGCGGTTGCCAGGAGAACGGTACTTGCCTGACTGCATTGTGTCAAGTGTAAAGTTTGGTGGGGGGGATTATGGTGTGGGGTTGTTTTTCAGGGGTTGGGCTTGAACCCTTAGTTCCAGTGAAAGGAACTCTTAATGCTTCAGCATACCAAGACATTATGGACAATTTCATGCTTCCAACTTTGTGGGAACAGTTTGGGGATGATCCCTTCCTGCTCCAACATGACTGCGCATCAGTGCACAAAGCAAGGTCCATAAAGACATGGATGAGAGAGTTTGGTGTGGAGGAACTTGACTGGCCTGCACAGAGTCCTGACCTCAACCCGATTGAACACCTTTGGGATGAATTAGAGCGGAGACTGTGAGCCAGGCCTTCCCGCCAACATCACTGCCTGACCTCACAAATGCGCTTCTAGAAGAATGGTCAAAAATTCCCATAAACACACTCATAAACCTTGTGGAAAGCCTTCCCAGAAGAGTTGAGGCTGTTATAGCTGCAAAGGGAGGGCCAACTCCATATTAAACCATACAGATTAAGAATGGGATTTCATTAAAGTTCATGTGCACATAAAGGCAGACGTACCAACACTTTTGCCAATTTAGTGTAATTAATATCACATGTGAAAAAAAATAAATAAATAAATAAACAGCACTCTTGCTTGTATTATTAAGACAAAAGAGGGGCATTTTGGAATTTTAGGGGCATTAAAACTGCATTCTAAATGTGTTTTGTTTGTTTTGTTTTGTTTTTTGCATACTCGATAATGTCAGCTTGAAGCCTCGCACATCATTAAAAACAAGCTCTGATATTACACATGCACACGTGAATCGACCATAAACTGTAATAAAAAAAAAAAATAAATAAAATAAAAAAAAAAAGATGGACAAAGCGACGCCGCTTCCTTCTGTTGTAATGAACTGAATGTAAAACGTACGACGATGGGCACTGACACATTAAAGGGTTAGTTCACCCAGAAATGAAAATTCTGTCATTTATTACTCACCCTCATGCCGTTCCACACCCGTAAGACCTTCATTCATCCGATGGCTCAGTGAGGCCTGCATAGCCAGCAATGACATTTCCTCTCTCAAGATCCATAAATGTACTAAAAACATATTTAAATCAGTTCATGTGAGTACGGTGAAAAATAACCAGTCTCTGGTATCACATCTATTTCTTTGTAAATTCACTGTCCTATTCATTCATGTATTTTTTTTTTTTTGTACAATACTGTAATGTTCATTATCTGTAAATGTTTATTCTGACTTTATACTTTATATATGTTTTATTCGTAAATGGTATTTTTGTTATTTATGTGTACTGGAAGGTTCAATATCAAGGTTGAACAGTTGTAAATAAAGCTCTTTCTGAGTCTGAAATATTTTTGTTACTTGCAAATAATTTTTTAATCAAATACTTTTTAAACTTCTAGTGTAGTTACAACATCAGTAGGCCATGCTAAAACAGGAGAGGAAAAAAATTCAACTATGTGCCACTGAAAATACACCATCCTCTACAGACAATTTTAAAGTTTATTTTGAAAGTCCTTTTTGTATTATAATACGAAAATGTTATTGGGAAGCGACCATTTCATGAATCCATTGACAATGACAATTTTAATCACTATGATAAACCCCCTTTTCAAGGATACTTCAAAGAAAATGTATATATGTAAAACAATCTGTCATATTCTCGAGTAAATGGTGAGAAGTATTAACGATGAGATCATTATGGCAGGCTAGCAAACAGTGTAACAAAAAGACCTCAGGTATCCAGTGCTAGTTGACAACATTGTCTTGCTTCCTTTGAAGTTGCAGTGAAAAGACTAGGCGTTATTTTTACTCCACTATATTGACTTCATCAGCTAAATTCACTGTTAGATTAGATTGATTACACTAGCTATTCACTCAAAACATAGCATGCTGAGGACATCTGCTGGTTACAGCCATGTAAATGCAACAAGAACATTTTGCGTCATGTCTAGGGAAAAAAAAAAACTTTACAGTGCAAGTTAATTAGAGGTTACATATAAATTGGGAATAAAACGTATAGTTGCACTTTTTATTGGTGCAGAGATTATATGCATTTTGTAAAATGTTTGCAAATGAAGCACTACAATAATACACTGGTCAAGTGTGTCCCTGTGAGTAAACAAAAGTCTTCACCCCGACTTGAACACTTTGGCCAAACTCTGCAAATACGTCACACAAGTAGACAAGTGGTCAAGTGGGACAGGCCCTACGTCTTCAGGATTGCTTGAAAATTATGGGCTGGTGTGTTTGATTAGGGATGGAACTAAACTCTTCAGGACAGTGGACCTTCAGGACTGAGTTTGGAGACCCCTGGATTAGGGCATTGGGATGAGCCCTTCAGAGTGGAACACAGGGAATGTTCTAAGGAAAACAAGGAATGAACCCATTCAAAAGCATATGGAGCAGCCTGTTCTCTAATCTCTTTCACGGTACTTTGAGGTCACACATTGATCGGTCGGTGCAGCGCTGCATTAAGTCAAACACCTTTGAGTCATTGAATCATTCAATTAATGATTGTCCAAAACTGCTGATTCATCCAGTAATAAAACTAGTGGAATCTTTAGGCTTGTTCGAGATGAATCAGCGCTGCACAGGCCGATCGGCGTATGACATCAAAGTACCACGAGAGCGATTGGAGAGCATACGACTCCTTATGCTTTTGAATTGCTCTCGCTGTACTTTCATGTCATATGCCGATTGGTCTGCACAGCGCTGATGCATCTCGAACGAGCCTTTTGAGTCACTTAATCAGTCAAAAAATTCTGATTCATCCAGTAACAAAAACAGCAAAGTCTTTGAGTAATAGAATCATTTACTGGATGAATCAGAGCTTTTGAACAAATCATTTAATGAAACAAGTGAAGTCTTTGAGTCATTGAATCATTCACTCAAAAACGCTGATTCATCCAGTAATGAAATAAGTGAAGTTTGTTTAGTTGTATATTCCTTATTGTGGGTGAATTGTGATCTCTATTAAGCAGTATTGTGAAGTAATAAAACAGAACTAGAGTTGGAAAGTTTGATTCATTTCTGATAGTTGGTTCAAACACGTTCAATGAAATTGAACTTTAAAAGTTAAAAATGTTCATAGAAAAACAGCAATGTTTACCTACATATATTTTTACAGTGTAGTTGCATTGGTCCACATAAAATTATAAAGGTCATTCTTTGATTTCAAACCTCACATGGGTAATGGGAATACAAACAACGATCCGTCTTTGAAAAAAGCACAATCTGCTTTATTTCTCTCTTGTTGAGATCATTTCCAATAAAAGGGCAAATATGGTCACACATTTAATAGGATAAACAACACTGAGTGATAAATATCTGCAGGGAAAACAGACCCCTAAAAATAAACGTAAAAGTGAGTAAATCCATCACTGGCCCTTTAAATACAAGTCTAACAAAAGCGAAAGGGCAAATAATGAGTCTGTACAGATATTCGGCGATCATCAAGAAGCAAATGAACCTCTAAAATACCCATGAGCACTGGAGAAATCATTTTAAAAAGGCATTTCAGATGTGCAACAATTCACCCAAAATGAAAAGGACGAGTTGCGATTGCAGTAATGATCCAATAGCGAAGACGAATGAATGTGCTGATGGTTATAGTTCTGTACAGCTGTAGTGTAACGAAGCACCGTCAAAACAAGACACTTCCTGCGCACTTCATATATTCAATCATGATCCCTGTGAGACAGCAACATCTACAACACAAGCACTCGTTCCACATCAGACGCACATTTGGACCCTGATTGTTACAGAAAGGCTGTTTATTGCTTGTGCCACTCCAGTGACTGACAGACCGCAAAAACTGGAACTCAAAGCAGAAGGTAAAGGGTTTCTGGACCAAATCAATTCGTCAAACGTACTGTAACAGTTTCCCATCAGCGGCCCAACAACACATTAGACGAGAGGCCAAATATCCCACCCACCCCAAACACAGAGTGAGCTGTTGCTCATGCTGCTGCCTTCAACATGTTTATTCCACACACACCGCCACTCGAGCGCCATCATGCAACATCTTTAAGGAACAAATGTTGCTTTGCATTTACATAACACATGAAAAGCAGCTGTAAAATAAGAGAGTTCAGCAAAGATGCTCACTTTGTGTCCACGTTTAGATTGAATAATGTCCTCAAATTTGGGTTTAAACTTTTTTTTTATTGAATAAAAGGTGTTTTTTAATAATAATAGAGCAAATAGGCATGATTGCTTATATATATATATATATATATATATATATATATATATATATATATATATATATATATATATATATATATATATATATATATATATATATATATATATATATATATATATATATATATATATATATATATATAAAAAAAGAAGTTAAAACTCCGTGGTACCCAGTAAAAATGACTAAAGCCTCACACTGGAGCTCATGTTGATCTGCCATGTCAATCAAAACCTGGAGTCCAATCAGCTGGCTCGGTTTGGCAATGTGGGCGGGAGCTGAAAGGGGAGATGCGCTTCTTGTTTTGCTGTTTGCAGACTTTGATGGAGAGAGAGAAAGAGTGAGACAACCGGGATTCGTTTGTGACTTTTTTGAACCGTTATTCTTCACTTTTGAAATGTCAAATAAAATGTAAATAAATAAAGCTGATCTTGAAAAGTCTGCGCAGAAAAGTCCAAAACTATTGTGTCTATTTATATATATATATATATATATAGTATACATTTATATATAGATATTCATATCTCTCTATGTGATGTTTATTAATGTATTCCGATTTATTTGTGGGGTTGGTGATCCTGTGCGTCAGTCCAGTGAGAAAGAGAGAGAGAGAGAGAGCGAGAGAGGAAGAGGAAGTCCTACAGACAGCCGGGTCATGTGATCATGAGGTCCATTTATCAGGCTTTGCCTTCCTCCACTTTGACCGACTGTGGTTTGATGGCTCCGGTTCGAGCAGCTTTGACCTGTACTGACGGCAGCTGCTCTTGTAGCTTGCTGGGAATCGCTGAAGAGCTCTTGGCGTCGCCGACGGCCTGACGCGCATCACGCAGAGCCTTGGCCTGTACCAAACACAACAGACGCCTTACAGTCACTTCGTTAACACGAACAAGTCAAAGCTTTGATTAAAACAGCTGCTTCAAATGACTATCCCTGAACACAAGACTAGGGTAATATGCTGAACAAAAAGAAAACATACATGGTGAATTTAGCATCAAATGTGCTCTTTTTATTTCATTAGAATGGTTTCTCTGAATGCAGGTCATATTTTCACTATGAATTATATGCTGGTCCATTAAAATAATTACATATTCATCCATATGTTTATTTAGAGAGACACTGTTTTCTCAGATTCTTAAATAATATGTGCTGAACTTCATAAAAAACAAAACAAAAACAAAAAACAGTAAAATATTAAGATTAGGGCTGGGCGATATGGCCAAAAATATCATATTTCTTCCAAATCATTCGATTCTGATACTCATCACTGTTAATTTTATAGCATTAAAGTGGAAGGAAATGCATTGCACATGTCTGTAATTTTTATACTGTACAAATTAAACAAAGTACGGATTTTACCAGCATATTTTATCAGCAACACTTTACAATAAAAGGTTCTATTTGTTAACATTAGTTAACTATAATAACTGTCAAGAGATTAAAATTTACATGTGCCAAATAATTAAATCAATTTTCCAGAAATTACCCACCAAAAGATCATTATTAACATCATTGTTTTAGATGAGAAAAGCACTGAATAGACCTTACAAAAAGGAGCTTTAGAAAGAAATATTTTGATTCAACATTACACAAACGTTTAAAGCTACAATGTGGCCATACTATTTTTTTTTTCTGAAGCTGTAACAAGTGGCATTTAGATATAATATGAATGAAAAATTAAATTATATTCTAAATATGAAACTAAAACTGCCAGTAGGACTTAACGAGTGAGTCATTGAATAATTCATTCAACCGATTCATTATAGCATCCAGAAATGTAGCCAGTAGGATTGTTCGAGATGCATCGGTGCTGAGCAGACCGATCGGCATATGACATCAAAGTACCGCAAGAGCAATTGAAGAGCAAACGACTCCTTATGCTTTTGAATCCCTCTTGCTGTACTTTGATGTCATGCACTGATCGATCTGCGCAGTGCAAATGCATCTCGACTTATGAACGAGTCACTGAATCACTCGCTGCAGATTCATTCAGGAAAGAAACATCACTGCGTGTCACTCGGAGACACAAAAGTTCTGCTGCGACTATGTTTGGAACTATTTTCATTGGCCAAATTGAACGAAAACAGACAAAATTATGTTTAAAGTTTAACAATTGTTTATTGAACTATTATATATCACATTTGCAATCATGCAGATATTCGGGGTAAAACAGCACTCTTGCTCAAGTGATGCTGCTAAACTATCATATGATATACATATAGGACAAAAAAAGGGCATCTTTTGCCCCATATTTAGAATTTTAGTGTTATTTTGAATATTTATTGGACCCGAGTTAACTAAAAATGAACAGTTACTAATACTAATGTTAACAAAAATGAAACACAGTAGCAAACATTGTTCATTGTGAGGTGATTCATGAAGTAGCATTAAAGCGAGAGTTCACTCAAAAATGACAATTATCCCATGATTTACTCACCCTAAAGCCATCCAAGCGGTATATGACTATCTTCTTTCAGAATCAGAGATATATTTAAAAATATCCTTCTTCCAAGCTTTATAATGGTAGTGAACTGGGGGTGAGATTTTGAAGGGGGGGGAAAAGCACCCGTCCATCATAAATATAATCCATACGGCTCCAGGGGGTTAATAAAGGCCTTCTGAAGTGAAGCAATGAACCCATCACTTTGCTTCAGAAGGCTTTTATTTAACCTCCTGGAGACATTTGAATTACTTTTATGATAGATCGATGCTTTTTTTTTCTCTTTTTTTTTGAACACCACCATTATAAAGCTTGGATATTTTTAAATATATCTTTGATTGTGTTCATCTGAAAGAATAAAGTCATATACACCTAGGATGGCTTGAGGGTGAGTAAAATCATTGGATAATTTTCATTCGAGTGAACTCTCTCTTTAACTATTGGGACCTTTTTATAAAGCAATGCCATTTTTTTAAGCACCCAGCCCTAATCAAGCTCTTCCAGCATCAGGTCTCATTCATTAGACATAAAGCTTCATATTTACTGGTTTGCACCATGGTTTTGACATTTCAGAAAAACATGGCACAGAATGAAAATAAGAAAGGAAGTGGATTAAATGAAATTACCTATGATCACAGTGGGTGGCTCACCTTCATCCCGTCCTCAGGGCCCTTCCCAGCAGGCTCAGGGTTGGAGGGGGGCGGCTCGCGCCCGGGGCCGGGGTAGGGCGGAGAGCGGATGATGACCTTGTTAACCTGCATGACGGGCCGCTGGATGGGGTTGGGGAAGGGGCCGCTGGTGGGGGGTCTCATGTGCATGACCATGCTGCCCTGAGGGGCCGACACCTGCAGCAGAGCACAGACGGGTCGGCCACATGTACCGTGAGGTTTACTAAAGCAACGAGATGCTGCGCTGAATACCTGCTGCGTGTAATGTCCTGGAAGAGAGACGACCGCTGTAGGGGCTCCGGGTCCAGAGGGTTTCCCGCTAGGACTGGCCGAACCGGGTCTGAAGGGCAACAGAGAACTCATCAATGAGCAAAGATGTAGGAAAGCATTCCTGTGACTAAACACTCAGCAATTTAATAATTGATTTATTCCAGTTCTTTTTGAGGTGCATGTCTATTACACACCACATACACACTGTAAAGTTTCAGGAGTAACAACCACATTTAAACGCAGGAGTGAATCTCCTAAATGATCAGCGAGTGTCTGTACAAAATACAACTCGCTCCTGAAACTCCGATGATTGATATAGATCTCATCGGGCCGAACAACTTTCACATTCTAAGTCATATGCCAGCCCAACAGGAAATCGATATACTTTTCCTAAGGGAATCATCCGATCGCAACCAAACTCAGTCAGCATGAAATCAAGACACCGAGGATGCTAAATTGCATGCAGATTTTTGATACCTCGAAAGCTTTGGCCGTGGCACTGAAACAAATTTATGGCAGGAAAAGGGAATTGTGTTATAACTTCTGCGCACATTACCTGATTTTGATGAAAACAAACTCTGTGATCATTGTAGGAGGCTGATCACATGGATGTGACCTTATTTTTACCCAATTTGCTTCAAATTTTGTTTGAACGTGCCAAGACATGGCAGATGTAAATGTAAAAGGAGTCTTGATATCTTAAACGCTGTTGCCATGGCAACACAAACTTTTATAATATTTTTGGATGTTTTTGAGGCTCTTAGCATGCTTCAAATTGCATGATACTTGACACGTCAAAGTTGTCAGCCAGTAGACATGGGCAAAGCCTTATAAATGGGCAGGGAGGAGGAACTCTATAGCGCCATCTTTTGGCAAAAGTTGGGGAGGTTAGTTTTACTAATAGTCACCAAACTCTGTACATATATTGTTCTCATCAAGCCAGACAACTTTCTATTTTACGGTCATTAGCTTAGACCAACAGGAAGTCAGATATTTTGGTTTGAATGTGGATTTTTTGAATAATCAGGCTCAGAGTTTTTAAGTACTCATCACAGGAGATTCATGCAATCGCCACCAAACTCGGTTAACATTAAATAAAGACACTGAAGATGCTAAATTGCGAACAATTATATGATATCTTGAACAGTGTTGCCATGGCGAGGGATTAAATTAAAGACAAAAAAGGAGGAAACAGGAAGTGTCTCACATCTTGTAAAATCATTATTTGATTTAAATTAAATTAAGATTGCATGTTGCCTGCCATGCACAGGTTTCCTTAAGCCCCCAGGGTGGTGGTGGTGCTGGGGCTTGGCCCGTCATTGCTGCTTGCAGCTATATTTTAGTCTTATTTCAATACAAAACATTTGGATTTATTTTGGTTTATTATGGGCTTGTAGTTCACTGTTTATTCCTATCAAGATCTGGCAACACAAATTAGTTGAGGTACAACATCTTTCCCTGTGTTTTTTTTTTAAATAAACAACAACATTTAAATACATCATTAACAACTAGTTCAGTTCCATACAACCTTCAGGGGCCAAGCACCAAAGGCTCGAAGTTAGTTTTCTTATTATTATTCTTTTGCTATTGAAGTCTATGGCATTTCATGGAACCGTTTGTGGGAAAACTATGAAATTTGGCACACTGATAGAGGAGAGTCTGAACCAGAGCAATTCTGGAGTGTGTAACTCAATCCCTCTAGCGCCACCAACTATCCAAATTTGCACTTGCATCTATGTTAAAAACCTCAGAACCATAAGGGCTAGAAACAAATTTATTTTTTCCTCTGATTTCTTGGCTAAAGACGATTTGATTGTTTCTCATCCTAGATGGTTTGAGCAATTTTAACCAAAATTGGCTCAGAACATCTTCAGAGTATGCTGGCAAAAAGTTTAAAAACTTATAAACCCAACAGTTCTCAAATAACGCACAAACAAAGAGCACGGCAAATTGGATGCAAGGCTACAGCTTAACAACGTTTTAGATAAATCTTGGTACATGTTATCACAAGCATGATCTGAGGCTACATGCAGCGCCACCTGCTGGTCAAGAGATTAAAAAAAATATAATAATTTTTGATTATAACTTATGAACAGTTTGCCAAAAAACCATAAAATGGCCTCTTTAGATTTAGTCCAGCATAAAGTCGATTGATTCCCAATTTTCCCATGTCAGCCATTTTGAATTTTGCCATAAAATGCTGTATTTTATGAACGCATTAGTGCATTGTTACAAAACTTGGTATGTGTCATTGGGACCATCCCCTGAAGGTATTCCGAGTTTCAGAACAGCACCACCTTCAGCTCAAAATGTCAATGAAATTTCAAAAAATGCTAAGAGCATTTTTTGTTTAATCATTTAATCATTTAAATGATGCCATATTTGGTTGAACTTACTATCTGCCATTTTTAATTTCTTTGAAAACCTTTTATAAACTCAGCCCATTTTGGTGAAAGTCAGACCAACGGTCTAAGATCGGACCATGCAAGCAAAAAGTTTTGATTCAACAGTTTTCGAATAACGCATCAACAAATTTGATGGCATGGTGCCAAGCTGATTCTGAGGATGTAACTCTGCAATGCGTTGGCATAATAGGCTTGTTCGAGATGCATCGGCGCTGAGGCGAACAATTGGCGTATTACATCAAAGTACCGCAAGAGCGTTTAAGACCCGCAAACTACCTTTTGAATCGCTCGTGGTACTTGATGTCATACACCGATCGGTCTGCGCAGCACTGATGCATCTCGAACAAGCCTAATGACACCAAACTTTGCATGTGTCATTGTCTCCACACAATATCACTTTGGCAACAGCGTCACCTATTGATCAAAAATGATAAACAATTTAATCCCATTACAAATTTTTTGATTTTTTGACAAAAATTATCTAAAAATGTCTTTAATTTCAATTGCAGCTCTGAAGCCCCCAGCCATGCTTGTATAACTCATGCCTTTTTGTGATTGATCCTTTAATTGCTATATTTGTAAATGCAGTTGTACTACCTGCGTTTTTCAGAAGTTACCTCTGTACAGAACAGGATTAAGCACTAAAAGGTGAACAGACAACTGTATTTAGCTGCAGTGTGTGTACATGGCCTTAGTGTTTGTCTATAGTGTTAATTACAGTACACTTAAACAGTGTTCACAATACATAATATATATAAAGTTACCCGTACATTGTCGGCAAATACACTTAATACTTGTCAAACAAGGCTCTTGATGAAGGTGTGAGACTTCAGGTCATTGTACTGTAGGTGGAGTGTGTGAAATGTCCGCTCACCTGTAGGAGCCGCTGGGTATTCCAGGTGAGTGGTTGGGCTTATCAGAAAACTGAAATCCTTTCATGTCCATCTGGGAAGGCTGCAGGATGAACACGATTTATCAGATACGGTGTGTAAATAATACAAAGGAAGACATCGGACACTGAGGGATGTTCACATGCATTAAAGTTTCATCGACTGTAATCAATTCAATCTGACTTCACATTGAAATTTGTTTATATGACCCCTAAACATTGCAATCCGATCCACACATTCGAGTACATGTGCATTGCATGCATTCCAAATGAAGCTTCAGTGCAAGCGCCATGTTCTGATGTTTCCCCATCACTCACCTCCCTGCTGCTCATGATGGGCGGCTGTGATCCGGGAGGCATCATGCGGCGCGGAGCTCCTACAGACAGGTTCTGGTTCTGCTGGAGCTGGATGGACTGGGGCAGAATGAGGTGCTGCTGGGCCGAGCCGTATCGCAGCTGAGATCCAGGCATGGGCATCGTCACCTGAACACACAAACCGCAAAGTCAATAGAGTAGCACCATGTTTAAGTTTTGATAGGAATGGAAAGAAGGCTGTGAGGGACAGAATACAGGGCCGTACTGTTGTTTAACAGCATACTGATTGTTCAGCTGACGAACAATTAAGTAGACAAAACTCCATTAAATAGTTTTGAATGTTGTGAGTTGTGAAAATTAAGTGATCTAGTACCTTTACACAGTGAGCGGCATTGTAAAGACTGTACGTCTGTCACGTTTAATCTATTTAATCAACATTAAATTCAATACGGTGTCTAACCTGACTAAGGTCTGTGTGCACGTCGATTTCAAACGAATATTACGGCCTTGTAAAGTCGGATTAGTTTTTTTCCAAATTCAGTTTTTTCCGTTCTCATTTTCCTGGACTTCGATGTACTGGTTAAATTAAATGAAAGCACCCAAAAAAGCAAATCTAGTTTAAATCATGAAACACACTTTTCTTTTTTTCTTTTTTTTTTAAAACAAAAATAAATTTTTAGGGCCCTTTGTAATGTGTTTTATTTTTCCCCAAATTCTGTGTTTTTCCATTTTAATTTTTCTGGATTCTGTTTTAATGGTTTAAATAAAATGAAGCAAGCAATTCATAAACTTTAACAACTGAACAGAATTCTGTTGTGTTTTAATTTTTCTGGATTTATGATCAAAAATGGTGGCAATCAATCAAAAAACACTAAGAATTTAATAAACCTGTGTAATCACATGAAAAATTAAAAGTTCTTTATTTTTTTGGCAAAAAAATAATTCTGCAAACAGAGGTTTTGTGTTAAAATTAAAACAGAAGGAAAAGTGTGATTATTTAGTTTTAAGATTATATTATTACTATTTGAGAAGTAAATTCTACTGTACCATAGTTACATATTTCTGTTACAATATCTTCAAGTTAAACCAAACTTTTATTTTGGCGGGTTGTGGTGAAGAGCTGCGAGTTTCCGTGTGTATCTGCCGATATTTTTCTCTGATGAAATGCTGCTGAAGACTCTCAAAGCAGCTCTGGACAAAGTTGTTTAGTACAGCAAACTGAGACGGACTTAAGATTTACATAGCAGATTTAAATATATGCCCTACTTTTAATTTCTGTGACACCATGTTATACAGTAAATTCCATTTTTTCCTCACTTAATACCGTGATTGTCTGTTTTCCACATTGCAGAAATCATAGGGCCCTACAATTAAAGCACTGTTGACCGCACATCCCACATTAATGCCCAACCGCAACTCATTTTTTCTTGCATGTGCGTCTGTCCTGCAGTGCTCTTGCCTGAATGAGCTGCGAATCCATGAGCTGAGACGTGCTCATCCCAGCCGCCTGGTTCATGGGCCCGTCGTACACCAGCTGCTGGCTGCCGTTCATGGGCTGGTAGTGAGATCCTGACTGCGGCTTGACCATGTCTGACGGCTGCATGCCGGGAAAAGCAGAATACGGCCCTTTGAGAGGCGCTCCACCAGAGAGCACCATGGGACTGGGCTGAGACAGGTTTGGGTGCATGTACACCTGAGACCTGCAAGAGATTCAGCAGAACATTGTATTCAGCAGGTCAAATTTATCAGTCGTTTTGAGTAAGTCTTGATGATTATGACTGCGTACAGAAAGCATGGAAATTGAAGAAGTGTAGCGGTGAATGAAACTGAACAATAGACGTTACTGTGGCGGGAGAATTACCTGAAGGGAGGCATGGAGTTGAACATCTCTTGGGACTGAGAGACGGGTAGAGCTCCTCGCAGACCCAGCTGAGCCTGAGCCTGCAGAGACGTGTGCAGAGAGATGGGGATCTGCTGAGGGGAGGCCTGTGCACACACACAAACACACACACCATGAACTAACCCTATAAAGCCTACTGAATCATATGATGCATATCTAAGGCTTCTAAATGATAAAAATCATTGCTGATAAACCTGTCGCACACTCGTGGTTCAAGTGTCTGTGCAGTGAAATCTTTTAATCAAGTAAGTACAAGAATAACTTTGATGTTGTTAGTAATATTACTGGACTGAAGCAGCTCAGGTTTCTTTATTATCCATACATTTCTTTAGAAAAACATGATCATCAGGCTTTTGAGGAAGGTTTATTTGTTCATCTCAAATCATCATTCTATTGCATTGCATTATATGTTTTAAAACTACAGAGCTTTGATTATAAATCTAAGCATTTAAATATCATCTTACTAAGACATTATTGGCAGATGCTGATATTTATATGCATTTTATGTAAGTATCTGCTATTTAATTATAAAAATATCACTGATTTACAGCATCAGATTTTATCTTACATTTTGCCTATATTAAACAGCTATGGAAGCTTGTTTCCACCACTAACAAAAAATAATCAACTTCTCACAATTCTGACTTCTTTTCTCAGAATTGCATGTTATAAAGTCAGAATTGCGAGAAATTAAGTCACAATTGTGAGATAAAGTAAGAATTGCGAGTTATAAAGTCAGAATTGTAGGATATAAAGTCAAAATTGCGAGTTATAAAGTCAAAATTGCGAGTTATAAAGTCAAAATTGCGAGTTATAAAGTCACAATTGTAGGATATAAAGTCAGAATTGCGAGTTATAAAGTCAGAATTGCG
The DNA here is from genome assembly GCF_018812025.1 of Megalobrama amblycephala. Classification (NCBI taxonomy): domain Eukaryota; kingdom Metazoa; phylum Chordata; class Actinopteri; order Cypriniformes; family Xenocyprididae; genus Megalobrama; species Megalobrama amblycephala. The sequence continues at coordinate 51,350,266 of NC_063047.1, read as the reverse complement.
AGTTATAAAGTCAATATTGCGAGTTATAAAGTCACAATTGTAGGATATAAAGTCACAATTGCGAGTTATAAAGTCACAATTGTAGGATATAAAGTCAGAATTGCGAGTTATAAAGTCACAATTGTAGGATATAGTCACAATTGCGAGTTATAAAGTCAGAATTGCGAGCTATAAAGTCAGAATTGCGAGTTATAAAGTCACAATTGCGAGTTATAAAGTCAATATTGCGAGTTATAAAGTCACAATTGTAGGATATAAAGTCAGAATTGCGAGTTATAAAGTCAATATTGCGAGTTATAAAGTCACAATTGTAGGATATAAAGTCACAATTGCGAGTTATAAAGTCACAATTGTAGGATATAAAGTCAGAATTGCGAGTTATAAAGTCACAATTGTAGGATATAGTCACAATTGCGAGTTATAAAGTCAGAATTGCGAGCTATAAAGTCAGAATTGCGAGTTATAAAGTCAATATTGCGAGTTATAAAGTCACAATTGTAGGATATAAAGTCAGAATTGCGAGTTATAAAGTCAATATTGCGAGTTATAAAGTCACAATTGCGAGTTATAAAGTCAGAATTGCGAGTTATAAAGTCAGAATTGCGAGCTATAAAGTCAGAATTGCGAGCTATAAAGTCAGAATTGCGAGTTATAAAGTCAGAATTGCAAGTTATAAAGTCAGAATTGCGAGTTATAAAGTCAATATTGCGAGTTATAAAGTCACAATTGTAGGATATAAAGTCAGAATTGCGAGTTATAAAGTCAATATTGCGAGTTATAAAGTCACAATTGTAGGACATAAAGTCACAATTGCGAGTTATAAAGTCAGAATTGCGAGTTATAAAGTCAGAATTGCGAGTTATAAAGTCAGAATTGCGAGTTATAAAGTCAGAATTGCGAGTTATAAAGTCAATATTGCGAGTTATAAAGTCACAATTGTAGGATATAAAGTCAGAATTGCGAGTTATAAAGTCAATATTGCGAGTTATAAAGTCAGAATTGCGAGTTATAAAGTCAGAATTGCGAGTTATAAAGTCAGAATTGCGAGTTATAAAGTCAGAATTGCGAGTTATAAAGTCAGAATTGCGAGTTATAAAGTCACAATTGTAGGATATAAAGTCAGAATTGCGAGTTATAAAGTCAGAATTGCGAGTTATAAAGTCAGAATTGCGAGTTATAAAGTCAGAATTGCGAGTTATAAAGTCAGAATTGCGAGTTATAAAGTCACAATTGTAGGATATAAAGTCAGAATTGCGAGTTATAAAGTCAATATTGCGAGTTATAAAGTCACAATTGTAGGACATAAAGTCACAATTGCGAGTTATAAAGTCAGAATTGCGAGTTATAAAGTCAGAATTGCGAGTTATAAAGTCAATATTGCGAGTTATAAAGTCACAATTGTAGGATATAAAGTCAGAATTGCGAGTTATAAAGTCAATATTGCGAGTTATAAAGTCACAATTGTAGGACATAAAGTCACAATTGCGAGTTATAAAGTCAGAATTGCGAGTTATAAAGTCAGAATTGCGAGTTATAAAGTCAATATTGCGAGTTATAAAGTCACAATTGTAGGATATAAAGTCAGAATTGCGAGTTATAAAGTCAATATTGCGAGTTATAAAGTCACAATTGTAGGACATAAAGTCACAATTGCGAGTTATAAAGTCAGAATTGCGAGTTATAAAGTCACAATTGTAGGATATAAAGTCAGAATTGCGAGTTATAAAGTCAATATTGCGAGTTATAAAGTCACAATTGTAGGACATAAAGTCACAATTGCGAGTTATAAAGTCAGAATTGCGAGTTATAAAGTCAATATTGCGAGTTATAAAGTCACAATTGTAGGATATAAAGTCAGAATTGCGAGTTATAAAGTCAATATTGCGAGTTATAAAGTCAGAATTGCGAGTTATAAAGTCAGAATTGCGAGTTATAACGTCAGAATTGCGAGCTATAAAGTCAGAATTGCGAGTTATAACGTCAGAATTGCGAGCTATAAAGTCAGAATTGCGAGTTATAAAGTCAGAATTGCGAGTTATAAAGTCAGAATTGCGAGTTATAAAGTCAATATTGCGAGTTATAAAGTCACAATTGTAGGATATAAAGTCAGAATTGCGAGTTATAAAGTCAATATTGCGAGTTATAAAGTCACAATTGTAGGACATAAAGTCACAATTGCGAGTTACAAAGTCAGAATTGCGAGTTATAAAGTCACAATTGTAGGATATAAAGTCACAATTGCGAGTTATAAAGTCAGAATTGCGAGTTATAAAGTCAGAATTGCGAGAAATGAATGTTCAATTGCGAGATATAGTCAGAATTTCGTATATCGTATGACTTGAGCCATTAAAGCCTGATGCATCAAATATGATACAAAAGACAAAAAGTTCAATAAAGTTTAAAGATGGCTGATATTTTTGGTGCCGACACGTACCTGCTGGTAGCTCGGCTGCTGAGTCAAGGGCGGCACGAGCCGTGGCTGACTAGGAAACACATGGCCGTCCAGATACAGAGGAGGGATGTGACTGCCTGTGACACACACAGATCATTTAGTGCCATACACAATCACTGCACGTGACAGAGAATCTAAAAGCTGAACGAGACGGCAGACCTTGCATGGAGACAGACGGAGCGACAGACGCCACGGGCATGGGCGGCATAGACACTCCACCGAAGGAGCTGTAGCTGACGCCGCTGGAGGAGCCCACGCTGCAGGCCGGCTGAGCTCCGGATCCCGCGCCGCCCGGTGAGCCCTGCTCCGGAAGAGCCTGAGAGTTTTCCCACGCCTTGCGCGCCGATTCCATCTGAGGGCGACAGAGAGCGACGCTGCTGAGGAACGTTACGGATGGACACAAGCATTCGGAAACAACAGCGATGATTCACATGTGCTTTAGTTTAGGTGATTCTAGCATATCTGAACATGAAAATAAGCATTTCTAGAATGATGAGGGCGGGGCAACCTGTCACTCACATGAGATCAACCAATAGCAAATCACAACCATGCAATCAATTCCCCACGGACAAAATCAAGCCCTGCCCTACATTTTGTTCTTGTTCCGTTTCACCCGGATATAACCTGAGCATTACCTTGAGCGTGAGGTCGGCACTCGGAAAGCTGATGGGGTTGAGGTTTATTCCGGGCTGCAGGTGGTCTCTGCGGAGCATCGGGATGGCTTGAGTCAGGCCCGCCTGTGTACACACAACAATAACAGTATAAAAGCTCCACACTTCTTTACATAAGGCTAACAAGACAGACTCTGCTCTCATGTACGCACATTCCCAGCGAGTGCATCCTGCAGCTTGGTGACGGGGTTGGACACGGGCACTGGCGTAGACCCCGGAGGCAGGCTGAAGTCGGAATCCTTCGCACTAACGCCAAACTCAATGGGCGGCACAGGAAGGACGTTGTCCACGTGAATGTCCACTCCGTTGACGGGGGTGATGGGTCCCTCCAGGCGCTCCATGCCCTCAGAGCCCTTGCGGTTCTTCAGCGATCGCTCGTTGCCGATCGGGCCGGGTTTGTGTTCCTTACTCTGCTCGGGTCCTGCATCTGAATCCTGGAGGACAGGACAAAGGGACGTTAGTCTCAGGATCAAAAGGGATCTGTCAGCCAGTACATACTATAATATTACAGGTTAAAAAACTGGTTTGTTTTGTTCACGCATCAACTGAAAACAGCAAAGACTAAAAGATTGATTCTTGGGATTTAATAATTGGTATCAGTCAATTAAATCGAAAAATCAATATCAACCCAGTCTTACAAAAACACTAAGAGTTTTTCTTAAAGAACAACGACCTGCACCTCTGAATTGGGTTCGCTTCCCGTGTAGGACACCTGTTTTGTCCATGAATCGCCACCTGACGACTGGACAGTCAGAGCTTCAGGAGGAAAACAAAAGTCAATTAGAATCAGTCTCAGTTAAGAAAGATACACAGGACTTTATTACTGTCACACCCTTTTTACCTGTGCTATTCGTCTCCCAGATCTCGGTTCCCAAGTTGTTGGCGGAGAGCGTCTCTTCGGGTTGCTCGATGGACATGCTGCCCTGCTTCTTAGCAAAACGGGGAGGCATTTTCGAAGCAATTGTTCTGTTCTTCACCGAACCCTTCAGGTGCACAAACCAATTAACTTTAACATCCAGTCAAGCGACACTTCATGCAGTTAAATAACAGAAGCTGTGATCATCTTTAAGAGGCAATCTGTATCAAAACATCAGGGAATAGAGACCATCAGCCCAAGTGATTACTTACTGGAGGACCCTGATCCTTTCTCCTGCGGTCATCATCCTGTGGGCGGCGTTGTTTTTTGGACAGAGCGTCCTGGAAAACCTCTGGACTGGGTACAGATGCTCCTGAGTCACTTTCAACTGTGAAGAAACACAAATGACTAATACAATACTGAACAACAACACACAAGCTAATGTACGGTTCAATGTCAAACCTGAAAACAAACGCCATAAACTGCTAACTGATGTGTTTGAATTGCTTTAGATTGTTGTAGACTTAAATTCTTGGCTTTCTGTTTACAGTATGGTTTCTTGAATCTACTTAACTTCAACACACCCTTAAAAATGAAAGGTTCCAAGAGGAGAGTTTCGCAGCGATGCCATTTTTGGTTCCCCAAAGAACCTTTTAGTGAACGGTTCAAACCTTTTTTTCTTTGTGTGCAGAACATTTTAATAATCTTAAGAACCTTTTTCCGCTATAAAAACACCTTTTGTGCAAAGTAAAGATTCCATGGATGTTAAAGGCTCTTCATGGAACCATCTATGCCAATGAAGAACCTTTATTTTTAAAGAGGCCATATTGTGTTTTTAACCAGGCTCTGCCCCTTTATTTTGGGTGGAAATTATTTAAATGAGGTACACTGTGATGTGTTCGTTGCTTGATTAGCTGGTTCAGTTGTTTAATTCTGGACTCTGAAGGACAGTGGTCCACTAGGTGCAGGACTGGATACCTCTGCTCTAGACTGTTGAATTACTGAACATTTGCACTGTGGCCACATCATGTCCAGAGTGCATTAGTTTTATTCTGTCTCAATGGTCTGATGTCAATTATTCTGCACTGGAGAGGCACTTCTATCGTAAAAAAGAAAAAACATTTGTGGCTCACTTGAGTAAGTGTTCAGGTCATATTGAGAGAGTTGCTCTGTCATGTCCCCCTTCATGTTTCTGGGTTTCATGTCTTTCTCTAGAATCTTTCCCGTTGATTCAGCCGTGCTGGTGTCATCGTTCTGCTCCACTCCATACACAGATGCCGAGGTCAGGCCGGTGACCGATTCTTCTGGAACCCTGCACAGAATAAATTAAAGGATTAGTTCACTTCAGAATTAATTTCCTGATAATTTACTCACCCCCATGTCATCCAAGATGTTCATGTCTTTCTTCAGTCAAAAAGAAATGAAGGTTTTTGAGGAAATCATTCCAAGATATACTATACTCCATATAGTGGACTTCACTGGGGTTCAACGGGTTGAAGGTCCAAATGTCAGTTTCAGTGCAGCTTCAAAGAGCTCTACATGATCCCAGACGAGGAATAAGAGTCTTATCTAGAGAAACAATCATTCATTTTCTAAAAAAATAAAATTATGTGCGCATTACGTAATCATTTTGGTTTTTCGCCCTACCGCGGTACTTCCGCCTACATCACGGGAGACCTTTCCAACATGATTATGTAATGCGTGGTGCAAGACGAGCATTTGTGGTTAAAAAGTATATAAAGGTTTAATTTTTTTAGAAAAACATTGATCATTTCTTCAGATAAGACCCTCATTTCCTTGTCAGGGATCATGTATAGGGCTCTATAAAATTTTTTTTTTTTTCCCAAATTCCGTTTTATTTCCCAAATTCCGTTTTTTCCGTTTTAATTTTTCTGGATTCCGTTTTTTTTTGTTTTATTTATTTTTTGACTCCATTTTAATGGTTAAATTAAATTTTAGTAATCAAAAAGCATGTCTAATTTATTGAAATAATGAATCTTGTCCAATTTACCAACAATTTAATAAAAGTTTTACAAAAAAAAAAAAAATTACATTTTTTTTTTTAGGGCCCTCTATCCCCTCAAATTTTATTTTTTACCAAATTCTGTTTTCTGGATTGAATTTTAATGGTTTAATTCCATTTTAATAATGAAAAAGCATGTCTAATTAATTGAATTCTTAAAACAAAAATAATTTAAAAAATATATTTTTATGATATTTTTTTCTTCAGAAGTTCTGTTGTGTATTTAAATTTTTCTGGCAATCAAATGAAGGCTTACCATTTAATTTATCTTTTAATCATGAAATTAAACTTTTTTTGTCAAACAATGTGCTGCACAACAGAGCTTTACTGTTAAAATTAAAACATGGAAGAAACACAGATTAAAGTTTAAAAAATATTTTAATAATTTATTATTAATTTATCTAAATTCTACTGTACAACAGTAATACGTTTGTCAAGTTAAATCGAACTTTTATTTTGACCGTTTGCCTAGTGCTTTGAGTTTCTCTGTGTTTATGACGGTAGTTTTCTCAAACGAAACGGTTAAATGCTGATGAAGTGACTTTCAGAGCAGCTCTGGAGATGAATTTGTGCATTCATATAGTGAGGCGACAGAGGACAAAAACACTGCGAGCGTCGCGTGTGCTTCAGCGTGCGTGCGCCTGCGCGATTGTGTGTGATGCGGTGTGAGGTAAATGAAACCGCGCTTCCGCATCATTCATTTCAGAGGCACACAGGCATGCAGGATTCATGTTTAAATAGTCTTTTTGCAGTTTAATATTCAGTCACTAGTCTATATCGCGATTTAATTTACTTGTACTGACCTGCTTTTAATTCATTCATCAAAAATTTGACAAATTCCGTGACATTCCGCGTTATATATAGTAAATTCCGTTTTTATGAATCGATTCCGCGATTCCGTGATCGTGGAAATTATAGGGCCCTACATGTAGAGCTCTTTGAAGCTGCACTGAAAATGACATTTGGACCTTCAACTTGTTGGTAACCAACATTACTTACCATAAAATGTAACATAAAAAGTAACATATTACTACTTTTTTAGGAAGTAACAAATATTGTAACGCATTACTTTCCCCAAACACAGTTCTTAAGTGGTAATGGTTTTATCTCATCTCAAGATGAGATGTTCTAAAGAAACGTACCGTTTGCTGTTGGAAGCAACACCGTTCTGCCAGCTCTCGTTTCTACCGGAGGAACCCACACTGGACTGCGTGTCTGTTGAGCGGGTCATCTTGTTGTTTTCCATTACAGACACTTCACTCTTCCGGTTCTGTCTGTCGACCACTGGCCGCTGGCTGGAAAAGCTCCGTTTGGAGAGCTCTCTCTTCTCAGAGCCGGGATCACCGTGACCCGCATCTGCAAGCGTGTCGCCATGTTGCCCCCGTTTCTCCCTCCAGTCATTGAAATCACTGTTCTCGGAGCCGGTTTCCCAGTCCTCGCCTTGACTCTGACCCGTGATGTCCTGCGGCCGTCCTCCAGGGTAGTGGTTGGGCCAGTGTTCCTCTGGGCCCTTGGGCCGACCCGGCCACTGATTTGCAAAGTCTCCGTTAACATAGTCTTCGCTATTCCACTGACCTCCTCCTTCACGCTCTTGGCGCAGACGCCTGAAGCGCGGGGGTTTATCCTGGCGCGGGGGACGACGCCTTCTCAGGGGCCGGTTGTCGGGATTATCGCCATCAAGGTAGCAGCCTCCTTCTCTGTCCTCGACGCCGTTCTCTACAAAGGAGCTGTTAAATTTAGGAGTGTACTTCAGGGGCTCACGCTCTGACGAGCGTTTAGAATAGGAGTCCGTGCCAAAGTTGTAGCCATTCTCCTGCGCGGGGGCACTTCCAAACTGTGTTCCTCTGCCTCTCCATGTCGAAATATCCCTCGAGCCAAATCCACGGTTGTATCCAGCATTGAGTCGAGGGGGCAACGACCTTCCAAACACTCTTGGCGATTTTGCCTTGTCCCTGGAATCACTGTTGCCGCTCAGATCGTCTGTGTAGACCTTGTTGGATCTCCACGACTCCCTGTCGGCCCTCTTGATCTCTCCAGGTGCAGGATACGAAGCCTCTCCATTCTCTGCGACCTTCTGCCGCGGACGTTTAGGCAGTTCCTCGTATTCTGAGGCCTCGCTGTGCGTCTCACTCACGTTGCGTCTACGGGGTTTGCCTCGTTGCAGATCCTCGCTTCTAAAGTCTCTAGAGCCACGTCCGCGTGCGGGTCTCTGCGTACCTGTGCTATTGTAGGCTCCTCGGTTGCTGTCGCCCCGTCCTCCACGAGCACCACCTCGAGAGCTGAACTCTCTAAAGCCCCGGCCTCGTCCGCGACCCGCTCCTCTGGCCCCAGCGAATGCCTGCTCTTCATCGATGAATATCCAGTTGTTGCGGCGCGGAGCTTCTCTGCTGTCAGCGCCGTCCACAGACTGAGACTTGACACTATCCCAGCAGTTCTCCTTGTGCAACTCTTCATGCAGGTTGCTCGTTTTCTCCATCTTCGGAGCTTCCGCTTGTTTCTCCTCAGGAGAGGAAGCGGGTGGTGGGGCGGAGTGCCTGTTAGACAGAAGTGGGCCATCTTTTTTTAGGTCATAGACGTTGGTGACCACTTCCTTCTCCAACCTGTATGGGACCGGCTTCTCCTCAGGCTCAGATTTGGGTTTCTCGTTCTCCTTGTCTTCAACCTTCAAGGGCTTCAGCACAGGTTTCTTGATGGGTCCCGTCCTCCTAAGAGTTCTGCCGCTGGACTCAGACGGCTGGCTAACGCTACTGCTGCTGCTCGAACCGTGATCGGACCACTGGGCCTGACAGCCGCCATCTTTCCTCAGACTTGTGTCCTTTCTCCAGAAATCAGAGTCGTAGCTCTTCTCCTTGCTGTCGAAGGCCTCGTCACGGGACTCTACACTTTCTTTCTGATGTCTACCAGAGGACACATCCCTGTGCTCGCCATCTCCAGGATGGGTCCTGCTGAGTATCTGATGGGACCCTTCATGGGAAGCTTCTCGCTGTGACCCGAGCGACACGTCTGAGCCTCTGCCTTGGCGGAAGCCTTGATGTGGCAGTTCCTCTGCTGGACTGTCTGTGCGGTCATGCCCACGGTCTTCATACGAGTCGTGTCTAGAGCATGACCTGTCACTCCTGTCGTCCGCCTGAGCCCTCTCGCCGTTCTCATGCTGTCTCTGGTAGGGTGGAGTGAAACTGCGAGCAGACGAGTAGCTGTCTTGGTTCCACACTTGGTAAGGCTCAGTGGATGGTGCCCTCCTCTCCTGATGCATGTTGGGATGGCAGCCTTCATCAGAGGTGGAACCAGGGCTATTCAGGTGATCCTGCTGAATGACAGGTTTCACCAGACCTTTAAAATAAAATAAGTTAAATATCATTATCAAATATCACCAGCAGGGCCAGGACCAGAACAGATTTTTGAAAATTTGCTCATGTTTTTTTCATGCAAAATTTGTTATTTGCAACAATAGTAACTGGTGGGAAAATACAGTGAATGAACTATCCAATTGCAGTTGTTAGGGAAGGTTGAAGTTACAGTGAACATTGCACTAAATTAAAAGTTCAAATGTTGCAAATAAGTTACAGCATTGATATTTTCAATACTGGTTGCGCTAAAATAATATTATATGTTACAATAAAGTAACATTTTTTAAATTCGTTGATGATTGTACTTTTGTTTTGTCTTTCATCTCAGTATTTCTATAAGTGTTGTATAAGGGCTAAGTATAATAGTAACCCTAAAATGTGATGAAACAGATTAAAATGTGTTAATAACTGGGCTGATATAGGCTATATAAGAATTTTCAGTATACACATTATCCCACCGGTCACAATTGTGACAGACCATAAAACATTTTTTCACACACTTTTACATAAAACTTAAAAAAAATAATTCTTGATTATTTCAAGGGGTTACTAATGAAAAATCATTTGGATATTTTCATGTCTGGGAAAAATTTGGGATTATTACTTTTTAGGTTTGATCACATCAACAAGTAATAGCCATTCAAACACCACCAAAGACAGTGAATGTTTTTTTGGATGTTATCATTTACCAGAAGAGTGAACCCCAGGAGGATAGAAGTCCACTGGAGAACATCCCTGTGCCATGCGGGGATCCATGTAGGGCGGCATCATCATCCAGCGCGGGTCGAAGCCCAGGACATGAGGAGGAGGGTAAAAGCCCCTTTGCGGGTGAGCAGAGCTGGACTGCGTGGGGTGACCCGACTGCTGCCACGGCGGCATCTTATACACCTGCTCCTAGAAACCACAGAGCGTACACCGTTTATGAAATGAACCCAGAGATGCTTATAGTGGCTGTATTAATAACTGTTACTGGCAGGATTAGGTGTAAAAGCTCACCTGCTGCTGGTGCTGCTTCTGGAACCGGGGCGGGACAGGCTTCTGGTGCCGGCCGTAGTCTGGGAGGGGAGAGGTGGACTCAGGACCATCGTCTTCATTATGGTAATTACAACCTTCATCTTTGTAATCCTGACTGGAGGACTCAGCTGGCGTATCCGACACTTCTGTATTCAATGAGATTAAGTGTTAAAAGCAGCAGCAAAAAACTCTGAAGGGCTTTTATCACTTAAAATAGTTAACCTGGGTTCCTTGATGCCGTCTTTGGCTTGCTTAGTTGGCATTTATAAGATACTTAAAGGGGTCATGAACTGCATTGTTTTATAATGTTTCCTGGGTTGCACTAACTAATGTTAGTATGCTCTTTACATCAAAAATCATCAATTTAGAAATTAAAAAAAGCATTTTTCCTATCCTGATTTTAGCCCTCTGATTTGAACACTCTCAATTTGTTTCTAAATCACTGCCACTACAAGGGAAGCTGCAACTTCTCTTACGCTGCACTCAAAACCAGCCCAATTATACAGGGCTTCCTGAGAACCAGCAAGCATACATAAACAAGTATACCTTTAGTGCCGTACTGCCAGCCCTCCTGGTGGTGTTTTGATGACCTTCGGCCTGGCGACTGCGTCAGCAGCTCTTTGTTGTCTGCTTCTCTCAGCGTTTCTCCAGAGCGTGAGGGTTTCTCAGTTTTGCCAAATTTCTCATCCAGTTTTTTAAGTTTCTCTGCACAAGCAGCCAGTCTCTCTTCACGCGCTCTCCTCTCCTCCTCCTCGCGTCGTCTGCGCGCCCTTTCCACGGCAGAGAGGTCGGCAGAGACAAACTTCCCTCGAGGAGGCGCCTGCCGCTGGGGCTCCTCCTGCTCCTCGGCGGACTCACCGTTTCCACTGCTCTTCTGCTGGTGCTACAATTCAAACAACAGAAGAGTAGATCTCTTAGGTGTGATTTAAATGTTTTTTGAGTGATGAAATTAAAAGTGAAGCACGACACTGTGTTCATTTACAAGGAAGCAGCTCATGATCCACTGGTGTTTTCAGCGTCTGTTCTGCTTTAAAGAGGTCCTCGATTATGGTTTCACTTTTTTAAACCTTTAGTTAGTGTGTAATGTTGCTGTTTGAGCATAAACAACATCTGCAAAGTTACAACGCTCAAAGTTCAATGCAAAGAGATATTTTCTTTTACAGAAATCGCTTTTAAAGGACTACAACAAATGGCTGGTAGGGACTACAAAGAGCTTCTTCCTGGGTTGGTGACATCACAAACCCTAAAATTTACATAAACCCCACCCCAGAGAACATGCAACAAAGGGGGCGGGGCCATGTTGGGCTGCTTTAGAGAGAGGAAGAGTTGTTGTAGTAGAGTGTTGTTGACATGCCGTCATTTTACGCCGGACTGCTTCACAAACGAGGATCAATTCAACGCTGGATTTGCACAAAAGATGAACATGACGGCACATGCTAGTGGATGAGTTGAATCAACTCCACAGCAACTACATAAATTTATCCACTAACCATTCAGAAACGTCCAGTTTCATTCTAAAAGTTGTAACTTCTTCCTGAGTCTCTCCATCAGTGTCGACTCCGGTTTGAACAATGTAAGGCTGAACACCGTTACTGACAATCCTCATTTTGGCTGCGTGAGATTCTCCAGCTTTGTTGTTGTTGAGCAACCGAAGCACAAGCTGTTTAAGCTCCGCCCTCTTTTGAAAAGCGGGGAACAGCAGCTCACTTGCATTGCTCACACCCAAATAGGGGCAAATTTGACAAGCTATAATAAATGATCTGTGGCGTATTTTGAGCTGAAACTTCACAGACACATTCTGGAGACACCAGAGACTTATGTTACAAAATTACAAAACATGTAAAAGGCCCTTGAGTGTTACCGGAGATTCTGTAGAGGAGAGTCGTCCATTGGTCTTTCTGGATGGTAAGGGCTCCGGCTGGCGCGAGTATGATTCCTCCTCAGGGTCGTGTGGGAATGCGCCGTCACCGGAGCTCTGAGATGAATGCTGATCATGATGGTTGTCCCAGTCATCCCTGCATGACACGAGAGCCAGAATGTGCTTCAATCCCAACAACAGCCACTTTTCCACTACGCACTGCATTAAACTAGTGATGCACCAAAATACATTTTTCTAGCCAACTATCAAGTTAATGTTCACTGAATGGCTTTTCTGAGGTCAATGTGAAATTACATGACATTCTCAAGCTGTTTTATTGACATCTTTCTGTGGATGAAACACTGATTGTTCAATTACATGAGAAATGATTCATTTTAGCAAGTTATTCTGTATCTTTCAACAATCCTTCTGATGTTCATTTATGTTTATTTGGCCCAGCCCTAGAAATGATTTCTGCCCTCCAAAACAGTTTCAGACGATATAGAGATTCCAGTTTCGGCCAAAATATATTTGTTGCCGAAATTTTGGTGAATCACTAACTAAAACATAGGAAAACTCACCATATCTTGTTCTTCTCACAGGGGGAGTGATCTTCCTCATCATCACTGAATTTGAGCTTCTCACTATAATCCACTTCCTCATGGAGACCTGAAGATCAGACATCAGTCACAATGAGTGTATTGATGAAGAATACTCATCTGCTGCTGCTAAAGAAAGCCAACGATTGCTCACCCGCCCAGCCATCTTCACAGTCATTGTCTAGTTCATCGAGGTCCTTCAGGTCATCAGGGTTGATTATGGCAGGACGGGGCGCTCGATCTCCCGGGCGGCGGATGGGGCGAGCGGAGGGCCGTGGGGGATTTCGGGGGAAACGGTTTTCTCTTCTTAAATCACCACTGCGAAAACAAAAGCAGCAAATTATAGAGGACAGCAAGCTTTCCTCAATTGTACATGATTATTGATAAGCGCAATGCTTACTTGACAGGCTCTGGCGCAGGGAACGCTGGTCTGAAGTTCAACCGGGAATCAAAGCGCACGGGGGCAACCACGGCGGTCGGGCCGTGATCCGAGGAGCCTGGGGCATCACGAGTCTCTTTAGGGCACATCTGACAAACAAAGAGCCAGCAACCATTTTACAACACATCCAGTTTCTAGTAGAAAAGTATTTGTGTGTTGTGTTCAATAACTGATATGCTGGACAAATACGTGCATTTCAGTGCATTTTAAAACAAACAGAAACATACTGCATACTGGGACAGGATATCTGCAAGTTTTTAGAATCAAATTCAAGGCTTTTTAAGACCTGCTCAAATAACATTAATACCATATGGGCGTGGTAGGGCGAGATCTATGGTAACATTCCAAAACCATAAAAGTCGACTGTAAAACCAAAAAACAAACAAGTTTTAAAAAAAATGATAAACCTCAAATTTCAGCCTTTGAACAATTTAAGAAAATGGACGAGTAAAAATAATAAATTATTTATATTAGTTTAAAATTAATTCCATAAGTAGTAGGTGGCACTTATATAACAGCAGAAATACAGCGGTTACCCTGGTACTTTTTAGAAAAGTAGCAAGTTTGCAGGTGTGATATGGTGAGCACCTCACACACAGGTTCTCGTCACATGTGCACCAGAAAGATTCATCCTTGTCCAGTCTCTGTGCTTTTTCTCTCTGAAAGTTATGGTCAATAAAAATGTCTGTAGTTTTAGTCCCCTCACACAAACGCTCATCAACGCGGGTGGCTATGTTTGTTGTTGCTCTTGTTCAGACTTCTTGTTTCTTTTTTTCCCCCATTGAAACAATGGCCCGGTTCAGAGTTGACATCTTGTGGACAAAGTAAAGTAGTGCAAAAACAATTCAAAGCGCATGTGCGAAGTGCCTGTACATTTTTGCGGTTAGAAAAATTGGGATGCGCGCATACACTACGCACTTTCTGTGCTGATAGCTACATTTGAAAAATAGAGGTATATTTTGGTCTTAGTATTTGTGCTACTTTATAATAAATTAAACGCAAATTATAATAAAAGTATGTTCATATTTAACATGACGCATGCCACACATTTAATGCTGATGGTCCAGGTGCAGCCCTCGGGTCGGCTGTTAAGTACCCCGGCTATAAATTAAACATTGTCAATTGATTGATTGGCATAAATGCATGTTATTCACTGATTGCGAACTGCTCTAAAACCATAAGCCTGTAAAACAAGCAATGATATTGTTTTTAAATTCAAATGTGCAGCACCCAAAATTAAATCACCTTTTGAAGTTTAATAATTATATTAGGCAATAAGGCGATTCCTTTTATTTTGCCCGCAAATTTAAGACCTCTTGAACTTGATAATTAAGACTTTTCTTATATCGTTTTAGACTTGCGGCCTTAAATTTGATAAAACTCAACTTAAAGCTTTGAGAGAGGGTCCCCGTGGGCCGTTCAAAAGTTTTAACTGCAAACATTTGCTCCCCAGATCAGATGTGTGGAGACTCACGAAGGCAGGCAGCATGTCGTGGTAGGTGGTGGTGGTGTGGTGCTGGTACTGGAGGGCTGATGGGGCGGCTCTGCGCTGCACGGGCTGAGCGGGTCGCAGCGACGGCTCCTTCAGTTCAGGGGACTGAGCAGCGGCAGTGGAAGGGGGCGAGGAAGAGGGAGGAAGAGGAGTGCTAGCCTCAGCTAAGCCGTTGCTCTTGGTGTCCGTGTCGCAGGGAGGAGCAGCAGACAGCGCTGGCGGCTGCAGGTTCCTCCCACCACCCTCCCTCCAGCTCGACACGTCTGACAATGACAAGGAAAGATCAGATCATTATACTAAGACATTATCAAATGATTTTAACATTTGCACATGAACAAAGTGCAAAGAGAACAGTGAAAACATCAAACAAACTCATAGTAATACAGAGATTGACTAGTGATGCACTGAAAGCCATTGGCACAAATATTTTTGCATTGATTACAGCAATGTCAATTGTTTAAATAAACTGACAACTGAACAGAAAAAACTATTTAAAGTCACCATGCAATCAATACTGACAACTGCTACTTTATGGAATATCGCAGTGTTTATTATACATAATTTATCGTTGCACATCTTTATTGATTTCAAAACATTCAAACTTTAAACTTTTTCAAATTTTCTGATCTACTTTCTCAAACCAACTTCAAAGTTTATCGTCAAACTTTACTCATCTAGTTATGGTTTTAAATTCATATTCCTTGTAATCCTGAATCATATATCTTCCCCTCCCTCTCTCAGCATCAGCTCTTTTCTCTGATGATGAGGGAGGGGCAACCTGTCATACAAGCCTGGAATTTCCCAAACCTGACAGCTCTGAACACAAATTATTGTGAGAGGTGTTGAGACGTAGAGATGGACTCACTCTGTGGGCGGAGGCTTGGTCCGGGCCCATACGACGGATCGAAGACGCTTCTTTCCTTGCCAACCTTGTCCTGTTCTCCTGCCGCTTTCAGCGTCGGAAATTCCTCGTGAGAGAAGGGCTGCAGTCGGCTTGAGACCTTTAAACCTGAACAACACACCCAGACAAATGTGAAACATTGCAACTAAACACACCTGATCATGCCACCCCTTTCTGAAAAACAGAGATAGGAATAAACTGATTTTTACCATCTTGATCTACTGCCTTTCCATTGGGCTGTGCCCATTGCTTTGGTCCACCTGTACTTGTGCTCTAGAGGAACAAATCACATCAAAACATCACGCTCGTCATCACGACTTAAACTCGAATCTCTCTATGAGGTGATGAAGGTGCTGTTTGTACCTCCTGGCTGGTGATTGGCATGGGCTTCTGAAGATTGGAGACAGATTTCTGTAAAGCCAGCGGTGGCTGCGACTCCGGCAGCTGTGCTGATGATGCAACGGAACTGCAGGAGGAAAAAGAGACGAAACTGCCAATCAGATGATGGCCATTCACATCCAAAAATAGAGCTGGATATTTTGAGAATAAAGTAAATTTAAGTATATATTTAAATAACCGGAAGAAGATTTCACCACACACACACACATCATTCACTTCTGGATTTCAAAAGTCTGCGTTGAAGAATTATAAGCTGTGAACCAAACCAACCAGATACAAGGAGAATCTTAACACTACAAACTTTGATTTCAAGCAAAAATGTATTTGAAAATCTTTAAAGGATTAGATCACTTCAGAATTAAAATTTCCTGATAATTTACTTACCCCCATGTCATCCAAGTAGACATGTGCCAATATTCAGTAATGCGATATCGCAATAATGAGTATGCACAACATTGTTATAATTTTTATAATGCATTTAAGAATACTTTCCCCATCAACCATATAAAATGCACAACACCACTGTATTCTGCATCAAAAGAACACGTGCTCAGATGTAAACAAGCTCAATGTGCATGAGAAGAGACGCGCTGAATTAAAGTGCACATTCACTCTCTGACAGCAGAGGCGCTGATGGAACAGCAGAAATGCAGCGGTTACCCCGGAAACCCTGCAAACAAGCAACTGCACTAGTGAAGTTTTTAAAATGCTTCAAACAGCCATTCAATTTTTTGTAATTTCAATGTTGTTCATCACAGCACCAAATACTTAAAGACTTAATAGGCTATTTATTTTCAATCTTAAACATTTTTATATTTTAATCTGGACTACAACATCCCCTAATGACTCAAAATGTTCTGATTTGTTATTGTTCAGGAAAACTTTGAGACATACAGCTTCATTAGCTAACATGTTAATTCATAAGTATTTTTCATTGTCAGTTTGGTAATAAAGCATTAATTATTCTTAGTTAATGTTAATTTCTTAGTTACGGTTTAATAACATTGCTACAATAAAAATAACTTATTTAATGATTATTTAACAATGATCAGTTGTATTTCTTAACATTAACATTATCTTAGTTAATGCATTAAATAATGAGACCTTATTGTAAAGTGTTTCCTGTTGTTCTTTATAGCTAATTCTTTTGCACTTAAATCTGTTTGAAAATTTTACTCTATATATTTGTTGTGTATTGTATTATTGTATTTAAACATTCAGAGTTATTTTTGTTATTACAAAAAGAGTTCTTCAACTTGTTATACTATGACAACACTTTTTTTTGCAACGTATCAATATCGTGATAATACCGTATACCGTGATAAAAGCTTCAGCAATTAATCGCAACATGAAAATTTGATACCGTCACATGCCTACATCCAAGATGTTAATGTCTTTCTTTTTTCAGTCGAAAAGAAATTATGGTTTGAGAAAAAAAACATTCCAGGATTATTCTCCATATAGTGGACTTCACTGGGGTTCAACGGGTTGAAGGTCCAAATGTCAGTTTCAGTGCAGCTTCAAAGAGCTCTACATGATCCCAGACGAGGAATAAGAGTCTCATCTAGAGAAACCATCGCTCGTTTACTAAAAAAAAAAAAAAAATCATATACTTTAACCACAAATGCTCATCTTGCACTGCTCTACGATGAGCCACACGTTATATAATCATGTTGGAGGCGGAAGTACCGCGGTAGGGCAAAAAACTCCATCTAATTTTCTCCAACTTCAAAAATCGACCGACACCTTTTTTGTAAAGGCTGTTTGACTTAGTCTTTGCATATTCGTTTTGTAATCACTTCCTCTGTACTTCCGCCTATTACAGGCGTGACCATTACAACGTGATTATGTAATGCGTGGAGCATCACAGAGCAGTGCAAGATGAGAGTTTGTGGTTAAAAAGTATATAATTTTTATTTTTTTTTTAGAAAATGATTGTTCGTTTCACTAGATAAGACTCTTAATCCTCGTTTGGGATCATGTAGAGCTCTTTGAAGCTGCACTGAAACTGACATTTGGACCTTCAACCCGTTGAACCCCAGTGAAGTCCACTATATGGAGAAAAATCCTGGAATGATTTCCTCAAAAACCTTAATTTCTTTTCGACTGAAGAAAGAAAGAAACATCTTGGATGACATGGGGGTGAGTAAATTATCAGGAAGTTTTAATTCTGAAGTGAACTAATCCTTTAACGCTCCTCTTTACTGACAACAGATTTCTAAATGATTCTCATGGGAATTTGGAAAGATGGTTGGCGCCCGTTGCGCTCCCAAATGCAAAGCAAATAACACATTTACTCTGCATCGAAACTGCAAATGAACACAGTGCTGTGCTTTACTCTGAAACATGTAGCACATCAGACTATGCATTTGTATAATTACATCACAACAATAGCGATTTGATGATTTCATTAAGCCATATCATGTTCCGATAACCATGCATTATTACCTGGTAACTTTATGAATTTTGACAGTAATTCTGACGTAACATTTGGTAATTAAGGCCATTTTGCGATTAACCAGAGCGATTAACCTTTTTTTTTTTTTTATCTCAGATTTACGCAATCCAAACTTCTCAGAAAAATCACATCCCTGGAAACACAAGACTGACACTGTGTGATGAGCATCTCCCTTTCTCTTTGCAAACATGCCTTTCTTAATATAAGCTGTCCTGCATGACAATCACTGTGACCTACAGACACACCTGCTGTAAAAACACACACACACACACACACACACACACACACACACACACACACACACACACACACACACACACACAAAACACTCTCTACCGCTCACGATCTGTCCTTCAATCCACTTCTCACACAGGCCACAAAGCTGCAGTGCCGTTGCAGTTGCTAGAAATGTTTTACTGAGAATGAGCCTGGGCCTGACCTCTTTGGATCGGGTTGATCCTGCTTGTTTGCCCATCCTGTACCGTCTTTGGGCACGATAATCACGTTGGGATCGTTTCCTTTACTCTCAGATTTCAGACTCGGCAGGTGAGCGGGAGGCGGCATGCGCCGGGCAGCGGCCACTTTGCCAAGACTCTGTAAGCCATGTCGTGCAACAACTGCAGGAGATGGGAGAAGAGAGAGACTGTCAAAACCATCAAATATACAGGGGAAAACATTATGTACATCACATCACACGAGATCTACTGCTGCTTCAGTGCCGCTAAACATGGTGTGACACATATCTGGATGGGACAAATGTGAACAGATTTGACATTTAAGGTAGGGTCCTATGAAATCAGTGAAGAGCTGTGAGTTTGTGTATCTGCCAACAGATGAAATGCTGCTGAAAGGGATAGTTCACCCAAAAATGAAAATTATCCCATGATTTACTCACCCTCAAGTCATCCTAGATTTATATGACTATCTTCTTTCAGACAAATACAATCAGAGATATATTTAAAAAATATCCTGGCTCTAATGGTAGTGAATGGGGGGCATGTTTTGATTTGCTCTATCCTCCGAGCTTCCGCATTCGTCATTGTGTCGGGTCAGAGGTCACTCTTCCACCGCAAATTCATGCGTATGGCCATCTGCCGAAAGCTAGTTATTATAATAAATAAAGTTTAAAAATAGATATTTTTCCTCACAAAAACTAATCGCTTCGCTTTAGAAAGCCTTTATTAACCCCCGGAAGCGTATGGATTATATTTATGATGGATGGACGCAATTTTTTGGGCTTCAAAACACACTACCATTATAAAGCTCGGTTTGGCTGAACACCGTTACTGACAATCCTCATTTTGGCTGCGTGAGATTCTCCAGCTTTGTTGTTGTTGTGCTGTTAAAGCTCCGCCCTCTTCTGGAAAGGGGGCCGGGAGCAGCAGCTCATTTGCATTTAAAGAGATACACACGAAATTGGCGTGTTTTTGCTCACACCAGAATAGGGGCAAATTTGACAAGCTATAATAAATGATCTGTGTGGTATTTTGAGATTGAACTTCACAGACACATTCTGGAGACACCAGAGACTTATATTACATCTTGTGAAAGGGGCATTATACGTCCCCTTTAAATATATCTCCAATTGTGTTCGTCTGAAAGAAGAAAAGCCATCTAGGATGGCTTTAGGGTGGGTAAATCATGGGATAATTGTCATTTTGGGTGAATTATCTCTTGAAGTGACTCTCAAAGCAGCTCTAAAGATGAAGTTCGTGCACTCGTATAGTGAGACACAGACGAGTGTCACGCACACTCGAGTTTGTGTAGTACAGAAAACATGCAGACTTTAAATTTAAGTAGCCTTTTTGTGCCTTATCAATTGCAGAAAACATGGGATAAAACATTTTAATAAACGACGATTCTAAGTCTGAGGAACACAACATCTATTTGAAATAACATTGCAGAATGTAAACTGTTAAGTGAATGAGTGAATAAGAGTATTATTTACTCCCAGAAACACTTTCATATGGATGTCATGTCTGAAAATTGAGTTCTTGAGTCTCACCTGTGGTTTTCTGAGTTTCTATTGACTTCCCTTTGTACTTGTCAAATAGGCTGAGTGATGAATACTTGCTTTTCCCATCCTTGGACTTGGTTATTTGCCCCAAACGATCGGACATTGCGATGTAATGTCATCGAGTATGGGAATTTTTCTTTGCACCTCTTCCTCAGTACCGTCTGTTTCTGTGGAAAGACACAACCATTAACATAAGTAGAAGAACCATCAATGTCTCTCCAACACGACCTCTGAACTATAATGCCACAAAAACATCTTACACCCAGGCACAAGAGGATCTGGTTCAGACACATTTCAAAGCTTGTCAACAACAAAACACAATCTTGGACGGAATAATGCAGTGTCCTGCTGTCTCAAGGATTATGTGAAAACGCTACTACTCAGACCTAAAATTTTCATGCTTCACAAAGGATAAAAATTCATTGTAAAAGTTAAAATATGGCAAGCAGAAACTCAAACATGCACCAATAAGGTTGTTCTCGCGGATCAAGAAAGCATGTTTGAGCTTCTGTTTACCTTATCTCATGTGCGCTGATCAATGTTTTTAAGTGAATAAAAGCATAAATTAAATATGATCACCATATAAAGTAATTTTGTCTCTTCAGGAGATTAAACCACTCAAATGAAATCGATTTGTTTTACAATCTCTTTATGAAATTGTTTTGTTTACACAGACTTTCAATGGAAGAAACTTCTCAGATTTCAGTAAAAATATCTTCGTTTTGAGGATGAAAGAAAGTCTTAAGAGTTTGGAGCGACATGAGGATGATTTTCAGATGAGCTAATGGTCTAAAGGAATAATTCTCACAACTAGAAGCTTGCAATGTCATTAATGTTACTTTCTGTAGTTTTCACATCTGCGTTTGTGTCCCATGAAGCTTTAAAGATTAGTCCATTTTTAAATAAAATTTTCCTGATAATTTACTCACCCCCATGTCATTCAAGATGTTCATGTCCTTCTTTCTTCAGTCAAAAAGAAATGAAGGTTTTTGATGGAAACATTCCAGGATTATTCTCCTTATAGTGGACTTCAATGGACTCCAAACGGTTGAAGGTCAAAATTACAGTTTCAGTGCAGCTTCAAAGAGCTTTAAACGATACCAGACGAGGAATAAGAGTCTTATCTAGAGAAACCATCACTCATTTTCTAAAAAAAAAAATACAACTGTATATGCTTTATAAACACAAAATATCGCATTGCACGTGCTTCCGCTTTCTTCAAAAAGCTTATGCCAAATGTCTTACGCCTTCCCTATTCAACTTACGGAACGAATGCGGTGTCAGTTTCATTTTTTTTTTCCGTAAGTTGAATAAGAAAGGCGTAGGAGACGTTTTGAAGAATACGGAAGCACGTGCAATGCGATATTTTGTGTTTATAAAGCATAAACAGTTGTATTTTTTTAGAAAATGACCGATGATTTCTCTAGGTAAGACTCTTATTCCTCATCTGGTATCATTTAAAGCTCTTTGAAGCTGCACTGAAACTGTAATTTTGACCTTCAACCGTTTGGAGTCCATTGAAGTCCATTATAAGGAGAGAAATCCTGGAATGTATTCATCAAAAACCTTCATTTCTTTTTGACTGAAGAAAGAAAGACATGAACATCTTGGATGACATGGGGGTGAGTAAATTATCAGGAAAATTTTATTTAAAAGTGGAGTAATCCTTTAAAAACGACATGAGGGCAAATAAATCATTTTCAGCTTCAACTTCAAGTGCAAACCTTCGATTTACACCAAAACACACTCAGGAAACATGTAAATGTTCATTAGAGAAACAAGATTCACAAGTAGGATAACTCTCAAAAGCTTTCAGATGTTATTTATTCTCCTAGATAGTTGAAATGAAGCCTCAGAAAAGATGTCTATCAATTAATAGTCAATTATGCACAATTACAAGCAACTAACCCTAAACCAAGCCCTAACCCTAATTATACAGTAATTACATTTTAATCAATATTACTCAGTACTTGTAACAAAGACACCTTAAAATAAAGTGTAACCTTTAAATAAAGATCAAATGCGTCAACACTAACACACAAAGCTTTATATTTCCACTCTAGATAGATAGATCATCATCATCATCAGAGACAAACTCAAAATCAACATGACAGAGAGCGAGACATAAATGCCACACGAGAAAAACAAATAAACGCTGACATACATGAACAGAAAGATCTTAAAACGCCATGATTATGAAATCAACGTGATTTATTAGCGAAATATGAAACATCTTGACGCCAGGCTAAATAAAGCCAACACATCTGTCACGATAACTGATAAAAGCCAGTCTTTAAACAGCAATCATGTGTTAGTGATACAGCAAAAGCGTTATATTCATCTCTCGATTAAAACACGAATAGAGCTAGTGATTGAGCAGCTAGCATGAGATGTAAACAGAAGCTCTCCAGCATCATTACTGAACAAACAGCTCACATCACACACATTAAACCAACACGATCACACACTGGAGTGTGAGAATATACGCGTGAGCGCTGATTAACAGCGATATTTAAAATAATCTGAGAGATTTTGACAAAAAATGTTCTGAGAGCTTTAGCAATGCTACGGAGATTAGCCGCGAGCCGCTTCTGGGGTATAAACTTCAGCAGAACCGACGAACGAGCTTCAAACCGGGACAGAATCGGCACTTTAATTAACATCAGCTAGTATAATGAGCAATCAAAGCGTTAACGAGGGTTTTGTGTGGACTTGTTGATGTGAGGCGATTAAAAATGGCTGCTCTTCAGAACAAAGCGACACAAACACTCAGACATCCTGCGACAAACCGACCCAAAACACACAAATAACCGCACAGAGCGCGCGAATAACTCACCGATTGAGCGTATAACTGTCACTGCAGATCACATATATCGATATATTTCCACCGGAGAGAGAAACTCGGCAGGATGGATGGAGATTTCTCTGTTTTTCTCTGTTCGCTTGTTGTTAGTTTTTCCCGGCCTGAGAATGAAGCTGCTGCTGCCGCCCAGAGCGGATATGACGTCACTACAGAGCCACAGCGACGCCTGCAGGCCGCTGCATGAGCCGCACCATAAAATCAAAATGGACAATTCTTGTTTTAAAATGGAATATTGCAATTACTAATGATTTATCCGTGTACATCGCTATTGTTTTAAATTCATGTTTATCTTTGATCAAAATCTTGTAGCGACATCTGATGACGTTTACTAGCGCGAGGGCGGGGCAACCTGTCACTCACATGAGATCCACCAATAGCAAACCACAACCATCTAACGATCCTACTTTTGTTCTTGTTCGAGAAGCCGTTCACTCAGATATGGGAAGAAAAGATGATCGCAAGTTCATTTTCATGCCGAGTTTTGCTTAAGCTCCCACAACACAAGCCAAATGTTTGTAATTAATAATGTTCCCTTGAATGCTGCATTAAGGAATCAACGTAAAGTGTTGATTGATTAATTAATTAAAAAATATATAATAATGGCCTTAAATGATGACACACTAAGCGATGATACAAGGTATTCCTCTTGTTTTTCGAAACAATGGAACAAAAGTTTGTATGTTTTTAATTAGAGATGCATCGATATATTTCAGCTGATAATCGGTATTATCGATATATAAAAGCAAATTTTCACACTATTGTCTATCGGCCGATAATTTGAAATAACCAATAGTTAGGGCCGATATATCCTGTCAATCAAAAGAGGGCAGAAAAAAATGCATGGCAAAATGCTAAGAAACCAGTTTGATGTTTAATATTAATAGTAATTTTATTAATTAATATCATTCAGAAAGTTACGAAATATTAATTTAATCTTCAGAATTTAGTTGTTAATATTAATTTGAGCAGCGTGTTTGTTTACAACTGATGCCACTTACTCTGAAACAAGTTGATGAAAAGGAGAGAATAAAGTGTTTATTTGCATTTCTTTCAAAATATAATAATTAAAAATATAATGATTAATTGACTATATATGCACGGAGCGTTCTTCCGCATTAATATAAGCCAGCTGGAAAACTTCCGGTGAGATGTCATTTGCTGTTGTGTTGAGCATCAGTAGTGTAATACTTAGTTTATAATCAGAATATTAAATAGTCAAGCATAACATTAATTTAGTTATTCAAACATAAGACGGCATAACAAATAAATAAATAAAGACGTACTTCAGTGTTCCTCCTCGGCTAAATTAAATTCGACCATCAGTTTTCACACTTTTATGTGAAAAAAAGCTTCAAAAATTAAATATTTATTGTGCACTTTAGCTAAATTAATTGAATAAAATGAAATCCTGAAATCATTGATCTCGCTTTCTGTGTCATTCATTCACAAGAAAAGTTATTGTTTTCATGAGATTTTTTGAGTATTTCATAGGCCTACTTCACATTGACAAAATGTATTTTTAAACCTAGTTATTAGGTTTAAAAATACTGATATATGAAATTGTTTAGAAATTGCTGATATATGCGCAAATAAATACTTTGCCGCCACCTGCTTTTATTTAATTTTTCCTTTTTTATTCAAAATATTCACAAATTTGTTGACTATATAGCAGATATGTGCAAGTGTATGTGTTTTGCTGTTTAAACACCAGCCAAAGCGCACAAGTTGATCACGTGATGTGTTGAACGTTCTAATGGTGCGTTCAAGTCCTAGTTGGTATTTACGAGGTGGGAAGTCGTGTTTACGACGGTAAGTGCGTTCAAGTCACTTTTGTCGTAGTAAAATAGCGGTGTACCTTCTCTTAATTAATTACACAAAAATACAACACTTCTACTTCAAGAAAGTAAAGCACAAAAAATGTGCATCGGTGTGTTTCGCTTTGTTATGTTTTTAAGTAATTTATGAAGCCACTGTAACTTTATTGTTACATATTATGTTATCTTATAATGCTATCATATTTTGTGCAGGAAATTAGCCAAATTTGTTGTAAATAGAAAAGCCTGACAATTTCACCGCTACCTAAGTTGTATTCCTCCATGTTTCTCACTGACACGCCCCCAACTCGTACAGATCGTGGCTTAAAGAAAATCCCGAGCTTCCCACTCGTGTTTACGACATTATGGTGGCGTTCATGTGCGTTCAGCTCATAATTACGATATTTCCGAAATGACTTGAACACATCATAATCACACCGGTGTGATCGTACACGTCAAAGGGTTAATTATACGTTTTATGTTTTTTAAAAACACATTTGCAAATACTAAATGCGCATGATTTTTTTTTTTTTTTTTTTTTTGAGGAGGCACTGCTTTGGGTACCTGATTGGATGGTTGTGGTTTGCTATTGGTCGATCTCATGTGAGTGACAGGTTGCCCCGCCCTTGTGCCAGTAAACACGTCATCAAAGGGACACGAGAAATTATTTTGAATTAAGATTATGAGCAGTGTTGCCAAGTCCTCAGTTTTCTCGCAGAATTGGGCTACTTTAAAGGGTTAGTTCACCCAAAAATTTAAATTCTGTAATTTATTACTCACCCTCATGCCGTTCCACACCCGTAAGACCTTCGTTAATCTTTGGAACGCAAATTAAGATATTTTTGATGAAATCCGATGGCTCCGTGAGGCCTGCATAGCCAGCAATGACATTTCCTCTCCCAAGATCCATAAAGGTACTAAAAACATATTTAAATCAGTTCATGTGAGTACAGTGGTTCAATATTAATATTATAAAGCCACGAGAATATTTTTGGTGCACCAAAAAAAACGAAATAACGACTTATTTAGTGATGGCCGATTTCAAAACACTGCTTCAGGAAGCTTCGGGGCATTATGAATCTTTTGTGTCAAATCATGATTCAGATCGCATGTCAAACTGCCAAACTGCTGAAATCACGTGACTTTGGCGCTCCGAAAGGGTGATTCGACACACTGATTCATTACGCTCCGAAGCTTCCTGAAGCAGTGTTTTGAAATCAGCCATCACTAAATAAGTCGTTATTTTGTTTTTTTGCCGCACCAAAAATATTCTCGTTGCTTTATAATATTAATATTGAACCACTGTACTCACATGAACTGATTTAAATATGTTTTTACCTTTATGGATCTTGAGAGAGGAAATGTCATTGCTGGCTATGCAGGCCTCACTGAGCCATCGGATTTCATCAAAAATATCTTAATTTGTGAATTTCTGAAGATGAACGAAGGTCTTACAGGTGTGGAACGACATGAGGGTGAGTAATAAACTACAGAATTTTAATTTTTGGGTGAACTAACCGTTTAAGATTACGAGCAGTGTTGCCAAGTCCACAGTTTTCCCGCAGAATTGAGCTACTTTAACACTGTTGCCGCGGGTCGTTTTTCATGCCCGCAGGTTGAAACGACCCCAAATAACATGATATTTAACCCCTGGAATGCGAATTTTACCAGGCGAACCCCGCCAAAAATGCAGATTTTACCGATTTTTACCAGGGGAACCCCTGAAATGCGATTGGGCTAGTTTTGAGTAGCAATTGGGCTGGTTTTGTTATGAAAACCTGGCAACCCTGATTATGTGGCACATTAATAAAAAACGAATGATGTGCACAGATAAATCATTCATAATAAATACTGCAATATTATATACCATACAGAACTAATTTTTTTATTTCACGCTGACTTTGAAGGCTGTCAGTGAGGTGCAGTTCCGGCGCTGGTCTGCGGGTGTCGCTGTCGCTTTCAGTGAATCTGCTCCAGTGTAAACAGCGTCAGCGGATCTGTGTTGAAGTGCGCGACAGTAAAGTGCACTCACTCACTCACTCACTCATATACACACACACACACTCACAGAGACGGTATGGCCGACAGCGACTGGGACACGGTGACCGTGCTGAGGAAGAAGGGTCCGTCTGCCTCTCAGTCCAAATCCAGACAGGTGAGTCCGCATGATCCGGATAACAACCGAGCGGAAGTTCGGCTTCCTCCCCTCAACTAGTCAACATGTGGCGCGTGCTGCTTGTCCTGGCATCTAGAATATTCTCTTGATAACAGTGTCTGCTGATCTATAACAGGTCTAGACAGTCACACATTTCATTTTCATGATATTATTGTTGTTTGGACAAACAGAAACAGTCTCTGATTTGTAGGATGACAATAAAATTACTAATGATATGTTAAAATATTGATATATCAATGTTAAGATACGAATTAAATGAATTTGACAACACATTTAATGATTTCTTCTGCTGTCTCAGTTTGAAAAAGTCATCTTTATTTACCTCTGCTTTGATACAATATGTATAGTGATAAGTGCTAAACAAATAAACTTGAATTTGCATTGAAAACAAATGTGATGCATGGCAATAAAATGACACTGATGATATGTGAATATGTTGTTTTAGGCGGTCGCTGCTGCTCAGAGGCGTGGAGATGAAGTGGAGACCACCAAGAAATGTAAATAATATTAATACTATTATACATCTTGCAGTTTGATCAAATGTTGGACTGATCTGTTGATTGATTTAATGGTGTGTTTCTGACAACAACAACAACTAAATGAACCTTCAACCTTTAATCCCACACCTCGTCATCATCTACAGTAAAACTACAACTCATGACATCTGTCACTTTAATGACATCAGATGAATCGTCTAATTATATCAATATGCTTATGTATTTAATTGATTTTGTATTTCTGCTGCTCTTTGTGTCGTGGTCAAAAATGACCTTTTTATTTCAAAGAAATGAATGTACTATATTTTAGTTAGTTAATGTTTTTTTATTTAATATTTTGTATTTTTAGGGGATTTTATGGTACTAAATAATATTTATTTAGTAGTTTTAATCTATTTATTACCTGTTAACCAATTTTTGAGCATAGAGCTGAAGATTAAACTTCCAACTTAAACTGTCATAAATCTTGAATGCTTTGGACTTTTTAAAGAAAACACTTGGAATATTGCTTTATTTAAGTGAACGTAAAGGATTAGTTCACTTCAGAATTCAAATTTCCTGATAATTTACTCACCCCCATTTCATTCAAGATGTTCATGTCTTTCTTTCTTCAGTGGAAAAGAAATGAAGGTTTTTGAGGAAAACATTCCAGGATTTTTCTCCATATAGTGGACTTCACTGGGGTTCAACGGGTTGAAGGTCCAAATGTCAGTTTCAGTGCAGCTTCAAAGAGCTCTACATGATCCCAGACGAGGAATAAGAGTCTTATCTAGAGAAACCATTGACCATTTTCTAAAAAAAATAAAAAATGATATACTTTTTAACAACAAATGTTCATCTTGCACTGCTCTGTGATGCAACACACATTATGTATTCATGTTGTAAAGGTCACGTGTGATGTAGGCAGAAGTACCGTGAAAAACTCCTTCTCATTTTCTCCTCCAACTTCAAAATCATCCGACATCGTTGCTTTACTTTTCTTTTGTAAAGGCCGTTTGACTTAGTTTATGAATGTTCACTTTGTAAACACTGGATCGGTACTTCTGCCTACGTCACACATGACCTTTCCAATGTGATTACGTAATGCGTGGAGCATCACAGAGCAGTGCAAGACGAGCATTTGGTTTTAAAAAGTATATAATTATTATTTTTTTTAGAAAATGACCGATGGTTTCTCTAGATAAGACTCTTATTCCTCGTCTGGGATCATGTAGAGCTCTTTGAAGCTGCACTGAAACTGACATTTGGACCTTCAACCCGTTGAACCCCAGTGAAGTCCACTATATGGAGAATAATCAAAAACCAAAAACTTAAATTCTTTTCGACTGAAGAAAGAAAGACATGAACATCTTGGATGACATGGGGGTGAGTAAATTATCAGGAAATCTTAATTCTGAAGTGAACTAATCCTTTAAGTAAAGTTATAGAAATTTAAGTTTATTGTTATGAAAATGCACAAAAAAAAACTATTTTCAATTTTTACATGAAATACATATTTTCCAAAAACACTTAAACTGAGAGAAATTTTTTTTAAAAAGTAAAAACTAGTCAAAAATGACTGAACAGCACTAGAGGGTTAGGACTTTAGGGTGTGTTCACACGTCTGGTTTGGTGCTCTGTTAGTGCGGTTCATTTGAACATGTGTGAACCCTGCCACCCGAACCCTGGTGCGCACCAAAAGCTTCCAAACGAACTCTGGTGCAGTTCGAATAATATATAAAAACAAAACAAAACAAAAACAGGAAGCTGAGAACCTAAAAAGGACAGAATGCTCACACATATTGGTTTTTGCCCATCACAGTTCAGTACAGGCGTCAGAACCGCGTCTCTTCGCAGCAGATCATATGAGTGTGTGACGGAGTGATTCCTGTCGCTGCTTTGACTCCTTTACACATTTTATAAGCTCTTCATGCGTTCTCAGCTGCTCAACATACCATCACATGTAGGCTACACACATAAAACAGGCACATTTATCTCAGCACACAGCTGTGTTTTGGATGTTTGGTTAGTTCAGTCTCAAAATAGGCAATAGGTCATAAACGCCGACCAATCAGATTGTAAATGTGTCCCTGTGCTTTTAGGTTTGGTGTGTTTTGGTTCAGTGATAAAAATGCCAATCTGAATGCCAATCGGACCAGCACTAAATGTTTTTGAGGTTTTTTGGTCCGAACCAAGTGAACTGAACTAGAGGTGTGAACACACCCTTAAAGGGTTAGTTCAGCCAAAAATGAAAATAATGTCATTTATTACTCACCCTCATGCCGTTCCACACCCATAAGACCGTCATTCATCTTCAGAACACAAATTAAGATATTTTTGATGAAATCCGATGGCTCAGTGAGGCCTGCATAGCCAGCAATGACATTTCCTCTCTCAAGATCCATTAATGTACTAAAACATATTTAAATCAGTTCATGTGAGTACAGTGGTTCAATATTAATATTATAAAGCCGACGAGAATATTTTTGGTGCGCCAAAAAAACAAAATAATGACTTATTTAGTGATGGCCGATTTCAAAACACTGCTTCAGGAAGCTTCGGAGCGTAATGAATCTTCTGTGTTGAATCAGTGGTTCGGAGCACCAAAGTCACGTGATTTCAGCAGTTTGACACGCGATCTGAATCATGATTTGATACACTGATTCATAACGCTCCGAAGCTTCCTGAAGCAGTGTTTTGAAATCGGCCATCACTATATAAGTCGTTATTTTGTTTTTTTGGCGCACCAAAAATATTCTCGTCGCTTTATAATATTAATATTGAACCACTGTACTCACATGAACCGATTTAAATATGTTTTTAGTACCTTTATGGATCTTGAGAGAGGAAATGTCATTGCTGGCTATGGAGGCCTCACTGAGCCATCGGATTTCAGCAAAAATATCTTAATTTGTGTTCTGAAGATGACTGAAGGTCTTACGGGTGTGGAACGGCATGAGGGTGAGTAATAAATGACATTATTTTCATTTTTTGGTGAACTAATCCTTTAAGTACAGTCGTTATGGTGCGGCTCAAACTGACTCTAATTGGATTAAATACAATTCCCCAAAAATCACACCATGAAAAACAAACAAAATTTAGGTAAAATCAGTTACCCTTTAATATTAAGACTTCTCACACTTTACTAAAATAACTAAGAACATGATTTTTAAAACTCTTAAAAAAAAAACAAACAAAAAAAAAAAAAAAACATTTTTCCCACAAATTGAATATTATAAACAGTATTGTAACTTTTTTTTAATTTAAGCATAATAAGTGAGCAAAAGTGCTTACCTGTAGCTCAAACAGTAGAGCATGCACAAAATCACTGGTTCGCTTCCTGTGAAATTAGCATGAACTTATAATAATGTGTTTGCAGTGCATGTTTCTGTGAATGAAAGTGTCTGTCAAATGCATGAATGTAAATAGAAAAATAGGGTAGTTGAGAAACTGACATAATACATCAAAACATGTTTTTATTTTAGGTCTGTGCAGCTTCCTTTAACCATGACATATACAGCTCAAAATGACCTGCTAACATCATAATCATAATACTAGATGTTTCGTACGCACATTTCATAATGTATCAGAGTGTCAACACTTTGCAGGCATGTTCATGACCTTAAATTAAAGA
Organism: Megalobrama amblycephala; assembly: GCF_018812025.1. Taxonomy (NCBI): domain Eukaryota; kingdom Metazoa; phylum Chordata; class Actinopteri; order Cypriniformes; family Xenocyprididae; genus Megalobrama; species Megalobrama amblycephala. The sequence continues at coordinate 51,318,777 of NC_063047.1, read as the reverse complement.
CTGCTTGAAAAGTTTATTTGTAAGTCGGCATGAAAGGGAAATTGCGCTCATCTTTTTTCCTCTATTGTGCTGTATATCCGAGTGAACAAGAACAAATGTCGGGCGGGGCTTGATTTTGTCTGTGTGGAATTGATTGGATGGTTGTGGTTTGCTATTGGTGGATCTCATGTGAGTGACAGGTTGCCCCGCCCTCATCATCAGTGAAGAGAAGAGATGTCGCTGAGAGGGAGAGGGAGTTATTCTGATTCAAGATTATGAGGAACATGAACTTTAAAACGATGATGTGTGTGGATAAATAATTTTAAATAAACACTGTAATATTCCAAAATTTCATTGTGTTGTCATCGTGTGCCAATCTCAGGGTCGGCGGGGCAGAATAAACAGCATCTGGTGACAAAGAACACGGCCAAACTGGACCACGAGACGGAGGAGCTTCACCACCAGCGCGTGCCATTGGAAGTGGGCAAAGTGATCCAGAAAGGCCGACAAGACCAGGGTCTGACCCAGAAGGACCTGGCCACTGTAAGCCGGAGCGCAGCCATAGTCAATCTGAGCCGTCCGTTTCACAGCTCATGTGTTTAATGATCACTGTACAGGACCGACTGATTCAAGCGGGTATTAAAAATAAGATGAGACAGACTAGAGTTCTTTTCTCACAATTGCAGGTTTTTATCTCAAAATTCAGCCTTCTTTGAGTTTACATCTCAGAAATGTCATGTTCTGTGTTTTTGTCGAACAGAAAATCAGTGAGAAGCCTCAGGTCATCGCCGACTATGAATGTGGGAAGGCAATCCCTAATAATCAAGTCATGGGCAAAATCGAGAGAGCCATTGGTAAGCATCACGTCATAGTGTGCATTAAGGTTTGTTGCGTTCATCTCATTACTCTCACCTTCAACAGGTTTGAAGCTTCGTGGGAAAGACATTGGGCAGCCGCTGGAGGTCAAACCCACGAAGAAATGAAGACAAAGCCTCGAAAATCAGCCCTGGCTGAGGTCACTGGAGACGAACACCCAGTGTCAAGCTGCATAAAGAAATGACTCTCAAAATAAAACCAAAGTGCTGTGATGCATTTTAGCAATTCCTTGCTTTGGCATGAAGTCTTTCTCTTGTGGAGATGATGAGGCCGTTAAGGCAGAGATCACTTTAAGTGAACCTCTGATTTATAATCATTTAGAAGCATGTTTTGTTTTTGCTCGATGCTCGATTGTGGCCTTGATCTGACATGTTCATGTCTTAAATCTTCGTCTTTTGACAAAGGCTTGAATAAAATCTGAAGCATTTGGCAGCGTCATCATTTCAGAAGTATTACCAAAGACTATAGAATAACACAATAACACTTGTATTACTATTGAATGGGAGAAAGTGCAACACGGAATAAGTCCCGCTTTCTAAATAATGAGCCAATCGGCGATTGGTAAAGTCATCACATCACTGCAGCGGCCTGATAGAAGCTCCGGTTCCTATAGAAACAGTCAGATGCGTGCCTCCAGAAATGAGACACAAGAGACATGCACTTAGGACTGCGCATGCGCATTAGCTTGATCCAGCCTGAAAAATACAATTTTTTGTCATGATTTGAGCATTCAGAAACACAATTTGAGACAGTTGTTAGATTTCATTGGTGATTTCAAATATGAAATTTAATCGAAAGCTTGGCGAACAGCTTTGGAGAATGTGATGTTTCCCCATTCAAAGAGATATGAGCTGCACTTGGATGTCCGAGAGGCGTTTCAAAGATGGCCGCTGAGTGAAATGACTTGTCTTAAAGGGACTTTGGCAGTACTAGCTGGAGAGATTTAATTTTTCCCAAAAATGTTAATCTTATTGGACTAAAACTTTCTGACTTTGCTCACACAGGTTATAACAACTTCCCAGTTTGTTTATTTATTTATGTGTTCATTTTTGGGGATTTTTTTCCACCTTATTTCACTTGCGGTGTTCTGAATCAAAAATGACCTGCCTACAAAAAACTGCTTGTAAATCTCGTTATGCTATATGATTTCCAAACATTTGATTCAATCGTTTTGTCAACTTATTTACTGTCAATCAGCACAGGTTTTGTATTTCTTTGTGAAGCTTTTATTGATTTTAAGTTTATGCTCCTAAGTTGTTGTTTTTTTTTTTAGGTGAATAAGGCTACATTCACACTACGAGCCTTAAGGCCAGATTTACTAAACGGGGCGAATACCAGTAAATTGACTAGCGCAAACATTAGTAAATTGCATGGCGTGATTCATTTAAATACTCTCCTCCCATAAATTTTGCCTCTGAGGGAAACTCCTACAAATGCATATGCAATAAGGTCAGCCGCAAATACAACTCAGTCCACACCTTTTCAGCGCTAATTTTGTCTTTAGTAAACCCGACAGTAGTTTTTTAACGGCAAAAGGGTTTTTGCTGGCGCAAGCTGTTAGTAAATCTGGCCCTTAATGCTCAATTCTGATTTTTGCTCGGATCTCATTTTTTTCTATAGCTGTTCACATTGATGTTTTAAATGTGGCCAATATCAGATTTCCAGTGTGAACAGATCATGGTTCTGAACTGACCTGCATGCGCAAAAGAATGATACAAACGGGGTTGCCAGGTTTTCAAAAAAATCCACTCACCAAAAACTAGCCCAATCCATTCAGTGTGGTATCGCGGTAAAAATCGTGAGTTAAATATCGCATTAGTGCGGTCGCTTCAACCCGAGGCAACAGTGATAAGGTGACCTAATTCTGCGGGAAAATCGCAGACACAGCACGCTGTCATATGGAAGTAAACACGGAGGGCATTAAAGTAAGCGATTACGCGTTTATTTATAGTGTGATTTATAGTGATTTTAAAGGTGGGTCATTTTTGACCCGGAACACCAAATAAGGTAAAGGAGGGCAGACTGGTTGCAAAATAATAAGGATTTAGACATGAATACATTTGCTATACTTAAAAACCAAAACTGTGATTCAAAAAACTCCACAATTTTTAATTAGTGTTCAAATTTTCCACTGTATTAAAATCACATTTGTACACTCAAGAGTTCACACACAAAATAGAAAGTCTTCTAGGAGAGAGACAGTGCAACAAGATATAGAAAAATACAAAAACATTCTACAAGGAGAAAACGGCAACAACCTCTAAAACCACGAAACACAATCATAGGATTCAAACAAACTGAACCCTGAACAACCACAGTGTTGATCAATCTGTTCACAAGTGTCTTTCACTCATGTTCAGTGTATCACAGCAGAGAATCAAGGGAGATGATGAACTTGGACCATTTATTGTACCCAAAACAAAACTTGTGGAAAACAAAGGGAACATTGATCAGAACATTAATTCAATGATTCATCCTGAAATGTGTTCGGGTCAATGGGAAGGTTGATATCAGCTGAATGATGTTTGTTGTGCTGCTCATCTTGGATTAAAGGCCTGTTCACAATAACTGTGAGGTTTAATAATCGTTCTTCTAACTCTAAGAGAATAGCGGAGTCCACACCACAATTTTAATGATAATGACACAGAGGAATGATAAAAACATTGACAGCCAATCAGAATCCATCCTATGGAAGCCCATTTCCATCACACAAGAAACAAAATAATGACATTTTGAAATTATGACAGTGTCATAATTATGAGATAGTCAAAATTGACAAAAATGTGAAATTATGATGTACAAAGTCATAATTATTAGATTAAAAAGTTGAATTTATGATATACCAAGTCAAAATTTTGAGATGAAAAGTCAAACTTACAGTATGACATAAAAAGTTGAAATTATTACATAGTAAGTCATAATTATGAGATAAAAAGTCTAAATTATTACTTAAAAAGTCATGACATAATAATTCTTAATTATGATACAAAAGTTGAAATTATGACATATCAAGTCAAAATTATGAGATGAAAAGTCAAACTTCAGACATAAAACGTTGAAGTTATGACAGTCAATTATGAGAGAAGTCAAATTTATGACAATTCTGAGATAAAACATTATTATAAATTATTTAAAAAGTCGTGACATAGTAAGTCATAATTCTGAGATAAAGTCAAAATTATGACATTATGGCATAAAAAGTTGAAATTATGACATAGTAAGTCATAATGAGATAAAGTCAAAATGATTACTTAAAAAAAACATACTAAGTCTTAATTATGAGATAATATAACATACTAAGTCGAAATTATGAGATGAAAAGTCAAACTTATGACATAAAAAGTCATAATTATGAAATAAAAACAGTTGACATTATGACATACCAAGTCGAAATTATGAGATGAAAATTCAAACATACAGTATGACATAAAAAGTTGAAATTATGACATAGTAAGTCATAATTATGAGATAAAAAGTCTAAATTATTACTTAAAAAGTCATGACATAATAATTCTTAATTATGATACAAAAGTTGAAATTATGACATATCAAGTCAAAATTATGAGATGAAAAGTCAAACTTAAGACATAAAACGTTGAAGTTATGTCAGTCAATTATGAGATAAGTCAAAATTATGACATCATAATTATGAGATAAAAATTTATTATAAATTATTTAAAAAGTTGTGATATACTAAGTCATAATTCTGAGATAAAGTCAAAATTATGACATTATGGCATAAAAAGTTGAAATTATGACATAGTAAGTCATAATGAGATAAAGTCAAAATTACTATTTTTTAAAAAACATACTAAGTCTTAATTATGAGATATTATAACATACTAAGTCGAAATTATGAGATGAAAAGTCAAACTTATGACATAAAAAGTCATAATTATGAAATAAAAACAGTTGACATTATGACATACCAAGTCGAAATTATGAGATGAAAAGTCAAACTTATGACATAAAAAGTTGAAATGATGACACAGCAAGTCATAATTATGAGATAAAGTCAAAACTGACAAATAGTTAAAATTAAAAGTGATAATGAGATAGTGAGAAAAGTCCAAACTAAGTCCTTGTCTTATGTCAATTTCGTCTTGTGTCATAATTTCAACTTAGTATGTCATTATGATTTAAGTAATGATTTAGACTTTATCTTATAATTATGACTTACAATAGAATATTTTGTATGTGGCAGAAATGGGCTTCCATACTATCCTGCTTTAAAGAGCTCGAGCATTTAAAGTGGCAGGTGACAAAACTGCAGAGCGCTTATAATAAACAGAACATTATGTTGCGTAAATGTGGACACTAATATAGTTCTGGTTATAGTTCTCGTTCTTGCCAACACAAGCCGGAAAACTCGATTTGGCTGAGGGGAGGAAGGAGGAGAACGTCTGTATACAGATAAAGACACAAAACAGAAGAACACATGAACCGTGAAGAAGTGTTTACGAGAGCACAACACAAATATAAAAGAGAGAACCAGAACATTGTGATGCTGCTCTGTCTTGACAGGACCACGTGTGAATGACAGAATGACAATCACACCATTTCCGGAAAATGCTTTAGCGATGCGGGTGCAGAATTACGCAGAAGTGTATAACAGCAGAGACCTCCACGGACTGTGTCTCGCACATACACAATTGCACCTGTCAAACAGAGCGATCCTAATGCCAAGTTTATCACTCGCTCAGTGATTGGCAGCCAGCTGGAGTCGAGTGGAATGGGAAGTTTCCAACTGCTGATGCCAGTGTAGAAAAGCTCTTTTTCAGGGAAGATTACTTCCGCCATGGAAAAAATAAATAAAAAGCTAATTAAGACTTTTTATCTCGCAATACTGACTTTTTCCGGAATTCTGAGTTTATATCTCACAATTCTGACTTTTTTCCAGAATTCTGAATTTATTTCTTGGGATTCTGAGTTTACATCTCGCAGTTCTGACGTTTTTCCCCAGAATTCTGAATTTACATCTTGCAATTCTGACTTTTTTCCTGCAATTCTGAATTTATTTCTTGGGATTCCGAGTTTACGTCTTGCGATTCTGACTTTTTTCCTCAGAATTCTGAGTTTATATCTCGCAGTTCTGACTTTTTTCCTCAAAATTCTGACTTTTTTCCCTCAGAATTCTGAGTTTATATCTCGCAGTTCTGACTTTTTTCCTTAGAATTCTGAGTTTACATCTGGCGATTCTGAATTTATTTCTTGGAATTCTGAGTTTATATCTCACAGTTCTGACTTTTTTCCTCAAAATTCTGACTTTTTTCCTTAGAATTCTGAGTTTACATCTGGCGATTCTGAATTTATTTCTTGGAATTCTGAGTTTATATCTCGCAGTTCTGACGTTTTTCTCGGAATTCTGAGTTTACATCTGGCGATTCTGAATTTATTTCTTGGAATTCTGAGTTTATATCTCGCAGTTCTGACTTTTTTCCTTAGAATTATTAGTTTATATCTCGCAATTCTGACTTTTTTCCCAGAATTCTGAATTTACATCTTGTAATTCTGACTTTCTTCCGGAATTCTAAGGTTACATCTTGCAATTCTGAATTTATTTCTTGGAATTCTGAGTTTATTTCTCACAGTTCTTACTTTTTTCCTCGGATTTCTGACTTTTTTCCGGAATTCTGAATTTATTTCTTGGGATTCTGAGTTTACATCTCGCAATTCTGACTTTTTTCCGGAATTCTGAATTTATTTCTTGGGATTCTGAGTTTACATCTCGCAATTCTGACTTTTCCCCTTAGAATTATGAGTTTACATCTTGTAATTCTGACTTTTTTCCCAGAATTCTGAATTTACATCTTGTAATTCTGAATTTATTTCTTGGAATACTGAGTTTTTTCCGGAATTCCGAGTTTACATCTTGCAATTCTGAATTTATTTCTTGGAATTCTGAGTTTATATCTCGCAGTTCTGACTTTTTTCTCGGAATTCTGAGTTTACATCTGGCGATTCTGAATTTATTTCTTGGAATTCTGAGTTTATATCTCGCAGTTCGGACGTTTTTCCTTAGAATTATGAGTTTATATCTCGCAGTTCTGACTTTTTTCTCGGAATTCTGAATTTACATCTTGTAATTCTGACTTTTTTCCGGAATTCTAAGTTTACATCTTGCAATTCTGAATTTGTTTCTTGGAATTCTGAGTTTATTTCTCACAATTCTTACTTTTTTCCTCGGATTTCTGACTTTTTTCCGGAATTCTGAATTTATTTCTTGGGATTCTGAGTTTACATCTCGCAATTCTGACTTTTTTCTCGGAATTCTGAGTTTACATCTGGCGATTCTGAATTTGTTTCTTGGAATTCTGAGTTTATATCTCGCAATTCTGACTTTTTTCCCAGAATTCTGAATTTACATCTTGTAATTCTGACTTTTTTCCGGAATTCTAAGTTTACATCTTGCAATTCTGAATTTATTTCTTGGAATTCTGAGTTTATTTCTCACAGTTCTTACTTTTTTCCTCGGATTTCTGACATTTTTCCAGAATTCTGAATTTATTTCTTGGGATTCTGAGTTTACATCTCGCGATTCTGACTTTTTTTCTCGGAATTCTGAGTTTACATTTCGCAATTCTGACTTTTTTCCTGCAATTCTGAATTTATTTCTCGGAATTCTGAATTTACATCTCGCAATTCTGACTTTTTTCCCAGAATTCTGAATTTACATCTTGTAATTCTGAATTTATTTCTTAGAGTTCTGAGTTTACCTTGTTCTCAGGAGAAAAGAAATCTGAGAAAAAAGTCTGAATTGTGAAATATAAACTCAGAATCCCCAGAAAATATCAGCACTGCGAGATAAAAAGTCGCAATTACCCTATTTCCATTTTTATTCCATGGCAGAAACAAGCTTCCACACAGCTCACTGCCAGCCGTGAGTCCTTTATTCAGCGAGAGAGAGCGTCCAATAACAGACGAGCAAGTAAAACCTAATTTATGACTGATTTGACTGTAGTCTTAATCATGTGAGTGGACATGATTGAGCTTCATCTGATTGGCTGCAGGAAGCCGATAGTGTGTTTGCTGGACTCGCTTCCCTTACTTGATCCAGAAACATTTCTTTATTCATTATTAAAAATATATATATAAATATATATTTTATAGAATGTCAATTACAGAAATAACAAATCTGAGCCTGATTAAAGCTCATGTGAGATTGACTGACATCTTATCACAGACGTCTGGAGTTCTTCATTGCACCGTGGCCTGAGTTTGTGTGTTATTGCAACATCACAGGAAGCTGCTGCTCAGTTACTGTACGCTGCACGTCTCTGCGCTGGACTCATTGCCTGCTTCGTCCTGAGGGTTCGCTTCCTGCTCATCCGGAGGAAATAAACTCTGTCTGAGGCCCATCAGCAGATCTCGGCCGTCACTGGGCGGAAGGTTCCCTAGATAGTACTGAGGCGCCAGCTCCACCAACCTACAACACACAGGTTCAAACCTTGGAGATAAGCCAGCTTCAACCACTGAAAGACCAGCAGGGATTGATACGATCATACTCACATTTGAGGGTGAATCTCAGATACGATGCAGATGCAGTTGTCGTGCGAGATGGTGAAGTCGTGATAAAGCACCCAGCTGGGCGGGTCGGGCCGCGGCCGGCGGCAGTGGTAGGACGAGAACGGGTGGAGGTGAGCCACGTGCCGGTGTGTGAGCAGCAGATAGTTCCCAGAGCCGTCAACGTCATGAGCAACCTGAAGATCAAACGCACGGCAGACTTAAAACTGATCATCTACAGCCATCACAGCGCAATAAACCTGAAGCTGAGCGCTGAGGCTGAAATTAAACCGCTTTCATTTGGCTTTGTAAACTAATTCCTGTGCTTCATGTTAGCTAGTTAACACAAATAAATACAAATACTGACAAATATTATTCTGTTATTTGTTAACAGTATTATAGTTTGAGTTCTGTGCCTTTCATTGAAATGCAAATCAAACACATTATGGGGTTTTAATAATAATAATAAAGTTCTTTGGGTTTACTTTAATTTACGTTAATTACTATGATTTTTAATGCAATGCAAATTTAAAAGATTATGGAATTTTAATAATAACAACAACTAGATAAAAAATGTTTGTCAAGACAAACTCTGATGTTGGCTTTAGAAAGCCTGAACAAAAGTCTGAATAAGTTTTGAAAGCTTAAAGTTTGAAGGTTCTCAGTTTGAAGTAGTTTGAACATGTTTTATCATGTTGCTAGCATAAATTAGCATGTTTTGCTAATATAATTTAACATATTTCTAACATGAATTAGCATGTTGCTAGCATGATTAAGCACGTTGTTAACCTGTTTTAAACAAAATGCTAACATGGATTAGCATGTTTGCTATCATGAATTAACATGTTGCTAACATGAATTGGCAAATTACTTGTATGTTTTAATGTTGCAAATATAAATTAGCATTTTGCTAACATAAATTAACATGTTGTTAGCATATTTTAACACATTGCTAACATTAATTTACATGTTGAATTAGCATGTATTAGCATGTTGCTAGCATGATTGAGCATGTTATCATTATTTAACATGTTTTAACATGTTGTTAGCATTACTTAACAAAAATTTTAAACACGTTAGCATTAGTTATCATTTTTAACACATTGCTAACATGAATTAGCATGTTGCTAACGTGATTGAACATGTTAACATTTTAACACATTGCTAACATAGATTAGCATGTTTTAGCACATTGCTAGCACGAATTAGCATGTTAGCACACATTTAAAAAAACTGCTAGCATGAATTAGCATGTTTCAACATGTTTTCTAACATTTTTTAACATGTTAACATGAATTAACATGTTTTACCATGTTGTTAACATGTTTTAACACATTGCTAGCATGAATTAGCATTTTGCTAACATGATGCAAGCACATTTTAACCCATTGCTAGCATGAAATAGCATGTTTAACACATTGCTAGCATGAATTAGAATGTATTAGCATGTTGCTAGCATGTCCTAAGGTAGTTGCTAGGCTTAGCTAGTGACAGATACTTGTTGGATGAAGCTTAAATACTCTATTAGGGTTATTGTATAAAAGTTTTGACTCCCTCAATGAAAGTCTATGGGATTTTTCATAGTTTTGATCATCCGTTTAACGAAAATCGTACGTCGGATCAGTTTGAAGCGATACAGCACACCGAGTCTGAAGGTCTGACCCGAGTTCGGTGGTTCTAGCTTGAAAGCTCAAGGAGGAGTTAGAGTCCGAAATTTTAGTCTCAGAAGAAAAGTTAATAGCATTTCAGTACGTTGGCTTTCTCAATAATAATGAAGGTTTTTGGGTTTAATTACAATCAGGTGTGTTGGTCAGAACGTCTGTCAGCCAATCAGAGTCCAGCAGTCTAGAGCGCCACGCTTTATTAACCGGCTCACTATGAACGTGTGTGTTTACCTTCAGGAAGAAGCCTGATATCAGAGCTCTCTTTATATTGGTGCTGTTATCCTGGCAACCAAAGGCGGGAGGAGAGACGGGCAACTCGATTCGCTGCATCACCTCCAGTAGCTCCGCCCTAATCACCACAGCCAATCGTAACGCAGAGGCGTTCAAGAAGTTTGTCCTGCACCAGACCTCATCTTCATTATCTGAGGAGACACAGGAACATCAGTTTCCAGCGATCCAGTGCGAAGCATTAGTATGATGACGTCACTCACGCTGCAGATATGCGTTATAGACGTTGATGAGCGTCATGTGATCTCCCTCCGGATGCAGCAGGGGCCGTCTGTGCGTCGCAGCCGCCTCCTCTTTATTAACCGGAGGTGTGATGAAGCACGGCGGAGCTGGAAGTCATCAAACACACACGTCTCGTCACACTGAAGGCTTTGGTGTGTGTAAGCGTGAGATTTAATAAAGAGCTTAGAACCCAAGAGGCCACACTCTGATACTTTTTGGGTAACAACCACTAGATGGCATTTAGGTAGCACGGCCGCCATTATGGGGTGAAAATACTAACTGAACCATAGAATCCTTCACATCTTACGCACCCAAAATCGGCAAATTTTACAGCCAAATCAGAAGCGCAATAGAACAGTTTTTTAAATTAAGTCACCAGTAAATTGTATGGCTCCTACAGTAAATGTTGTATTGTCTTATATATGTTTTATTTTACCAGTTGTGGAATCCACCATTCGTCCATCTGAGGTAATGTAGTTAGCCTACTTTATTGAGCATTTCCATTTTATGCAACTTTACACATTTATTAATAGTAAATCAATAATTAATAAATTTAAGATCATCATGTTTGCAGCGAATAATATATTTCAGACCTAGTGGAGTAATAGTAATAATATCTAGGTCTGAATTGAAATATTGTACGTTTTAATGGATCACGCTACAAACATAATGATCTTATAATACATGATGCATTGCTGTGTCTGTTATCACATAATTCCCACTTTTGCTTTAACGGACATTAGACAACACTGCAAAATCAAGCTGTTACTTATATTCTTATATTTATTGTCCAACATTCCCAATTTTTCTGATGCATGTCCTTAATTTAATTTCATATGTTGGTAATAATTAAGTGTTTATAAGCCTTTTAAAGGTGCCCTAGAATCAAAAATTGAATTTATATTGGCACAGTTGAATAACAAGAGTTCAGTACATGGAAAAGACATACATTGAGTTTCAAACCCCATTGCTTCCTCCTTCTTATATAAATCTCAATTGTTTAAAAGACTTCCGGAAAACACGCGGATCTCAACATAACACCGACTGTTACGTAACAGTCGGTGTTATGTTGAGATCCGCGTGTTTTCCGGAAGTCTTTTAAACAAATGAGATTTATCATTAATCATTAATATGTATGACCCCAATATTTGCATATATGCCAGCCCATGTTCAAGGCATTAGACAAGGAAAGGCAGTATTAACGTCTGGATCTGTGCACAGACAAGGTAAGCCAGCAAGAACAACAGCTAAAAATGGCAGATGGAGCAATAATAACTGACATGATCCATGATAACATGATATTTTTAGTGATATTTGTGAATTGTCTTTCTAAATGTGTCATTAGCATGTTGTTAATGTACTGTTAAATGTGGTTAAAGTTACCATCGTTTATTACTGTACTCATGGAGACAAGAGAGCCGTCGCTATTTTCATTTTTAAACACTTGCAGTCTGTATAATTCATAAACACAACTTCATTCTTTATAAATCTCTCCAACAGTGTGTAATGCTAGCTTTAGCCACAGAGCATAGCCTCAAACTCATACAGAATCAAACGTAAACATCAAAATAAATACTTTACTCACATAATTCGAAGCATGCATACAGCATGCATGACGAACATCTTGTAAAGATCCATTTGAGGGTTATATTAGCTGTGTGAACTTTGTAAATGCACTGTAATATAGTTGAGAGCTCGTGTGGCAGGGAGCGCGCGATTTAAAGGGCGGCGCTGCCAAAATCAGTGTATAGTTAATGATGCCCCAAAATAGGCAGTTAAAAAAATTAATTAAAAAAAATCTATGGGGTATTTTGAGCTGAAACTTCACAGACACATTCAGGGGACACCTTAGACTTATATTACATCTTGTGAAAAAGCATTCTTGGGCAATTTTAACCCAAACTGACTGGATTTCTAGAGAGCAAAGGTTTGTGTAAAAAGTGGAAGACTTAAACACAAAGTGTGTAAAATAAACGGATTTGATGATCACTAGTGATAGTATTTTACTCTGTGTTGTCATCATTCAGGTTGGATTTCAGCTGTAATGTACATTTTTGTTTATCAAAGCAGCTGATATTGCCATAGAAACTAGTGGACTGCCGACTCGCTTTCACCCCAAAATGGCGGAAACGCAGGGCTGCTGCTGGGCGCCGGTGTTGCAATGGATCGTTCTATTAAGTGTCGCTTCTTGTTAGTGTATATTCTTTGGACTCAGTATACAGTACCGGTCAGCATGGCAGCGATGGTCAGGAGCTCGTTGACGCAGTCGAACTCGCAGGACGCAATCAGAGCTTTGGCTAACGCCGGCTCCAGTGGAAGTTCAGACATGATGATTCCCACCTCCGACAGATTCCCGTCGTCATCGAGAGCCGCCAGATAGTCCAGATCCTCCAGCGCCTGCATCAGCGCCTCAGGAGCTGCACAAACATACATGAGCTTTCTCAAAATGCGGCAGGGTTTCAGCTGGAAACATCATGTCTGATGTAATAAGAGCTTCCACGGAAGAACTCTAGTCTGAAATCTGACCTGGCCGGTCCAGGAACTTGCACTGGCCCATGTCTGCGATGTCCAGCCTCTTGAGGAGCAGCACCAGGTGACTGAGGTTGGCTTCGGCCACCGCTGGACAGCGAGCCGCAGGCATCTCCTCCTCATACATCAGCTGAGAGTATAGCCGAAAACACACACCTGCGAACACAACACAGCCCTGCCATCCTTCAGGTAACTCACACACAGTTATTGAACTGAATGGAATCAACACCAGTGTTCATTCTGACAGCAAAATCTGACTTCGTTTTACTCATATTTTAGTCTGAATTGTTTTAGTTTTGGTCAACAGAGGTAGGTGACATGAGAGAGCCTTTAATCAAGACCTCAGTTTTACTTTCATTTAAAAAAAAAGCCAAAGCTTAAAGGGATAGTTCACCCAAAAATGAAAATTTGATGTTTATCTGCTTACCCCCAGCGCATTAAAGATGTAGGTGACTTTGTTTCTTCAGTAGAACACAAATGATGATTTTTAACTCCAAACGTTGCAGTCTGTCAGCCGTATAATGCGTGTCAATGGGAACTTCATCTATAAGAGTAAAAAAAAAACCATGCACAGACAAATCCAAATTAAACCCTGTGGCTCGTGACGACACATTGATGTCCTAAGACACGAAATTATTAGTTTGTGTGAGAAATGGATGCTCAAAGCAGTTGGACATAGTGTGTTTTAGAGGTAAAAAATGATATAAATACTGTTCGGTTTCTGTTTCGTGTCTCAGGACATCAATGTGTCGTCACGAGCCACAGGGTTTAATTTGGATTTGTCTGTGCATGTTTTTTTACTCTTATAGACGAAGTTCCCATTGACACGCATTATACGACTGACAGACTGCAACGGTTGGAGTTAAAAATCATCATTTGTGTTCTACTGAAGAAACAAAGTCACCTACATCTTGGATGCGCTGGGGGTAAGCAGATAAACATCACATTTTCATTTTTGGGTGAACTATCCCTTTAATGTCACTGTAACATTTGCATACTTTGTTTTATATAAACTGAAGATCATCAGCACAGAAATGGTACGCAGTACTATACTTCTGAAAAATAGAGCTCAGAGGAAGCATATACAGAGAGAACAACAGCGGTCCCAAAATCAACCCCTGAGGAACGCCACTTCCTAAAGGAGCCAGTGTGGAGGAAAAGTCTCCTAGATAATAACCCTCATGGGTTTGATTACCTGGAAATGCATGAACTGGTCACATGCAAACACTGAACGCAATTTGAGTCGCTTTGGATAAAAGCATCTGCCAAATGCATAAATGCATAAATTTTCAATTCATATAAATTTCTCCTTTCTATGAAACGCAGAATGCTTTTATCGATCTTTTCCATACACCGACCGTGGATGGGACTGAACTAACAAAGCACCATAAAAGTACTTAGAGCATGTATGGACCACTTTTATGATGCTTTTGTGTCTTTTTGAAGCTTTATGAACTCATTGTAAAATTTCAACAGAAGAAAAAAAGTCATATGGATCTAAAACAAGGTTCTCTCTTTTTCGTATTCCATTAAAGTGTCGTATTATGCTATTTTAAAGGTTCCTAATGTTGTTTTGGAGTCTCCTAAAACAGGTTTACATGCATCTAAGTTCAAACAACACTTTCATTTTCTCATAATATCCACTGCAGCATCAGCTCTTTTCTCACAGTGTCTGAAACGGTTCAATCAAAGATTCGGTCTCTCTAAACCCCGCCTTTCTGAGAGCTGCTCTGCTCTGATTGGTCAGATGACCGACCCTGTCTGTTGTGATTGGTCAGAAACCAAACTCTCATTATCATATCTGAATCTTGGCACTTGATACACAGTGATACGGACAGTAACAGTTTTACGTATCGATCTTGTCAAACTCTTCCAGTCTCAGATTAAACTACAGTGATTGAGGGCGGGGCAAAGAGACGCTGTTCAGCCAATGAAGACCATAGGCTGGCATTATGCAAATTAGTTACAAATCAATGTAGGTTCAGCAGGAAGAGAGACTGGAATTACTAACGACTCGTTTCAGTTCAGAATCACTTCTTCTTTCAGGAGACAAAAACATTATCTGCACTGTGATCTTTGAAACTTTGCAGACCTTCTACATTCACAAACAGCTCTATTAGACACAAAAGCATAATAGGGGCACTTTAATAACGTGTTGGTTTACCCACCAGACAGTTTGCCGTTGACCCTCCGGGCTCGCGTGTCGGCCTGCTGTTTGCTGATGGGCTGCTGAAGCTGTGAATCCGCTCGGATCTGTGGGTTGTAGATCTGTGGAGGAACAGCAGGGTGAACATCACTGAGCCTCGTGCGTCAGAACCCACACAAACCCTGATCTCCGCAGACTCACGGTCTTCAGCTGGACGCCGGTGTCGATGACGTAACGGATGTTGCGGAGGGAGAACGACGCCTCTCCTAAGACGTCGGTGAGGACGACCCTGCGTCTGTGGGCAGGAGTCTCCTGCTCGTCCTGCTGCGTGTCCCCGACGCTCTCGGTGTCGTAAAGCTCCTGCGTCGAGCCTCCGACGGCAGCGTGCAGCGCGATCACGCGCAGAGACGACAGATGAGCGCTCAGAGACACACACTCCTTCTCCAGCGCCGCACGACAATCCTGGATCTCCTGACAAACACATCGAACATCCTGGTCAAATGTACATCTCTGAAGGATCAACTCATTACAGGGTTTTCTGTGCATGTATTAAAGTCCCACTTCAGTGGATATAAATATTTATTTAACCTGTTAACTCGATCTCAAATATGAGGATTTGATAGGATCTTTTCATCTGTAACTGTTTAAGTAGTATGAATTATTTTGCTCAGCTCACTTTGTGAATAACAATGCATGCAAAAGTACATTTTGCTTTAGGACTTTAACTTTTCAACTTTTCTTGCTCTGTGAAATCAGAAGCTTTTTAACTTGCAGCGAGTTTCTCCAGCAGAATGAGGTCAGTTTGCTCAAGGGACTGAAGGAGGGAGTGACGCTGTTGACAAAAGGTGAGTCCTGTTGTTTGTGTGTGACTGAAATGAGGAGATCAGTGTGCTGAGATGATACAGGACTGCTTTACATTACTTACATGTGAGAGAGAAAAGAGGAGGAACTAAAATATATATATAAAAATGGAATTATAAAAGAAATAAGCAAAAATACATAGTCTGTAAAATGAGACACACACCTGCACGCTGGGGAGGAACACTAGTATATCGCCTTCCTCTCCCCTGCGGTGCAGATCCAGGATCATGTGACAGGATGCTGTGGCCAGGTCGCGTCCCGTCGGCGGGTCCCGGTACAGAATCTCCACGGCGGTGGTTTGCGAGGGAACGCTGAGGTAAGGAACGCTCTCTCCCAGGAAGCTGGCGAAGGTCTGAGCGGCGGCGGGCGCCGTGAGCACCAGGACCCGGAGTTCGTGGCGCTGCTGGCACACGTCACGCAGCAGCCCCAGCAGGACGTCCGTGGCCACCGTGCGCTCCTGAGCCTCGTCGATGACCAGAACCCCGTACTGCCGCAGCAGAGGGTCTGACATCATTTCCTCCAGCAAGAGGGAGTCCGTCACAAACCTGCAGATTTCCAGCACAAGCATTACTACGTGATTAATGAGCAGCAGCTGAGAGCAACGAGCATGTCGCGGCCTCGTACCGCAGTATGGTGTCCGGGGTGCAGCCGTCCTCGTGCGGGACCCTGTAGCCCACCTCTAACCCCAGACTCAAGTCCATCTCATCGGCCACTCTGAGCGCCAGACTGCAGGCGGCTGCAGCGTACGGCTGACAGCAACACACCAGACCCTGAGAGAACTCATGTGACAGAGCGTACTCCACACACCACTGAGGAACCTACACACACACCAGAGAGAGAGGCACGTCAGAGGACAGAACACAATACAATACAACAGGCTAGAATAGAACAAGCTAGAATAGAAAAAGCTAGAATAGAATAGAATCAAGCAAAATAAAACAGAACAAAACAGTAGAATACAATACAATACAACAGGATAAAACATAACAGGCGAGAATAGAACAGAATAATATAGAATTGAATAAAACCATAGAATTTAGCAGAATAGAATAGAATAGAAAAGAATGGGACCAAATAGAACATGACAGGGGGAATAGAACAGAATGGGATGGAACAGAACAGATTAAAAGGAATAGAATAGAATAGAATAGAATAGAATAGAACGCAAAATAGAATAGAATAGAACACAAAAGAACAGAACACAAAAGAACAGAGTATGACTGAATTGAACAACTGAATTGAAAACAATAGAATAGAATGGAACAAAACAGAAGAGATTAAAAAGAATCAAACAAAATAGAATACAACAATAGAATAGGACAGAACAGAATAGACTAGAATTTGACAGGACAGAATAGAACAGAATGGGATGGAACAGAACAGATTAAAAAGAAAAGAATGGATAGAATAGAATAGAAGAGATAAAAATGAATAGAATAGAATAGAATAGAATCAAGCAAAACAAAACAGAACAAAACAGTAGAATAGAATACAATACAACAGGATAAAACACATAAGGCGAGAATAGAACAGAATAATACAGAATTGAATAAAACCATAGAATTTAGCAGAACAGAATAGAATAGAAAATAATGGGACCAAATAGAACATGACAGGGGGAATAGAACAGAATGGGATGGAACAGAACAGATTAAAAGGAATAGAATAGAATAGAATAGAACACAAAATAGAATAGAATAGAACACAAAAGAACAGAACACAAAAGAACAGAGTATGACTGAATTGAACAACTGAATTGAAAACAACAGAACAGAATAGAATGGAACAGAACAGAACAGATTAAAAAGAATCAAACAAAATAGAATACAACAATAGAATAGGACAGAACAGAATAGACTAGAATTTGACAGGACAGAATAGAACAGAATGGGATGGAACAGAACAGATTAAAAAGAAAAGAATGGATAGAATAGAATAGAATAGAATAGAATAGAATAGAAGAGAATAGAAGAGATTAAAAGGAATAGGATAGAATAGAATAGAATGGTACAGAACAAAACACAAAAGAACAGAGTATGACTGAATTGAACAGAATGGATGGAACAGAACATATTAAAATGAATAGAATTGAATAGAATAGAATAGAACATAATAAAATAGATCAAAATAAAATAGTACAGAACAGAATATAATAGAACAGAACAGATTAAATATAATAGAATAAAACAGAACAGAACAGAATATAATAGAATAGAACAGAACACAACAGAGTATGACCGAATTGAACAAAATAAAACAGAACAGAACGGGGTGGAACAGAACAGATTAAAAAGACTAGACTAGACTAGAATGGGACAGGACAGAATGGGAAAATATAACAAGAATAGAACAAAATAAAATAGAACAGAAGAGGACAAAGAATAAAATGGGACAGAACAAGACAGATTAAAAAAAGAGAATAGAACAGAACAGAACAGAATAGAATAGAATAGAATAGAATGACTCAATTACTTCTTTCTTGCAGGAATCAAACCTGCAGTCTTCTGGTTACAGCCCTGGGGAATGTTCTGGGATAACACACGTAATACACTCTTTCGGTAACATCTGTGACACACTGTCCATCACCACACAAGCGTCGCGCTGACAGTAAACAATCACAGAGGAAGTCTGCGGGTCAGGTGTCCTGAAGGTACGTGCAGCTTGTATTTCTGCTAAACTGCTTGCTAATTCTTCCTTACAAAAATATTTATTATTTGAGCTGAAAACATCATTTTGTGGAAACTATGATACATTTTATTTTTTCAGGATTTTATGATGAATAGAACAGCATTATTTTGAAACAGGAATCTGTTGCATCATTATTAACGTCTTTACTGTCACTTTTGATCAATTTAATGCATCCTTGCGTTTTTACAACAGCAAGAAAAAATCGTATTGACCACAAACTTTCAAACACTAGTGTACTTCCTGTGGAACTGATCCATATGAACAGTGCCTTAAGAAGAGAGAGGAAACAAGATTGGTCAGTCCAGTCTTCCAGCACTTCTCAGCAACATCTGAGTCCTTCATATTTTATTATGTAGTAACGGTGCTATAAAGCCAATAAACCATCTGATTCACTGCACTGCACGCTGTGCCTAACAGCAACCTTTAGCCGTGACTATAATGTCTTGTCGCTTAATTACATCACCTCGTTTTCTTTGCTTTTAGAGACTGACGGACAAGATATCTTTCAGTGGTGATTAACATCATGACACAGATGCCATCCATTAAGCCTAACATAAACCTCCTGATGAATGAATGATAATCTTTTCAGTCACTAATAGCAGGAGCATTAATAGTTGGACTGGACAGGTGTTAACAATGGCATTAATAACTTCAATAATGTGGCTTTGAAATGAAACTGTAACTATGATATTTAGAAGGTGCTGCAAATGCATGTTGGACTTCACATTACACCAAGCAACTATCAAGAGATCATGAGCGTGAAGCAGCGAGCGTTTGTGATGTACATAAGGTGTGCTCCACCTGTGTGCTCTTCCCCGTTCCTCCATCTGCGCTCAGGACGATCATACTGTGCGACTCCATGTGCTCCAGCAGACTGAACTTCAGACTCCACACGGGCAGCTGCTTCCTCTCCTCCAGCAGACTGTAGTAGCGGGAGGAAAACGGCAGCCCGTCGTAGGGGTTCACCTCCAGATCGGCCAGATCATCGTCCGCTCTCTCGCCGTCCTCCTCCAGGTCTCCAGACAGCAGAGACGATATGGAGAGATTGTCCAGAACTGAGAGCGCAGGAGAAGGTTTCGGGACAGCCGTGGAGGACATGCTGAACGTGGACGGGCCGCTGACAGAGCCCTGAGGTACCCCGCAAATGAAAATTACCTACACGGAAGAAATCAACAGGAGCTTAATTTGATATCATGCATGTAAGCAAACATGATGAAACAAAATGTAAATGCTTAAAGAACAGAGCGCTTAAGAAAACCCCATATTGATCAAATGCCAGTGTGAATGTGGTTAGGGTTCACTACAGCTCAATACACCACTAAATACACAACAAGCCAAGATCGATGAAACTGGTTGTACATTCATTACATCTATTTATAATGTGAATATAATGAACTATTGATTCTGCTGAAGCAAATAAAAAAAGACTGTACCGTCCATGGCTCATGCTGATTTGAATGCACCCTATGACATCATTTCCATCATGAAAATTTTTCCGCGACTTTGCATTTTGAACTTTTTCGAACTCTTCTTAGAGCGTTTGTCCAATTTGCATGAAATTTGGTATGTAGCATCTACTCACACTCTAGGCAAAAATTTATTAAAATATGAATGAATTTGATGCTGTATCTTCGTAATGATTTGGTGTATCGACACTAGGGCTGCACGATTAATCGGACCATTAGAAAAAAAAACATTGAAATCGCACTTAAATGATTTGGCTTAGTGCGATTATGAAATCGTAAAGCAGCGATTATTTTTTTATGCGCGGCTTATCAATGAACTATGGCTCCAAATGCTAATCCATCTGAAAGCACTTAGAGTTTGAATCGCTTTTAATGTGTTTGAAAAAACAACACACGTCAAAACATCTTTCCAGACATGAGAAGCATTTATTAACATCTTGTCCAACAAAAGACAACATTTAATAACATGTTTTTACTCCAAACTCACTTTATAACGACAGTTGACCATCCTTCTGTGAGATGATGTGGCTTCGTACACAGAATAAGGCAGTCGTGTGTTTATTATCAAAATGTTTCAGTCATGTTTAATCAATCAAAATGTTTCAATCTTCTGTTTATTCAGCTACAGCGATAGTATGGGATTTCCTGGAATGACGCGTGTTCTACTTCGGCAGCAGGGCATATTTGCAGTTTTTGCACAAGAGCGCCCTCTGGCTTTCAGATAAAGCAACATTTACTACTGATCACAGAGCCGTACAGCTCTGACAAGCTGCGCATAAAATAATAGTAGTTTTTGCCAAATCATGTGCGATAAAATTGCGATAAATCGTGCAGCCCTAATCGACACTAACCTTGGTATATGTCATTATAGGCATGACTTGGGGGAACATGCACAGTATCATCACAGCGCCACCTACTGGTGCCGAGATGGAAAAATTGCTATTTTTGCTTATAACTTTAGAATGCCTTGTCCTAAAATCATGAGGATGGTCTCCTTAGTTTCCCTGAGCTTTGCCAAGTTGAACAATATCCAATTTTGTCATAAAATGCTGTGTTTTACAAATGCATGAATGTATTGTTATGAAACTCAGTACGATTCATCGAGGCTTGTAAAGTTTTAGGTCAGCCCCCCTAGTGGTTAAGAGATATAATGAAAATGCTTATAACATATGAAAAATTCAACATTGTCATTTAACTTACATCATTAGATTTGTTGGCTTATGCCGAGTCCTACGATACCAAATTTGCCATATTCTTCCATACTTACTGTCCGCCATATTGAATTTTATTCAAAACCTACTTTTTCGAACTATAAAATTTGACCGATTTTTACGAAATTTGGTATGTAGCATCTACAGACACTCATGACAAAAAGTTATTAAAAGATTTTTGATAGACCCAACCGTTGTTTTATACTGCGTTAACAAATTTGACAGTGAGCACGCCAAAATGGATATGAGGCTGTATCTTTGCCGCAAAAGTTCTGTGTATTGACACGAAACTTGGTACATGTCATCACAGGCATGACTTGAGGGTGCATGCAGAGTTTCGTCACAGCGCCACCTACTGCTCAGAAGTTATAAACCATGTTATTATGGTGCTTAAACTGATGCAGTTTAAACAGCTTTATCCTAACCTCATGATCACAGATGTCCACAAATATTTCCTTTTCTGCTCTTATTCGGCTTGACCCCGTAATTGCTGCATGCAGCTATATTTGTTGTTCTTATTATTACAAAATAAAAATCTAAAAGTGACAAAAAAGAAGAAATGTTACTAATGCACAATTTCTCTCAGACTAAGGAACAGCTACTACTCTTTCTTGCATCAGCAGCGAGTGCGAATGAAGTCAAGAAGAACAGCCGCTGAAGCTCTCAGTAATTCTACACATTTCAGGAATCCAGCACATGTCCTCCAGCAACTCAAACAAACGCACTGCAAAAACGCAGGCTTCAGTGCATTATGTAAAGGACACTACAATGCTCAACACTATCCTGTTTCCCTCAGTGTTACGTAAACGAGTCACTATCACACTCTTTTTACTATCATTACTGCTACTTACACAATACGAGAGCTGTCTCAGGTTAGGAAGACGCTATCTGATAACACATGCAGTAGAATAGAATTATAATGTGAATAAATTATATGTTAATACTACAACACAAGATATGTGATGTGATGTTTAAACAAGGCACTGATGCATTTGGGAGCAACTGACCAGGAGACAAAACAAACCAGAACAAAGCAGAAACAAGGTTTTTGTGTGCGAATATGAGTGTCAGTGATATTGAGGTCAGATTAAAGCTCATCATAAACAACAAAACAACGGGGCAAAGCATGCAAAATCATCACTAAGCTTAAACATATCAGTGTTTTACATTATGCACATAGATCACACCCTGAACATGATTTTATTTGTATTTAAAGAATATAAAAGGACTGACATTTGTGTTTGATTCGAAAACAACCATGATAAACACTGTGATATAGCAGTAGGATAAGTCTAAATTAAATTAAGCATAACAGAGTCATTATTTTAAATGCAATAATGATGTAATGTCTAATGTTTTACATGATATGATGATAAATTCAGATGCGTTTCCTTTAAATCTGCATAATGACCGTGTATCAGCTGACTGTCAGAGATCAGACGACAACACGCCGAATAAACAGCAGAATAAGGACAAAAACAAAGCAGAACGAGAGGAAAACACATTCACCTGAAGCACATTTTCACCTCAGATCCGCCAGACTAACCCGATGAAATCAAACGATGTAAATGAGAGAAACGCGTTAATGTACATCCATCGAGACTCGCGATGACACGAAAAATAATATGATGTCCTTCAGAGAATAATGAGAATGTAAACGAAAGGCTTTAAAACTCGATCCGTGTCTGTTTTAGTGCAATATTACGACATCATTCGTGACTGTTGACGGTATTTCATAGCCAGAGAGCGAAACTCCGCCGCCATGATGAAGCTCCAGCGCGACTCACCTCACGGGCCGCGTCTCAAACCCTGCCCGGCTGCTGCCTGGACAGCGCGGGATTGCGACACACGCACTACTGACGCTCTGCACTAGGTAGGGAACTCAGGAGGTGTCGAGAACAGCCTCGTGCTCACCGGGCAGGTGGAGCTGAAACCTGAACCAGATAGTAGAGAAGAGAAAGGGTGGAGACCGACAACTAAATAGCCTAAATGATTGAAAGTTCAATGAAGAAAACAACCATCCAAAATAAATAGGTCAATGCATGATTATGAATTAAGAGTCGAGAAACATAAAATAAATTGAAGATAACATGTCCTACACACAAAAGCCCTCTTTATGTTAAAAATAAAAATACTTAGTTATATCTAAAGGAAATCTGGATACTCATTCATTTCTTTTTTTAAATTAATTGAGTTTTAAATAAATTTGTTAGTATTATTTAAATGCATCCTCTATACTTGGAAAATACATTAATTTAGCCTGTCCTCATCATGAGGTCACAATGTAAAATTGCCAAACAAAGTGTTTTAAAATATGCAACAAATTAAAAAAAATACATTTAAATTGAAATGCAGAGATCTGTAATATATCAAACAATACAAAAAGTAAGTCTTGAATTATATTTTCCATAAAAAATATCTATCAAAGTTGTATCCTCACTTTGCGTCAACTCCGTCAGAATTTTTTTATAATTCTGAATAAATCAGGCAGTGTCAAGGTCATCTTTAACTCTGAGGAGCACTTACTATTTCCTGATCATTGTGGATCACACAGTTAGACACACAGTCCTGGAAGTTTTTTATATATATTTTTTTAATTTTATACTAACAGTGTTGAAGTCTCTGTGGTCACAGCTTTAATGTCAACTCTGTTATCCCAGTGTAATAGTTTCTGTAAATAGTTGTGGGATAAATCTTGGCATTTTTGATATCTTTATTAAGGCAGCTACAACTGAGAAAGAAAACAAAATTCATCCACTGTACAACACGTGGTTAAGGTGGAAAGAAATTCAGTTTTGCTCTCAAAAAGTCTATATAATGTGATTTAATGTGTTTTTTGCATATGGGGAATTCTTCTAATGTTGTTTCATGATTCTATTTACATTTACTGTATATTTGGCCCCAACTGGACCTTTGTCAACACGTCAGTATTCGTCAACTCCGTCAGTATTCGTCAACTGCGTCAGTATTTGTCAACTCCGTCAGTATTCGTCAACACCGTCAGTATTTGTCAACTCCGTCAGTATTTGTCAACTCCGTTAGTATTCGTCAACTCCGTCAGTATTTGCCAACTCCATTAGTATTTGTCAACTCCATCAGTATTCGTCAACTCCGTCAGTATTTGCCAACTGTCATTATTTGTCAACTCCGTCAGTATTTGTCAACTCCGTCAGTATTCGTCAACACTGTCAGTATTTTTCAACTCTGTCAATATTCGTCAACTCCGTCAGTATTTGTCAACTCTGTCAGTATTTGTCAACTCCGTCAGTATTTGTCAACACCGTCTGTATATGTCAACTCTGTCAGTATTTGTCAACTCCGTCACTATTTGTCAACTCCATCAGTATTTGTCAAGACCGTCAGTATTCGTCAACACCGTCAGTATTTGTCAACTCTGTCATTATTTGTCAACTCCATTAGTATTTGTCAACTCCATCAGTATACGTCAACTCCGTCAGTATTTGCCAACTGTCATTATTTGTCAACTCCGTCAGTATTTGTCAACTCCGTCAGTATTCGTCAACACTGTCAGTATTTTTCAACTCCGTCAATATTCGTCAACTCCGTCAGTATTTGTCAACTCTGTCAGTATTTGTCAACACCGTCTGTATTTGTCAACTCCGTCAGTATTTGTCAACACCGTCAGTATTTGTCAACTCCGTCAGTATTTGTCAGCTCCGTCATTATTTGTCAACTCCATTAGTATTCGTCAACTCCGTCAGTATTCGTCAACTCCGTCAGTATTTGCCAACTCCGTTAGTATTTGTCAACTCTGTCAGTATTCATCAACTCCGTCAGTATTCGTCAACACGTCAGTATTTGTCAGCTCCGTCAGTATTTGTCAACTCCATTAGTATTTGTCAACACTGTCAGTATTTGTCAACTCCGTCAGTATTTGTCAGCTCCGTCATTATTTGTCAACTCCATTAGTATTCGTCAACTCCGTCAGTATTCGTCAACTCCGTCAGTATTTGCCAACTCCGTTAGTATTTGTCAACTCTGTCAGTATTCATCAACTCCGTCAGTATTCGTCAACACGTCAGTATTTGTCAGCTCCGTCAGTATTTGTCAACTCCATTAGTATTTGTCAACACTGTCAGTATTTGTCAACTCCGTCAGTATTTGTCAACTCCGTCATTATTTGTCAACTCCATTAGTGTTCGTCAACTCCGTCAGTATTTGTCAACTCCGTCAGTATTTGTCAACTCCATTAGTGTTCGTCAACTCCGTCAGTATTTGTCAACTCCGTCAGTATTTGTCAACACTGTCAGTATTTGTCAACTCCGTCAGTATTTGTCAGCTCCGTCAGTATTTGTCAACTCCATTAGTATTTGTCAACACTGTCAGTATTTGTCAACTCCGTCAGTATTTGTCAACTCCGTCAGTATTTGTCAACTCCGTCATTATTTGTCAACTCCATTAGTGTTCGTCAAATCCGTCAGTATTTGTCAACTCCGTCAGTATTTGTCAACACTGTCAGTATTTGTCAACTCCGTCAGTATTTGTCAACTCCGTAGGTATTTGTCAACTCCATTAGTATTTGTCAACTCCGTCAGTATTTGTCAACTCCGTCATTATTTGTCAACTCCGTCAATATTCGTCAACTCCGTCAGTATTTGTCAACTCTGTCAGTATTTGTCAACACCGTCTGTATTTGTCAACTCCGTCAGTATTTGTCAACACCGTCAGTATTTGTCAACTCCGTCAGTATTTGTCAGCTCCGTCATTATTTGTCAACTCCATTAGTATTCGTCAACTCCGTCAGTATTTGCCAACTCCGTTAGTATTTGTCAACTCTGTCAGTATTCATCAACTCCGTCAGTATTCGTCAACACGTCAGTATTTGTCAGCTCCGTCAGTATTTGTCAACTCCATTAGTATTTGTCAACACTGTCAGTATTTGTCAACTCCGTCAGTATTTGTCAACTCCATTAGTATTTGTCAACACTGTCAGTATTTGTCAGCTCCGTCAGTATTTGTCAACTCCATTAGTATTTGTCAACACTGTCAGTATTTGTCAACTCCGTCAGTATTTGTCAACTCCATTAGTGTTCGTCAACTCCTCAGTATTTGTCAACTCCGTCAGTATTTGTCAACACTGTCAGTATTTGTCAACTCCGTCAGTATTTGTCAGCTCCGTCAGTATTTGTCAACTCCATTAGTATTTGTCAACACTGTCAGTATTTGTCAACTCCGTCAGTATTTGTCAACTCCGTCATTATTTGTCAACTCCATTAGTGTTCGTCAAATCCGTCAGTATTTGTCAACTCCGTCAGTATTTGTCAACACTGTCAGTATTTGTCAGCTCCGTCAGTATTTGTCAACTCCATTAGTATTTGTCAACACTGTCAGTATTTGTCAACTCCGTCAGTATTTGTCAACTCCATTAGTGTTCGTCAACTCCTCAGTATTTGTCAACTCCGTCAGTATTTGTCAACACTGTCAGTATTTGTCAACTCCGTCAGTATTTGTCAGCTCCGTCAGTATTTGTCAACTCCATTAATATTTGTCAACGCTGTCAGTATTTGTCAACTCCGTCAGTATTTGTCAACTCCGTCATTATTTGTCAACTCCATTAGTGTTCGTCAAATCCGTCAGTATTTGTCAACTCCGTCAGTATTTGTCAACACTGTCAGTATTTGTCAACTCCGTCAGTATTTGTCAACTCCGTAGGTATTTGTCAACTCCATTAGTATTTGTCAACTCCGTCAGTATTTGTCAACTCCATTAGTATTCGTCATCTCCGTCAGTATTTGTCAACTCCATTAGTATTCGTCATCTCCGTCAGTATTTGTCAACTCCGTCAGTATTTGTTAACACTGTCAGTATTTGTTAACACTGTCAGTATTTAACTCCGTCAGGTAAAGATTTTTGTTAATTTTGAAAGAAATGTCTTATTCTTTTTTCAATTCATTGTGTTAAAATATTAAAACATCAACTGAAGTACATGATATCATGTCTGATTTACCTAAGAACATTAGTTACATATGTTTAATATTAACAAGAAGGTTAGAGAATTAAGTGATTTAGGAACTGGATTGTTCATAATAACCCTAACCCAAGAAAAAAATTATAAAATGTATTATTTTTCACTTTGTTCCTTTACTGAACACCATCATTACATAAATTAAGACTTTACACTGTTGTTGGATGGATCAAATTAAAATATCATGCTTTTTAATGCGTCTGACGGAGTTGACACAAATTAAGTTCTGAAGTGAATAAATTTACATTTTTAGAAAAAAACAATTCCCTTACATGGTTCATTAGCTGAGACCTTTGTCTACAAATATATCAGTTTAAAAATAATGTATTATTATATTGTAGGGGAATTTTACAGTTAAAGACCCAAAAGACCAGATATGTTGAATAAAGGCCCGGAGTCAAAGTTAAAAAAATTAATAAATTGAAGAAAATTTTACTGAAGAATAGTTTGCAGTTTCATCAGCAGAAGCCAGCTTCAAGTCTCACAAGGAGTTCCTAGGCCGCTCTGCGTACATTCACATTTCCACAACAATTATACTCTAACAGTGTCTACTGACTACGTCATTACTAAGGTAAAAATGATTCTGATTGGCTAAGAAAAATAGACAAATTTGGTAATCTTCCACACATGGACAGATAGTCAGAAGCATATCTCCATTCGTCAGGATGCTGACGAGGGGACTCTGGATTTAGGTACTGGATGTCCTTTTGGGTTCATGACATAACGTCTGCTGCTCTCAAGCAGAGTGCCAGTTGTCCACCAGTACAAAGGACCTGCACAGAACACTTAGCACACATACACAGATACACATGATTCACAGCTTCAAGGTTGAAGTTGATCTAAGCTCTGCTTTGAGCAGGAAACTTTCCCAAAATATACTGATAACATGTTCTTTTTTCTCAGTGAGAGGTACAGACAATATTCAAAATTATTTTCTAGTGTTTGAAAAGGAAAATAAATGCTTTAACATACATTGAAGAAGCCATTCAAATAATTTAACAGAAAGATAAATGTTGATTAATAATTAAAAAGATATATATTGAAGCGGCAGTTGGATTCCAGAATCCACCCCTTTCAATACAATTATAGTAATGTATTATTACATTATAAAAACTAACTTCTAAAACATGTTTTGTCCCTTATCTCAAGAATCGGTGAAAGCTGAGGTAGCCTATGTGATATCTGTGACACTAGTGTCCCCAAATATATTGATCCTGAGTCCCAAAGCCCTCAAACTCACACTACTGGTTGTGTCAGAAGCTGGATCCTAAAGGTCAAGAGTGTGTCTAGAATGGCCCCATTAGCCCCTACTGGTAGATACTATAATTACACCATGTGTCTAATCAGTGTTGACATGATGTCATTTTCCTGCAGGTCCAGAGTGATCAGTCACATGACATTTACAGCATATTGCCACATAAAAAATGATGAAACACAGCAAGACAACTGTTATAGGAGATCAATTTAATTAGCATTAGCAAAAAGTGTCTAGTGTATTAATATAAAGAGACATCAGTAAGTTCCCATTGACTCGCTGACATTTATATCACCCAAAATGA
The DNA here is from genome assembly GCF_018812025.1 of Megalobrama amblycephala. NCBI lineage: Eukaryota > Metazoa > Chordata > Actinopteri > Cypriniformes > Xenocyprididae > Megalobrama > Megalobrama amblycephala. Next base: position 51,289,799 of record NC_063047.1, on the reverse strand, counting down.
GTTCAGCTGCTATAGTTGCTCTGTTCAAATGAACCAATAACTATGCACCTGATTCAGTTTGGTAAAAGCAGCATGTGACTTTCCATCAGCGGCTGCCTATGTTGACCCGAGGTAATAATTCTATAATTCGATTAAATCCGTGGGATATGTAACCTATTAAAGGTTAATCAGAGATAAATGATTAAAAAGCAGAGGGGACGTGTTAAATGTGACAATTCTGTCATTAGCGCGTGACTCTACAGACTAATCACTTCAGCACTCATTATTCCCTTGACTCACGTGACTCGTTAAGCTCCCGGATGTTACGTATGAACACTGCAGAACATGTCATGTATTTCAAGAACATTATTGTCAGTTCTCTTTTTATTTCCTATTTATTGTCATTTGCATAACTTAAAACAAAATGTGTTTGTTACAAGCGTCTGTGCCACAAAAGTCTTCTTGAACTCAACAATCATCAGCCAAATTGATGACACAGTTGTTCAGATGCCTGGAGACACACTCAAGGGTGTTTCACATGAACAGCAGAGGGCCGAGGACAGAGCCCTGGGGGACCCCTGTGTCCGAACTTAGAGAGTATGAGCTTTGATCCGTGGATTTGTTGGTGTTTAAATGCCATGCCAGCCTCCTGAATACAAGTTTCATGGTGAAACATCAGACTTTATCAGGCCACCACCGACGTGCTGTTTGATAAAAACTCAAGAATTATTAACATTGCTAAGGCCTTAAGATTAGACTGACCAAAATGATGGTGATCTAATTAAAGCTCTAGAAGGAGTTTCGTTAAAGTACAATGTCTGGAAATGGTAAAAACTGCAACAAAATTTGCAGAGAAAATTCAAAATATCTCACTTCCTGTTGGGTTTTCAGATTTTGCTCCTATGGACTTTTTTGTAGGTATTGGGCTGTTACATGCATCTACCGAATTTCATACTTGTATGTGAAATGTAGCGCGAAGGACCCTTAATTGAAACTTTGTAGGTGGCGCTATCGAGCCATTTTGCCACACCTAATTCTGAAACCCATATCAGATGTAAACTTTGACCACTTCTGATGCATGTGCAAAGTTTCTTAAGTTTTCGAGCATGTTTAGGCCCTCAAAAATGTGATTAATTTCAGAGAAGAAGAATAATAGACAGAGCAATTACAATAAGGTCCTCACACCATCAGTGCTCGGGCCCTAAATATGGTTTTTACAAGCGTCTGTGCCACAAAAGTCTTCTTGAACTCAACAATCATCAGCCACTTTGATGACACAGTTGTTCAGATGCCTGGAGACACACTCAAGGGTGTTTCACATGAACAGCAGAGGGCCGAGGACAGAGCCCTGGGGGACCCCTGTGTCCGAACTGAGAGAGTATGAGCTTTGATTGTGGATTTGGTTGGTGTTTAAATGCCATGCCAGCCTCCTTGGCTATTTTCATGGTGAGTAACAAGTTAAAAAACTTGTTGAAAGTAATGATGCCTAACAACTGTTGCCCATTTAGTCAACAGATCAAAGCATAAAGGAGTGGTTTAATACAAGTAAAAACATGCAGTTCCATTATCACCAATGCAGTAAGTCAAAGAAAAACACTTAAAATAAAGGTTCTTCATCGGCATCTATGGTTCTAAGACTAAAGTAACCTTTCCATTGAACTTTGCATCATTGCAAAAACCTCTGTTTGGAAACTTTAGTTTTTAAGAGTGAAGTTTCAAAAAGCTCTGAAATGAATGTTCTTGTGTTAATTCACAGTTGCCATTCAACCCTCTCACACCTTATGCCTGATCACGGGCCGCTAATGACGCACATCCCTGTTACTGGACAACGTAGTGACCGGTCCACTGAACTAATCAGGTCACATCATTAACATTTAGATAGTTAAGGCTCCTTGATTGTAGCTAACAGGTAATAATGTGATAATATCACGCAGCAAAGAGAGCAAGGAGGTATAAAAAGAGTCTCCTCACACCGTACAAATGAACATTGTTGCTCAAAAGCTGAATCTCTTCACCAGCTGTCCATTTCAGCCTTGATAAAGTAAGTACTGCATCTTCATTTACAGTATTGTTATATTTAGAGACTGTTGTCTTGTGTTATTATTGAGTTTCTGGCACAGATATGTCTGGAGGTCTGCTGTCAGTGGTTTGTCTGCTGTGTCTGCTGTCCATTTGCTCGGCCTGTTACATCTCTAACTGCCCCATCGGTGGCAAACGGGCCGTACAGGATTGGCCGTCTCGACAGGTGCGTTCATTCATTTCTTTAAGGCAGTCTGAACAATGAAGACATGCATATTGAAATTTAACGTCCTCGTCCTCTGTAGTGCATGTCATGTGGTCCTGGAGATCGTGGTCGGTGTTTTGGTCCCAGTATCTGCTGTGGTGAAGGTATGGGCTGTTTGGTGGGCTCTCCAGAAACGCTCCGATGTCTGGAGGAAGATTTTCTGCCTACTCCATGTGAGGCGGCTGGAAAAGCGTGCGGTTATGAAGGACGCTGCGCTGCTCCAGGGGTCTGTTGTGACGCAGGTTAGTTTTACCTTAACTTTCATATCTTAACTCTCATGTTGTTTTCCAGTTAGGGGATTTTCTTTTTCCTGAAAATGCTAGTTAATGTTATTGCACTGGACTAAAACTTACTGACTTTCTTAGTGTATAACAAAATGACCGGCCTACAAAAAACTGCTTATAAGTTTCTCATCACGCTAAATATTGGATTTAATCTTTTTATCAAATTGTTTACTTTCAATCAAGCACAGGTTTTGTCTGAGTTGAGAAACACTGTTATAAGGTATCCCGCTACTTTATTAGTGTATGAAAATGTTGCAAAGATTCAGTTAAATTTTAGATCTTTTTGACCTTTTGACTGATTAGATCAAAACAGTGATTCATTCATGAATCTGGCATCCGTAGTTATTATTCTTAACAGCTTACAGAGGTGTAAAGAGTACCTGAAAACCATACTTGAGTAAAAGTACTGGTACCTTACGTTGAAAATGACTCGACTACAAGTTACAAGTAACCAATTCCAATATGACTTGAGTAAAAGTCTTAAAGTATCTGATTTTAACAGTACTTCAGTATTTTACTCATGCTGAATGTAGGCTCAGAGATGCACTAGTCCTGAGAGACTGCCGGTGAAAATAAGACACAATTGATTTGTAAGATGAGAAATCAAGTTTATTTTCTAAAATCAAAATAAATCTTAACACCTCAATGTTGCAATAAATCAAGGTCGACACAACAACCTTTTAACCATCTACAAACTCTCAAGTCTCAGTTAAGCTCAAGTGGCCATAACTAAACCAATATCCTTCAAAACAGCCTTGTCAATATAGTGGATAAATAAAACAATGTTAAGTAAAATTAAATAGTCAAAGTGTACTGTATGTGCTGGTTTGAGCCTCATCACCAGCTGCAGTCAATTCCTCATCTAATAAATCAAAGACCTGCGATCAGAAACTACCTGCTAATGCACTCATATTCATATAAAGTATGCTTGTTGACAAGTTTTGGGTGAGTAAAGGCAAAATGCACAAGATATAGTACCTTCAATGACCTTAGATGGCGATATTGCTTCTTCATATCAGAAACAAACTGCTGCAGAAAAAGTTAGGTGCCATGAAAAATGTAATGTGTGATTGCATTACTCATCACAAATGTAGTGGAGTAAAAAGTACATTTACTTATTCAAAAATGTAGTCAAGTAGAGAGTAAAAGTTGCCAATATTTTTGATACTCAGTACAACTACAAAGTAGCCAAAAAGATACTTAAGTACAGTAACTAATTACATTTACTCAAGTACTTTACACCTCTGGGTTGGTATACAGTTTATCAGTAATATTTTACTAGAGCACAGTGGTATTTCATGTGGCTCGCACCTGATGCTAAAATCATTTTTTGTGTGTAAATCAGAGGGCTGCAGTGTCGATCAGTCATGTGTGGATGGAGATAGTGACGGTACGGCCGCTGGTCAGCCCGCCACTAGTCAAGATCTACTGCTGAAGCTCCTGCACCTGTCAAGCCACGCCCACCCCTACAGACTCCACCAATGAAATACTCACAGAGGAGTGACATCATCTCAGGAGGAGCCCGCCCAGCCACCAACCATCATCGACCTTTTGTAAACCAACTTTGTATAGCCGCTAGATATTTGTATGGCTAATAAATAGCAGCAGATATCAGTAGAATTGTATTGATGATAGCTTGACTGTACGCTATTAAACTATTAAAGAATTTCTCTGTGTTAGTGCATTTCTTCACGGCCACAGAATCAACCAGCGCTGAGTTCATAGAGACACAAGTAGATTTGTATGTTTCTTCAGATAATGTGAGTGCTGTTTGTCCATGCAAAGTCACTATTATGGGTTATACACAACTTTAAAACCAGATATATATATAAAAAAAAAGACAAACTTTGATGTTGGCTTGAGAAAGCCTGACCAAAAACTTTGAAGCAGTTTTAAACACAAGATGTTTGTAGTAGTTTTAAAGCAAGTAAAGTTTTAAAGTAGTTTGAACATTTTGAAGGCTCTGAATAATAATAATAGTTTAAAAGTTTAAATCAAAGTACAGTATGTTGGCAACACAATCCAATCACTATATACCGTAATCATAAACACAGTTTGTATTCATAAAGGAGCTCAAAGGCAGTTCCTTCCCTCACAAAACTCTTAATCTTGAACAGTTTTATCTTTGGTAGAATATAAAATGAGTAATATATTACAATACAAGCATTTCAGTCAGATACAATTTATGTAATTCGTCAAACCTTAGTTTAATCCATGGGAAAAAATCTACCCGCAGCAACAATTTGAAATTATCCCAATTCCACGGGAAAACCGCAGACTTGGCAACCCTGTCTAGGCGCCACTGGTTGGGCTGTTGAGAACCACTCAAAGAAGATGGAAAATGCTAATAAAACCAACAAATGTGACCCAGAATGTATTGTGGTGTCGGAAAGTGTAAAAGCATTAAAAAATTACCAACGGCCCCTTGCATGAGCGCCCGTTTATATTCAAGGCCAGCACTCATCACAAGGCCTCAATAGTGTGCATGTGTCTGTATGAGTTTATGGTCAGTGCGTCTACTCGGCTTGAACACCATAATAACCAAAGTCCAAATGTTCAGCTGCACTAAAACAGTTACACTGCAATAAAGCTTCTCGAGTTAAACTCCCACCTTCATTATCACACACTCAGATATACACCGATCAGGCATAACATTATGAGCACTGACAGGTGAAGTGAATAACACTGATCATCTCTTCATCACGGCAGCTGTTAGTGGGTGGATATATTAGGCAGCAAGTGAACATTTTGACCTCAAAGTTGGTGTGTTAGAAGCAGGAAAATTGGGCAAGTGTAAGGATTTGAGTGAATTTGCAGTGGTCAGTATCTATCAAAAGTGCTCCAAGGAAGGAACAGTGGAGAACCGGTGACAGGGTCATGGGCGGCCAAGGTGGAGAGCGAAGGCTGGCCTGTGTGGTCCGATCCAACAGACGAGCTGCTGTAGCTCAGATTGCTCAAGAAGTTAATGCTGGTTCTGATAGAAAGGTGTCAGAATACACAGTGCATCACAGTTTGTTGCGTATGGAGCTGCATAGCTGCAGACCAGTCAGGATGCCCATGCTGACCCCTGTCCACCACCGAAAGTGCCAACGGTGGGCATGTGAGCATCAGAACTGGACCATGGAGCAATGGAAAAAGTTAAGCCGGCGGAGGCAGTGTGATGCTTTGGGCAATGTTCTGCTGGGAAACCTTGGGTCCTGCCATCAACGTGGATGTTACTTCGACACGTACCACCTAAGCATTTTTCAGACCATGTACATCCTTTCATGGAAACGGTATTCCCTGGTGTCTGTGGCCTCTTTCAGCAGGATAATGCTCCTGCCACAAAGCAAAAATGGTTCAGGAATGGTTTGAGGAGCACAACAACGAGTTTGAGGTGTTGACTTGGCCTCCAAATTCCCAGATCTCAATCCAATCGAGCATCTGTGGGATGTGCTGAACAAACAAGTCTGATCAATGGAGGCTCCGCCTCGCAACTTACAGGACGTAAAGGATCTGCTGCTAACATCTTGGTGCAGATACCACAGCACACCTTCAGGGGTCTAGAGGAGTCCATGCCTCAACGGGTCAGGGCTGTTTTGGCAGCAAAAGGGGGACCAACACAATATTAGGAAGATGGTCATATAATGTTATGCCTGGTTTTTGTGTTTTATGAGGATTCTCCATAGTGAGATTTATAAGTTGTTTTCCTCATGGGGACCCAAAAAAAAAAAAATAATTTGGCACGTGACACGCACACAACGGCTACACTTATAGAGAAACAACCATTTGTAAAACATTCAAAGTGAGATTCTGTTTATTCAGGACAATTAAAAATACTGACATATACAAGGACTTACAGTCTACAGTCTATTTGGAGGCACGTCCCACTCAGAAATTTGAGTTTTGAATGCAACTTCCAACAGACAAAAAATACATATTTTTACATTTGATAATAGAGTTCCATGATTATTCTAGTCACTGGTTTCAGAGAATTTTGCTGTTTTGAACAATCATTTAAACCTCTGTGATTTGAGATGAAACAAGCTTTCGTATGCAGGTGTTTGGGGAAATCTGTCCAAAATTTGACAAAATAATGTTCAGAACAGCACAACCAAAGAGCTTTAGCATTTAATGAGATTTGTGTTATACATTCATTTCTATGTCAGGTTTTTGTTAATTCACGAAACACAGTGATTAAGTGCAGTTTAGTCAATGCTGATGGTTTAAATTCATTTGATTGTATGCAAGACAATATCAATGCAGGACTTGAAATATTCGTAATATTCTGGAATAGTGACAGTAAAGGTGTTAATAATGAATGTTCTCGCTTCAATTGATAATTTGGTATATAATTGGATCAGAAGAAAGTTAAGTAAAGGCTTATTATAATTAATAATAGTTACTTGTATTTAAGCATTGGTTTTTCCTTTGAAACACAGTGTAATTAAAAAGTTGATTCCACCCACTTTCATTTTTATATATATGAAAATGCAGGCCGATCTCTAGAACTCTAGAGTCTCTAGAGTTCATTTGCAATTTCGCTTTGTTCATTATAAACATTTATATTATATCAGAATTTGAACCTGGCCTCCATGCATACAATAAAATTACACCACTAGATTCTCATGACAGAGCAGTTTATCCACACAACATTCATTATTAAAAAACTGCTGTGAATCTTTAAAAACTAAATCTGATATTGCAGCCATCTAATCTTCATGTCAGTCTCTGGTCTCGGCCGCCTCTCCGCGTCGTCTCACTGAGCCGATGGACTCTATGTGGAGTCTCAGTTTGGACTCCCAGTCGTCCGACTGCTCCAGAACTTCATAACGCGTCTCCAGCGCGTCTAACGCCTGCACTGCTTTAGGGAGGTCAAGGGTCAAACCGGCCTTCTGCACGGCCTCCTGAAACTTGGCTGGTGATGCGGTCGCTATGCAACATCTGAATACAAAGAGCTTAATTACGCTGTGAAATTAATTTCAAAAACAGGAAGAATAATTCCTGCCTAAGAATAAGAATAATTTATACTAAGTGTGATCTACACTTGCCTAAATGCAACAGCTACATCAGCAGTGTCATTAAAATAGGCCATTCACGTGATTCTTGCAAATGAATGTACATCTGAAGTGAACTGACTGTCTTCAGAAAAGATTTGATGGCATTTACTTTTCATTTTACCTGTATAATGCTTAATAAAGTAGTGTTTATAACACTGTGTACAGGGGTAACCGCTGTATTTCTGCTGTTCCAAAAGCATCACTTAATGAGTGAATTTTCATTCAGTCCATCTGTCGTTTTTGTTCAGATGTGTAAACACTTATAAGTGTGTATAATGTGTGTGTGTAACCTGTTTTCTCCTGGTGTGATGGGACTCTGATAGTGTCGCCACACGGCCACAGCGGTATGAGGACAAATGAGATAGTGATTGTCTTGCCAGCATCTCCTCATGGTCTCCAGTATCCCATCATCAGTCACCGACCCGGACGACAACACTTCGCACAACTATAATGTCAAATGTAACCATATTATCATCAGCCTCTATGAACATTAACTTCATGATTTTCTGCTGGAAGCTGCTTTGAAAAGTGCTATACTAATGATACTATCAGATGAGAACAAAGCTTGAACTGAACTGATCTGAATAACGACACTATTGTGTTTTTAGAGCTGCTTTACAGTGAACAGGGAAGGTTCTCTCAAAGTTACGAACAAACGTTCTTCCAGTAACGTTAACAGAATGTTTGTTCAAAGTTATGTGGTCTTTAATAATGTTCTCAGAACGTTAGCAAGAAACATTATATTAGTGTTTTTTCTGAAACATTTTAGTTCGTCTAACGTTTTTTAAATGTTACTTGTTTCAGTACGGTTAGAGAACATTCAAAAGTAACATTCCCATAATTTTGAAGAATGATAAAATGGAATATTCCTTTAAAGTTCACATAACCAAGAAAAAAACATTTAAAAATTCAGTTGTTTTGAACGTTCATAGAACATTCAGAAATATGGGAATGTTATCAAAACATTCTTAGAACGTATTTTTGTTAGCTTGGTTTACAGCAAAATTTGAATTTGCCTCATATTTGATGAAGTTTGCATCGATTCTTTGATTTTTCTGTAAGGAGATATTCAATGTTCACCTGCTGTTGAAGTGACGCAGGAAGAGTGAGTTTGTGTGTCCTCTGAAACTCCTCCATCAGATTCTTCACCATCACGCCATCTCGACCAGACAGCAGCCAGAACACGCGCTCCATGTTATACGGGTCCTGTGAACATGCAGAGCTGTATTTACACACAAACACAGCAGAAACGCATGAAAGCAAACAAACCTGGATGTCGATGGCCGGAGCCAGAGTTTGCTTGACGGCATTTGACATGGAGAAATCTCCGCTCTGGACGGTGCGGTGAACGATGTCATTGGCGTTCACCATGGCGACGAGCCGGAGAGGGATTCCCATCAGCTTCATGATGCATCCAGCTGAACACAGACAATAATGATCAATAATTCAGTCCAATGTTTGCAACACATGCAGGTCCATAATAGAGTCATAAAACCCAAAATAGAGTCATAAAACCCAGAAACGAGTTGTATTTTTTGGTGTTACCTAAACAGCCGATTTTGGCAGGAATCAATTAATAGTCATGAAAACATAGCGTAGAGCTGAAACCCTATTGTAATTGTTCAATTTTCCAAGGATCAGCATTCTCTCCTAAAAGTGATCAGGCAGATGACTTGAAAATTTGAGGGTTGGTAGTACTGATCAGCCTGACGGGGGCGCTACAGCGGTCAAAAGTATGAAATGGCGAAATGTATTTGGGATTTTTTGAAAAACCTACATTTGCGAACTAGTCCTAGGTTTTTGACCCGATCAGAACCAAACCAGTGCAGCGATTCTCTGGAGTCTGATTGTCAATAGTTATCCAAAAATGTTGAAATTTCAATTCACGGTCCCTAAGGGCCACCAAAACATTCGAAATGGGTGGAGCCACTTTTACTGAAATGGCTATAACTCGTGAACGGAATGAGATATTTTCACCAAACTTGGCACACCCATGTAAGAGCTCATTCTGTGGTTGCATGAAAAAGGACGCAGCGACTGGCCACTTGGTGGCGCTATAACAGGAAAAAAACATGAAAATGGCTATAACAACTTCACCGTTAGTCCAATCGACTTGAAAATTGGCATGCAGTGTCTTTGTTTAATGGGCTACAACTGTTTATGAGGACATTGACACATCTCAAAAAACATGTCCGCCATCGGCCACTGAAGTCTGAGCAGCTATCAGACAAGGTTAATGGAGGCCGATTGGAATGAAACTCGCTGGGCCTGTGAGCAATTTGAAATATATTGGCCACCGGGGGGCGCCTTCGCATTTTTCATGTGTGCAAACAATCGTGTATTGTGCGATTTTTCGTCCACGCCCATGGCATTCGTACCACATGATAGAACTCCTCATTCTGAGTAACTTTGCCTCTAGGAACGCCACTGTCCATCAAATTTTTTGTTAAATATTGGAGATTATTTCAAAAAACAACTTTGGCAAACTAGTCCTAGGTTTTTGGCTCAGCCTTGATAACTAATAAAAAGCTTTAAAAACCATATATTTCCTATGATAAATTGTCTGTATTGGCTGTAAATTGTCTTTTCCATGCAGGCTTGCTAAATAAAACAAAAAATCTTTCTACGCATGTGCTTAAAGGCCTTGAAACACTTGAACCCCGTTAATTGCTGCTTGCAGCTATATTTTCTTTTTGATTATTCTGATTTTGGCAGGTTTGGTGGGATTGACCCTGCGCACCGGTGATGTTTCCCGCTCCTCCCGTGGGCACCAGCACCTCCAGCACAGGCAGCGGTTCTCCTTCGGCCTGCGGTGCACTGAGTTGAAGGTAAGCAAACAGGAAGTGAGCCGTCTGCACCAGGATCCTGCACCAGTTGACAGAGTTCAGACTCATGAGACCATGACGCCGCACCAGGTCCGCGTCTGCAAACAGTTTCCTCAGCGGGACGTCAATGTCATCGGAAGTCCCGTCCGCTGCGATACAGCACAAACACACAGAGATCCACTCACACTGTAACAAAATGAGACTAAAACGGTGGATTTCATAAACAAATCTACAGTTTGAGAGTCTCTTCTGCTCACCAACACTGCATTTATTAAATCAAAAATACAGTAAAATTGTGAAATATTTGTACAATTTAAAATAACTGTTTTCTATGTGAATATATAGTAAACTGTAATTTATTCCTGTGATCAAAGCTGAATTTTCAGCATCATTACTCCAGTCTTCAGTGTCACATGATCCTTCAGAAATCATTCTAATATGATGATTTGCTGCTCAAGAAACATTTATGATTATTGATAATGTTGAAAACAGTGGAAACCATGATACACTTTATTTTTCAGGATTCTTTTGATCAATAAAAAGTTCAAAAGAACAGCATTTATTTGAAGTAGAATCTTTTGTAACATTATAAATGTCTTTACTGTCACTTTTGATCAATTTAATGCATTCTTGCTGAATAAAAACCAAGTTATGTTCCAAATTTGAAGTTGATATCACAAAAACCGAGCTGCTAAAAGGTTTCCAATTTACCTGCAAACACATGGACGTTGTCTGCTATGCTGGTGGTCATCTGTAGCTCTTGTACTTTGGTGATGCGTCCACGAGGAAACACCACCACGATGTCCACTTCACTCAGACCGAACACGCTTCTGATGGCCGAGCCGCCCGTGTCGCCGGATGTTCCTAAAAGAACATCAGGTCTGAATCTCCATCACAAGTCAAGAGAGGGGCAGATCTGAGATGGGCGTTACTTCATACCTACAAGTATTGTGGCCCGTTTGCGGTCTTTGCGCAGGAAGTACTGCAGGAACTGAGCGGTGCAGGACATGGCCAGATCCTTAAACGCCAGAGTTTCTCCATGGAACAGTTCCAGGATGGACAGAGAGTCCTTCAGCTGAACCAGTCGCACCACATCTGGTATGGAGAAGCTCGACAGCGCTTGTGAAATGAGCCCTACATATAGACAGATAGGAGGTTTGGAGAGACAGTTCATGACCAGTAGTTTCAACAGAATCTGAATTAAAATCTTACTGTTCCTCAGTTTAAGACCTGGTTGACTAACCTCACTGCTATATTGCACATGGAGAGAGTCAGATATGGTATTATAGGAAACCCTAATAAATTCTACAGAATATGGCAACCATTTCTGGATTATCTCACTCAGTCAAATGCTGACTGTAATGATGTCCGTATATGCTGGCCACCCCTGTTGAGAGCTTGTTCGGAAATATGCTCTGCCACTGATACAGTAGCATAACTACCGCAACAGAATAAAACAATAAAAACGTAATTGCGACAGAATTGCGAGATAAAAATTCATAACTGTGAGAACTTGCAATTTCAAGAAAAATGTCAGAACTGTAAGAAAAAAGAACAGCAAGATTTAAACCCAGAATTCTGAAAAAAGTCAGAATTTCAAGTTATGAACTCAGAATTCTAAAAAAAAAAAAAAATCAGAATTGCAAGATGTAAATTTAGAATTCCGAAAAAAGTTAGAATTACAAGATATGAACTCTAAAAAAAAAAAGTCAGAATTTCAAAATATAAACTCAGAATTCTGAAAAAAGTCAGAATTGCAAGTTATGAACTCAGAATTCTAAAAAAAAAAAATCAGAATTGCAAGACATGAACTCAGAATTCAAAAAAAAAGTCAGAATTGCACGATGTAAATTCAGAATTCCAAAAACCTCAGAATTGCAAGATATAAACTCTGAATTCTGAAAAAAGTCAGAATTTCAAGATATAAACTCAGAATTTAAAAAAAAAAAAATCAGAATTGCAAGATGTAAATTCAGAATTCCAAAAACCTCAGAATTGCAAGATATAAACTCTGAATTCTGAAAAAAGTCAGAATTTCAAGATATAAACTCAGAATTCTGAAAAAAGTCAGAATTGCAAGTTATGAACTCAGAATTCTAAAAAAAAAAATCAGAATTGCAAGACATGAACTCAGAATTCTAAAAAAAGTCAGAATTGCACGATGTAAATTCAGAATTCCAAAAACCTCAGAATTGCAAGATATAAACTCTGAATTCTGAAAAAAGTCAGAATTTCAAGATATAAACTCAGAATTCTGAAAAAAAAGTCAGAATTGCAAGTTATGAACTCAGAATTCTAAAAAAAAAATCAGAATTGCAAGATGTAAATTCAGAATTCCAAAAACCTCAGAATTGCAAGATATAAACTCTGAATTCTGAAAAAAGTCAGAATTTCAAGATATAAACTCAGAATTTAAAAAAAAAAAATCTGAATTGCAAGATGTAAATTCAGAATTCTAAAAAAAGTCAGAATTGCAAGATGCAAATTCAGAATTCTAAAAAAAAGTCAGAATTGCAAGATGTAAATTCAGAATTCTAAAAAAAAGTCAGAATTGCAAGATGTAAATTCAGAATTCCAAAAACCTCAGAATTGCAAGATATAAACTCAGAATTCCAAAAAAAGTCAGAACTGTGAGATGTTGTCCTATAGTCTAAAGTTGAACCTCTTATAAGTGTTTGTCTATAGTTTATACACACTTTCCTCTGTTTGTGATGTCTATTTTACTATGTTTGTACAGCACAGTGGTCTATGACTGCTGTTTTTACTGTGCTTTATTAATTTGACCTGATTTGTGAGTGTTGGTAAAGGAGGCGTCTCACCCTGCAGATGGTGTCGCGGGATCTCCTGCTCAGGGATGTAGAGGCAGCAGATCTCACACAGCAGCTGCTGGTAGGACAGACACCTCCAGAGCTGCAGTGTCTCAGCGGACAGCGACGGGACGCTCTCTGGCATGAACATGCCTCCATCGGGAGCGTATCCAGAGAACAGCACGTCTCTGAAGCTGCGGCCCTGAACGCCGGCACGTGTGCTGCAGTAACGCATCCTGCAGGGTCAGGTGATGCATTCAATGACTTCATTCATCTTTTACATATTACTAAACTAAATACAGTATGTAAAAAAAATCTCTCACTAAGTACTAAAATAACACTTCTTACATACTTAATTTTTGTGCAAATTAATAGGCTATTTAATTCTTTTTGGCATGGACTAGCTCTTCAAATTCACCCACATGCATAACTCAACAATATGAGAGATTTTAGTGTCATTGAGATACTATTACATTTTCTATGAATATTTTGAAAGCTTTTTAATATTTTAAAATATTTTAAGTTTTATTACAGTTTTAGTGATTTTGTTGTGTGTTTTTGTCATTTGTATTATGATTTTTCCCTAATAAAATGTCTATACAGTTTTTATTAATTTTTATTTCAGTCATTTTAGTACATCAAGGTAAACTAAATGAAAATGAAAACTGTATTCCTGGCAACTATGAAATAAATATTTTTAAATATTTTATATTATTTCAGTTAACGTTTAGTCACATAACAAAAATGTTTATAATAACTGGTCTAATGTCTAAAATTATATATGTTCATGTAATTCAAAGTTTTACTCAGTAAAAACAACCAAACAAGCAGAAGTTTTACAAGTTCTCATGTGAAGATCAAAGGTCTAAATCGTAGCCTACTTTTTCATTTACTGCAGCTGTTTCCAGTTGTTGTATTTGTTTTTACTCTTTCATTCATGCTAGGCTATTCATTTACATCATTTATGCGTTTAGCAGATGTTTTCATCAAAAAGCGACTTAGAGTTGAGGAACAAAAGCAGTTCGCAGCAGTATAAGTTAATCAATACCTGTGACAGACTGCGGTGTTCGAGTTTTCTGCAGAAACTCACCCGGATCTGATGCACTTTAATTTTAACTTTCACCCGATCTGTGTTTGGCTCTGATCAGTCAGGGTTGCCAAGTCTGCGGTTTTCCTGTGGAATTTGCCTACTTTTAATATGTTGCCGCAGGTGGATTTTTCCCCTCCCGGCCCGGGTTAATGTTTGACTGACATGTTCCAAAAAAATGTATTTGGCCGACATTCTTGTATTGTATTACTTTAATCATTTTATATTCTGTCAATGATAAAACTGTGGTAGATTATGTATTTTGTGAGGGAGAAAATTGACTTTGAGCTCCTTTGTGAATAAAAGCAATGTTTACTACTAGGCTGGTAAAGCTGAAGTTGTGTAGAATGTATAAAAGAGACCATAATATAATTCAGGTATAGGAGTGGCATTGATATGTGGGATAGAGTCATTGGATTAGTTTTGTTTCGCAGACCTGGCAACCTCGAAATCAGCCTCACTCTCACGTGATTCGTGTTACTTTACACAGCGCCTGCGGGGATGAACCAATCACAGCCGTTTGTGATTACAGGAGAAGGCTTTATTATTTTCTTTTTCTTTCTTTCTTTCTTTCTTTCTTTCTTTCTTTCTTTCTTTCTTTCTTTCTTTCTTTCTTTCTTTCTTTCTTTCTTTCTTTCTTTCTTTCTTTCTTTCTTTCTTTCTTTCTTTCTTTTTTGTAAATTGCTTGAATGGAATATAAACAGTAAACACAAAACTTAATACAATTCTAATAAATCCAAACAGCAGAAAAAACAGGAGAATGTTTATTACAGATCTCTGATTAGACAAAAATTTAATATAAAATAGTAATGTAATACGTAGGCTACATTCGTTTCAGCCAATATGGTCATATTTTTGACATTTAAATGACAGAAAAATGCTTAATCATAAAAGGGATTTCATTAATAATTATGCATTGTAGCCGGGATGTTGATAGCAAATCAGTTTTAATTGTAGGGGACACCGGGGCTAGTTGTCACACTTTTATTATTATTATTATTTAGAGTGGATTTATTTTTGAAAGATAGTTTCTGTTTAGACATAAACCTTCAAACCTTTACTACACTTCATTGTTGGCATTCATGGCTCCATGAAGATCCCTTTATATCCATGGAAACTTCCCATTGCGTAGATTATTAAAATGTTCTTCACACTAAGAAAAAATGGTGCTTTTAAGAACTGATCACTGCACAGTTCTTTGGGGACCCAAAATGGTTCTTCTATGGCATCACTGTGAAAAACCCCTTTTGAAACATTTATTTTTAAGAGTCTGTACACAATCAATCAATCAATCAATCAATCAATCAATCAATCAATCAATCAATCAATCATTTAAATGAACAATACACACTGTTATTGGCCAGGGGAATATATATATATACACTGCCCTCCAAAAGTTTGGAAACACCCCTGGCAAAGTGTGGTTTTGGACTATATCAGCATAAGTCCTTATCATTTTTTGGTGCAACTACATTAAAGTAACTTGACATTATCATTGAAGACCAGCAATAATAATTTTCATTTTGATTACATAATAATGGCAATATATACATGTCAAAGTCAGACATGCCCCTTTGCCAGCTGTGATGCTGGTTATTGGTTTAAACTTGGTCCAGGTTTGTAAAAGATGTTTGGGTCAGCACACCTTAATAGCTTCAACAATTGATTGCCAATGAAGTTTAGAACACATGAACCAATCAGAACCCAGTTTAGGTCAGATAGCTGCTAATGCTGGATATTTTGATGAATTGAAAATTTAAGTTTTTTTCTATGTATAAACTGTTTATATAATAAAATATGTGTTCGTAGTTTGTGTTGTCCCTTATCAGTGCAAAATTATCACAAATTAAAAAGGATTCATGCCAATATTGTCCAAACCCCCACTTTTCTAGGGCGTTTCCAAACTTTTGGAGGGCAGTGTATATATATATATATATCAGAATTTATTAAAGTATGACTCAAAAACTCATCATGAAAAAAAAAAGGAAATGTATAAAAAAGTGTAGTGATTGATGACAGTTATGAATCGCAGAGTCTGTAATATCGCAATGGTTTATAATTTATAAAGTTCAAAGAGTTTAGGAGCTTTCTGCTGTATATTGGTTTTGTGATTTCTTGGAAACCGTTTTTGTCTGAAGCAACAAGAGAAGAAACGCACAGAGTATGTTTAATAAACGTTGTGTGAATGTCTTTATTTCAGTGTAACCTTTGGACATTTATTCCACACTGAAGCTTTTTCTCAGTGGCATAATCATAATCTGTCTTTATATAATCGTATTGTGCATTGATAGGTTTAAATCCTGAAGTAAGAAACCCTTGAAAACTGCCTGCTGAACCAAAACACCACATTTTTGCAGGATCTTCTGAACCTGATCGGAGGAAACATTAAAGGTAAGTCTAACATTTTTGAATGTTACAACTCGTTCTGAAGAATGATGAAACGGAATGTTCCCTTATAAAAAACTGGACCTTCTGAACGTTCAGAGAACATTCAGAAAAAATGTTTTTATAAATTAAGAGGAATGTTGGTGAAATGTTCTTAGAACATATTTTTGTTGGCTGGGTAAAAAAAAGGTCTTGATTGGCTGCTGTCATCTGCTCAGGTTCATTCAGTGTGATTGAATGATTGATCCTGATTTCTGTCTGCAGCTTCTGATGGATTTCAGTGGGAAATATCAGCTGGAGTCACATGAGAACTTTGAGGCTTTCATGAAGGCCATTGGTAAGACTGTCCTGAGAAAACACATTTACACAGAAGAAGCAGGTTGCTTGTTATCGTGATTGTAATATGAGAATGAAAGCATGCATGAAAAAGTCAGACACTTGACATCTGTTTCATGTATTTCAAATCTTGCGTCTCTGCAGGACTGCCGGAGGATGAGATCGAGAAAGGCAAAGACATCAAGAGCATCTCAGAGATCCAGCAGGACGGAAATGACTTCAAGGTGACGGTGACGGCGGGAACTAAAGTGATCCTGTACTCGTTCACTGTGGGTGAGGAGTGTGAGCTGGAGACCTTCACTGGAGAAAAGGCTAAAGTTAGTCAGATCAGAGTCTATTCATGTTCCCACCAACACTGAAAGAATATTTTTGAAATAAAATATGAGTAGATTGATTAATCACGTAGATAGATTAATATTTTGGAATGAAATATGAGTAAATTGATTAATCTTCTTTGGAGTGAAAAATGAGTAGATTAATTAATTGAGTAGATAAATTAATATTTTTGGAGTGAAATATGAGTAGATTGTTTAATCTAGTAGGTTGATTAATCTTTTTTGGACTGAAATATGAGTAGACTGATTAATCAAGTATATTGATTTATCAGTTCTGAAGTGAAATATGAGTAGATTGATTATTTCTTTGGAGTGAAATATGTGTAGATGATTAATCGAGTAGATTTATTAATATTTTTGAGTGAAGTATGAGTAGATCAATTAATCGATTAGAGTGATTAATATTTTGAGTGAAGTATGAGTAGATTGATTAATCGGTTAGAGAGATTCATATTTTTGAGTGAAGTATGAGTAGATCGATTAATCGATTAGAGAGATTAATATTTTAAGTGAAGTATGAGTAGATCGATTAATCGATTAGAAAGACTAATATTTTTGAGTGAAATATTAGTAGATCGATTAATCGATTAGAGAGAATTATTTTTTTTGAGTGAAGTATGAGTAGATTGATTAATCGATGAGAGATTAATATTTTTGAGTGAAGTATGAGTAGATCGATTAATCGATTAGAGAGGTGAATATTTTCAAGTGAAGTATGAGTAGATCGATTAATCGATTAGAGAGATTAATATTTTATGTGAAGTATGAGTAGATCGATTAATCGATTAGAGAGATTAATATTTTTGAGTGAAGTATGAGTAGATCGATTAATCGATTAGAGAGATTAATATTTTCAAGTGAAATATGAGTAGATTGATTAATTGATTAGAGAGAATAGCTTTTTTGAGTGAAGTATGAGTAGATTGATTAATCAGAGTGATTAATATTTTTGAGTAAAATATGAGTAGATCGATTAATCGATTAGAGAGATTAATATTTTTTGAGTGAAATATGAGTAGATCGATTAGAGTGATTAATATTTCTGGAGTGAAATGTGAGTAGATTGATTAATCGGCCAGAGTGATTAATATTTTTTTGAGTGAAATATGAGTAGATTGATTAATCGATTAGAGTGATTAATATTTTTTGAGTGAAATATGAGTAGATTGATTAATCAGAGTGATTAATATTTTTGAGTAAAATATGAGTAGATCGATTAATCGATTAGAGAGATTAATATTTTTTGAGTGAAATATGAGTAGATCGATTAGAGTGATTAATATTTCTGGAGTGAAATGTGAGTAGATTGATTAATCGGCCAGAGTGATTAATATTTTTTTGAGTGAAATATGAGTAGATTGATTAATCGATTAGAGTGATTAATATTTTTTGAGTGAAATATGAGTAGATTGATTAATCGATTAGAGAGATTAATATTTTTGAGTGAAATATGAGTAGATTGATTAATCGATTAGAGTGATTAATATTTTTTGAGTGAAATATGAGTAGATTGATTAATCGTGTAGATTGATTAATATTTTTAGAGTGAAATATAAGTAGATTGATTAATCGATTAGAATGATTAATATTTTTTGAGTGAAGTATGAGTAGACTGATTAATATTTTTTGTTATGACTGTGAGGTTTTGTGAGATTGAGATATTACAGATCTGCTCATGTGTTTGTGTCAGACTGTGGTTCACATGGACGGGAATAAGCTGACGGTGTTTGTGAAGGGGATCGACTCTGTGACTGAGCTGGATGGAGACACTATCAGTAACGTAAGTCAAGACATCGTCATCATCATCATAATAATCATCATCATCACTGACTGTTCGGTCACTGAAGCCTGTGCCGTGTGCTTTCAGACCCTCAGCTTCGATGGCATTGTGTACAAGAGGATCAGCAGGCGCATCTCCTGATCGTCTCACTTCTGTTTGTTTGGAAAGGCGAGTGATTTTCTTAAGTCTGGGATAGATTCAATCAAAACGCCACAATGTGATCTGTTGAAAATGCCTTTATTAGAGTGCAGATTCAGGCACGTTTCTTGCTTAGCTTCATGACGATCAGTACATCAGCAGGTTTATGAAGTGGCTTTGATTTGCACTTGTTCTCCAGCGACGCTCATGGGTTTGTTAGAGAGCACAGCCTCCCTCATGCTTTGATAGACGTACTCGTTCTGTTTGAACAGACGAAGCTCCATCTCTGTCTGCGTCCTCATCGCCTGAAAACACACATTTCACAACATCCAAGTTCACAGTGCAAATTAACTCTCACAAAACCATTCTGATGTGCTTCTCTTGGATTAAAATCGAATCTTTCTCTACCTATAGTGACTCTCAGGAAACAGTGTCATTTGTGTCTGTGTCCATGTCTCTGTTTAGTTGTTTTAAGGCGAGACACTACAGGCAAACCCATTGTTTTTTTAATGCACTAGTCAGTTTTGAGGTCTATTTTACTTACGTAACATGCGACTAGTGGAAAGAAAACATACAAAATACACTTTTAAGTGTTTATTTTATTGCACTTTATCTATTGGCATCTGTAGATTTCAATTTAAATCCATATCTTTATTATAGGTGGTGATTTTGAGTCAGAAATCTTACACCAAATACAGACACCAAACTTTACAGTTTTTTTCACATCTATATTCTGAAGGTTGGTTCATATATCATTTTCTGAGTGATAAAAAGAGAAACCCAAAATCCCTTCTGTAAACGTTTTAACTTTAAAACATCTACAAAATCAAACTAGAAATATAGCTGCAAGCAGCTATTAAGGGTCCAAGCAAAAGCAAGAAGTAAAATCATTAGTAAAATATAGCATTTTAATTCTTATACTTTATTGTAGTTAGTGGCAATTTAATATTTTGTTCAGTTATAGTGCCACCAACAGGTGTAATCCCACCACTGTCCTCAGAGTGAGCCCATAAATAAGTGTGTCAAATTTGGTGAAAATATCTCATTTCGTTTAGAAGTTATAGACATGTCTATGTATGAGAGCATAAAAAATGAACCATGCACGACTTTGGTTGCATTTTTTTGCCACTTACTATCAAAATTTTGGCATTTGGGATTTAACGTATAGCCAACTACCTATGTTTGCATATTTCCTATGGTGGTTTTATCTCGATCAGACTAGCGGTTTCGAAGATATTTGCGAACATTTTATTGCCAAATCGCAACGTTGCACAAACCATAAGGTGAAATCTTGCATGTTTGGTATCATTGGACTCGGCAAAGATTCAGGAATCTAAGCAGATGACTCACATGAAAATAAGTCAATAAAATCAAAAGTTATGAGCATATGAATATTTTGATTTTACCACTAGGTGGCGCTTCTCAGGCTCCTTCAGGGCATCATGCTGATGATGCATACCGAGTTTCATTATGATTCGCTAAGGCGTTCAATAAATACAGCATTTTGCTACAAAATGCAAAACGGCCGACACCCAAAATGGCCGATATGGTAAAATTGGATATCATTAAACTCGCATGCTGCCCTGAATCTAACAAGACCAGTTGTTGTTTTTTTGGCCAAACTTTTCGGAAGTTATAAGCCAGGGGTTCCCAAACACATTCCTGGAGCCTCCCCAGCACTGCACATTTCGCATGTCTCCTTTGTCTGACACACCCATTTCAGGTCTTGGAGTCTCAAGTTGATGATCTGAATCCGGTGTGTTTAATTAAAGAAACATGGAAAACATCCAGTGTTGGGGAGGCTCCAGGAATGTGTTTGGCAACCTGTTATAAGCAAAAATAGACATTTTTGCTATCTCCGCACCAGTAGGTGGCGCTGCGCCGAAATGCAGCATGTAGTCTCAGGTCATACTTTTTGGCGAGAAAAGTAACATGACGGAAATTACGTCACATGCGTTCGAATCGGATTGAGCCAAGGAATCAGAGGAAAAAAGAATTTTGTTTCTAACCCTTATGGCTCAAAAGTTATTAGCATAAACATGAGTGAAAATTTGGACCAGCGGTGGCGCTAGAGAGTTTGATCTAGAGCCACCAAATTTGCTGTAGTTATTGTTGGGACTGTCCTCTATCAGTATGCCAAATTTTATAACTTTCCCGTATGTGGCTGCCATAGATTCCCAGAGCGGAAGAATAATAATAGTAAATACGCCATCGAACCTTCGGTGCTTGGCCCTTTGTTATTAACATGGCTTTATCCAATGTTCAGATTTCTTTTCTGGAAATGCATGCAAATGAGTGCATTTTTAATTAAATAATGCCTCATTTGCATATTTGCACATATCATTTTTTGGAAAAGTTGTAATGCAAAATTTCATATCTTAATATACTGTGATTAATCAACTGGGGAATATATGGTGATGTCTATTAGTTACAAATGTACTCTATTTACCTGTGGTGTCTTGCCTTAAAATAATGTTTTCATTCATTGGATTATCATTACATTTAAACTGTAAAATTGTGAATTGAATTCAGTTTGTACCAACGTGTTGCTTTGATTGAAATTAAAACATTATACCTTCACTGTCTACAGTGCATATTTTTCAAAAATTCTTCAGCCCTGTTATGGTCACATTTTCCCTTTAAAAACAATGCTTTTATCTCTCTGACATCATATTTAAGCAGTCATCATCAGTATTTTCACTTATATCGGCCTCATCAAGGTCAATAGTTCAATAGTTCAATGAGCTTGTAACAGAAACCAACACTGACTGATTTTCGCCACAGTAACATTCGAGCCCGAAGCGTTTGATGGGTGTGTATTGTCGTGTGCAGCTGGTGTTTTACCTCCAGGTCTTTGGTGATGGGATGATGAGCTCCATGT
This sequence comes from Megalobrama amblycephala, assembly GCF_018812025.1. Classification (NCBI taxonomy): domain Eukaryota; kingdom Metazoa; phylum Chordata; class Actinopteri; order Cypriniformes; family Xenocyprididae; genus Megalobrama; species Megalobrama amblycephala. Next base: position 51,267,639 of record NC_063047.1, on the reverse strand, counting down.
GTGATCAAGAGGATGGCGTAGGCGCGACAGATCAGCCCGTGACCTTCCTCTATCAGCCCCGCGTGCCAGTGCGTGACGCCCGCCCTCATGATGGCCATGCCCAGCTGGGCGTTATTGGGATGGTAAAGCTTCCTAAGACGAGGAACAGGGAAATGATTGTCTGACTGGCCTGATATTTGCAGCACAGGTGATTGGAATTAAAGAGATTTACAGGAAATCAAAAGATTACTGGATTTCACTGGATGAAAAGAGGTCAGGCCTGTTATTACTCACTAGGGCTGGGCTTCGACACAAAGTTCACGGTTTGATTTCCATTCACAAGCGTGCCGTTTGATCCAGTTCTGAACCAGATTCGATGTTAATTCGATATACACTACATATATTGCTCAAAGGAAACAATCTCTCTCGACTTAGCTGTAAACTATACAGGAACCCTGTCAGTCGCCACATTACTGTAATATTACAGGTTACAATTAACAACTGATTTGTAAGCTTTTAAACTGCATGTAAGACAGTTATGCATCTGGAAGTTAGAAATAACTTTTAAAAGTTTTAGATTTACTCAAAGAGGTCAATAAAATGTTTACATGGTGTAACACATTGCTAATATGTTCTAGCAAGTTGCTAGCTTATTTCACATTTCAACGTTTTATCACGTTTTAACCTGATTTATAACATGTAACAGGCATGTTTTATGAATTGGCACATTGCTAGCATTATTTAGCAAATTGCTAGCATGTTTGTACCATGAATTAACACATTGTTAACATATTTTAGCATTTTGCTAGCATGATTTTGCAAGTTGCTAGCATGTTTCTAGCAAGAATTAACACATTGCTAACATGTTATAATGTTGCTAACGTGATTTAGCATGTTTCTACAACGATTAACACACTGCTAGCATGTTTTAACATGCTGCTAACATTTTTCTAACATAAATTACCACACATTGCTGGCATGTTTTCACATGCAAACATGATTTAGTATGATTCTAGCATGTTTTAACACATTGCTAGCATGTTTCTATCATGAATCCACACACTGTTAATATATTTTAGCATGTTGCTAGCATGATTTTGCATGTTGCTAGCATGTATCAAGCATGAAGTGGCACATTGCTAGCATGTTTATAGCATGAATTAACACATTACTAGCATGTCATAACATGATGCTAGCATGATTTAGCACATTGCTAGCATGCTTTAGCATGTTGCTATCATGATTTAGCATATTGGTAGCATGTTTCTAGCATGATTTGGACATTGCTAATGTGTTTCTAACACATATTAGCACCGTGATAACATGTTTTAAAATGTTGCTAGCATGATTGAGCATGTTTCTAGCATTATTTAGCACATTGCTAGCATGTTTCAGCATGATTTAACACATTGCTAGCATGCTTTACCATGTTTTTAACATAATTTAGCATGTTGGTAGCATGTTTCTAGCATGATTTGGCACATTGCCAATGTGTTTCTAACACGTATTAGCACCGTGATAACATGTTTTAACATGTTGCTAGCATGAATTAACACATTGCTGCCATGTTATAACATGTTACTAACGTGATTTCACACATTGCTAGCATGCTTTAACATGTTGCTAGCATGTTTTTAACATAAATTAGCACACGTTACTCATGTTTTCACATGCTAAAATGATTTAGTATGGCTCTAACATGTTTTAGCACATTGCTAGCATGTTTCTAGCATGAATCCACACATTGTTAACATGTTTTACCACATTGATAGCATGTTTCAAGCATGATTTGGCACATTGCTAGCCAGATTTAATGTGTTGCTTTTTTAGCATCTTCTAGTATGTTTCTACTTCAATTTGGTTTTTTTAATAAATAAACAGTGTCTGTCATAATTAAACACTTCATGATGGATTTATTCATACATACATTAAATATTAAAGAATATGTGAAGTAAAAATGTAATGAATATGTAATATGGAGCATATGTATCAAAACGTTCCTCACTAGAGTTTTTCTAGTTGACTATCGAGTTTATAGTCACTAAATGGCTTTTCTGAGGTAAATATGGCGTTATGTTTGATTGTTCTCAAGCTGTTTTATTGATGTCTTTCTGTGGATGAAACACTGATTAATTGATTACATGAAACATGATTCATTTCAGTAAGTTTTTCTGTATCTTTCAACATTCCTTCTGATGTTCATGCTTATTTGCTACTAGTAAAGAGGAAGAGATGATCGGTTTTCAAGCCGATATATAAATAATAAGTTTTGTTCACACATCACCTGAAAACAGCATAGAATAAAAGATCAATTCTTGGGATTTAAGAATGTATATCAGTTCATTAAAATGGAGAAACAGATGTGTTATGAGCCACAGACTCACGCGTATCCGTCCACCATGCGCCGCGCGTATCCGGACGCCTCTTCAAACTGCTGCAGGAAGGACAGGACCTCGCTGGCAGTGCTGAGGACGCGCAGCAGATGCAGGTTTGTGTCTCCAAACACTGGATCCTGCTTCTGCAGACACTCGCGGCAGATCTTAATCACCTACAGAACCAGATCACATCATAAACCACTGAAACCACTGAAACAATCGTGTCATTCATTTAAAGTGCATTTTTATATTGGTCAAATCAAAATCAGTTTTGTTCACCACAGGGGGTCTTTAAACAATTTTCAATTTTCATCACACTTTGGCGTTGGTTCAAAGGTCATCGCTGAGGCTTGGAAATGCTGTTTAGATCCTCTTTTATTGCCAAAAGTTCAGGTTCGACTTGTCAGACTGACCTCATGGAAGTTTCCTTCAGTACGAGCCTCTTCGATCTTCACCAGAGCCTGAAGACTGAAATCCGTCACCTCCTTCAGCACCTCAGCAGACGGCTGCAGACACAAACACACGAGTGAAGATCTGAAGACAGCACTGATCCTTCGTCACACACATTATTACAGGCCAGACTTCAAATGCATTGCTCAGTTTTATATGATCTGTAACATGATCCTTTGAAAAAGACGCCAGTCATATACGGTCAAAGCTCTTGTATTTCTGCATTAACCTCCATTGATTTCCACTCTTCATATCTGAGAGAATCTAATTCAACAAGTAGCACAAATATTTTTGCATTTCTTATTTTGCATATCAACAAAAATTACCCAGGAGGTGGATAGGGGGGGTAAATGTTGAAATAAAGTGTTATTTTATTAATTTTTTATCAAGATGCGTTAAAGGGAGAGCTGCTTATGTTTGATTATGTTGGTATTTAAGAGTTTTTTTTTTAATTTTTGTGACTCAGTGTAGTCAAATTTCTACAGAACCAAACTTTCTAGCATGACTGTATTATCATTCCCTGCCACAAGGGGTGCTGTTTAATCTATATATATGGTCTAAATATCCTGTGCGACTCGAGGGACTGATTTAGAATTGGCTATTATGGAGAAAATACAGACTTCTTCAGTCTAATTCATGTCAGATTCATCTCAGACTCATAGAAATAGGTTCAGTGGGGTTCTGTATAGAACTCTAGGGTTCTTGACTCAGTCTTAAAGAACACTTTATGCCAAAAAGGTTCTATAAGGAGAAATGCCTTAAACGATTGCATAAATACTTATTTCATTTTTTTTCTAGTGATAAAATATGTTTACAAACTATTTAATTCCCATGATGGAGCCCCTAAAGGTTCTATATATATAAAGGTATTATTCTATACAAAAGCTTTTCTTGTAAGAGTGTTTCTAGTACAGATCTTGTACACGTAATGATATGAACCTTCTGTCCATCTCTGACGGCCGTCATCAGGTCGTCTTTAATGCCCTTGGTGCAGTGCTCACACTTGCAGTCAAAGTAATACTGCTGCTTCAGCAGCCGCTGCCGGTCCTTGGACACGTTCAGGAAGTCCACGTAACTCACGGTCAGCTCTTCCCCTTCGGAGATCTTTCCCAGAGCCCTCAGCTCAATCCTGACAGCATTCCCAGAGGACACAGAGCCAATGATCCTTACTGTGATCTAATGCTCTCTCTTCATCAACAACAACAACAACAACAACAACAGTGTGGAAGCTTGTTTCTGCCACAGAATAAAAAATTAAAATGGTAATTGCTAGTTTTATCTCATAATTCTGATTTTCTCATAATTTAGACTTTTTTCTCGCAATTGTGTATGTATCTTGCAATTCGTACTTTATTTATCGCAATTCCAAGTTTATAACTCTCAATTCTGTATTTTTTCTTGTAATTCTGAGTTTGTAACTTGCAATTCAGATTTGTTTTTCTCACAACTGCGAGTTTATATCTCGCAATTCTGACTTTATTTCTAGCAATTCTGAGTTTGTTCGCAATTGGACTTATCGCAATTCTGTTTATATCTCGCAATTCGTACTTGTTTCTTGTAATTCCAAGTTTACATCTTGTAATTCGGACTTTATTTTTCACAATTCCGACTTTATTTCTCACAATTCCGAGTTTGTAGTTCACAATTGCACTTGTTTTATCGCAATTGCACTTGTTTTATCGCAATTCTGTTTATATCTTGCGATTCGTACTTGTTTCTTGTAATTCCAGGTTCACATCTTGCAATTCTGACTTTATTTTTCACAATTCCGACTTTATTTCTCACAATTCCGAGTTTGTAGTTTGCAATTGGACTTGTTTGAACACAATTCTGTTTATAACTCGCAATTCGTACTTGTTTTTTTTGTAATTCTGAGTTTACATCTTGCAATTCTGACTTTATTTCTAGCAATTCCGAGTTTGTTCACAATTGGACTTATCGCAATTCTGCTTATATCTCGCAATTCGTACTTGTTTCTTGTAATTTCAAGTTCACATCCTGTAATTCAGACTTTATTTCTCGCAATTCCGAGTTTGTAGTTCGCAATTGGACTTGTTTTAACAATTCTGTTTATAACTTGCAATTCGTACTTGTTTTTTTTGCAATTCTGAGTTTATATCTCGCAATTCTGACTTTATTTCTAGCAATTCCGAGTTTGTTCGCAATTGGACATCGCAATTCTGTTTATATCTTGCGATTCGTACTTGTTTCTTGTAATTCCAAGTTCACATCTTGCAATTCTGACTTTATTTTTCACAATTCCGACTTTATTTCTCACAATTCCGAGTTTGTAGTTTGCAATTGGACTTGTTTGAACACAATTCTGTTTACAATGGACTTATCGCAATTCTGCTTATATCTCGCAAATTCGTACTTGTTTCTTGTAATTCCAAGTTTACATCTTGTAATTCGGACTTTATTTCTCGCAATTCCGAGTTTGTAGTTCGCGACTGGACTTGTTTTAACAATTCTGTTTATAACTCGCAATTCGTACTTGTTTTTTTTTTTTGGTAATTCTGAGTTTATATCTCGCAATTCTGACTTTATTTCTAGCAATTCCGAGTTTGTTCGCAATTGGACTTATCGCAATTCTGTTTATATCTCGCAATTCGTACTTGTTTCTTGTAGTTCCGAGTTTACATCTTGGAATTATGACTTTATTTCACGCAATTCCGAGTTTGTAGTTCGCAATTGGACTTGTTTTATCGCAATTCTGTTTATATCTTGCAATTCATACTTGTTTCTTGTAATTCTAAGTTTACATTTTGCAATTCTGACTTTATTTCTAGCAATTCCAAGTTTATAACTCATAATTGGACTTGTTTTATCGCAATTCTGTTTATATCTCGCAATTCGTACTTGTTTTTTTTGTAATTCTGAGTTTATATCTCGCAATTCTGACTTTATTTCTCGCAATTCCGAGTTTGTAGTTCGCAATTGGACTTGTTTTAACAATTTTGTTTATATCTCGCAATTCGTACTTGTTTCTTGTAATTCCAAGTTTACATCTTGTAATTCAGACTTTATTTCTCGCAATTCCGAGTTTGTAGTTCACAATTGCACTTGTTTTATCGCAATTCTGTTTATAACTTGCAATTCGTACTTGGTTTTTTTTGTAATTCTGAGTTTACCTCTTGCAATTCTGACTTTATTTTTCACAATTCCGACTTTATTTCTCACAATTCCGAATTTGTAGTTCGGAATTGGACTTGTTTTAACACAATTCTGTTTATAACTCGCAATTCGTACTTGTTTTTTTTTGTAATTCTGAGTTTACCTCTTGCAATTCTGACTTTATTTCTAGCAATTCCGAGTTTGTTCACAATTGGACTTATCGCAATTCTGTTTATATCTCGCAAATTCGTACTTGTTTCTTGTAATTCCAAGTTTACATCTTGTAATTCAGACTTTATTTCTCGCAATTCCGAGTTTGTAGTTCACAATTGCACTTGTTTTATCGCAATTCTGTTTATAACTTGCAATTCGTACTTGGTTTTTTTTGTAATTCTGAGTTTACCTCTTGCAATTCTGACTTTATTTTTCACAATTCCGACTTTATTTCTCACAATTCCGAATTTGTAGTTCGGAATTGGACTTGTTTTAACACAATTCTGTTTATAACTCGCAATTCGTACTTGTTTTTTTTTGTAATTCTGAGTTTACCTCTTGCAATTCTGACTTTATTTCTAGCAATTCCGAGTTTGTTCACAATTGGACTTATCGCAATTCTGTTTATATCTCGCAAATTCGTACTTGTTTCTTGTAATTCCAAGTTTACATCTTGTAATTTGGACTTTATTTCTCGCAATTCCGAGTTTGTAGTTCGCGATTGGACTTGTTTTAACAATTCTGTTTATAACTCGCAATTCGTACTTGTTTTTTTTTTTTGTAATTCTGAGTTTATATCTCGCAATTCTGACTTTATTTCTAGCAATTCCGAGTTTGTTCGCAATTGGACTTATCGCAATTCTGTTTATATCTCGCAATTCGTACTTGTTTCTTGTAGTTCCGAGTTTACATCTTGCAATTATGACTTTATTTCATGCAATTCCGAGTTTGTAGTTCGCCATTGGACTTGTTTTATCGCAATTCTGTTTATATCTTGCAATTCATACTTGTTTCTTGTAATTCTAAGTTTACATTTTGCAATTCTGACTTTATTTCTAGCAATTCCAAGTTTGTAACTCACAATTGGACTTGTTTTATCGCAATTCTGTTTATATCACACAATTTTGTTTCTTGTAATTCCGAGTTTACATCTTGCCATTCCGACTTTATTTCTCGCAATTCTGAGATTGTAGCTCGCAACTGGACATTTTTTCTTGCAATTGTGTTTATATCTCACAATTTGTACTTTTTTCTTGTAATTCCGGTTTATATCTCATAATTCTGACTTTGTACTTTGTTTGCACTTCAGAGTTTACATCTCGCAATTCTGACTTTATCGCAATTGCGAGTTTATATCTTTATATCTCGTTATTCCAAGTTTATAACTTGCAATTCTGAATTTTCTTCTCACAATTGTGAATTATAAAGTCAGAACAGTGAAACAAAGTCGCACTCAGCTAATGTTCTCATTAAGTTATGAGAATGTTATTTCTGAATGTTTTCAGAATGTTCAAAACGTCCAGTTTTTTAAACGTTTTTTTCTTGGTTATGTGAACATTATTTACCTCTATTTCTTCATTTTGCAGTTATTATTGAAATGTTACTGGAAGAATGTTTGTTCATAACGTTGAGAGAACCTTGACAGAATGTTCCCTGTTAGCTGGGCAATTACCTTTTTTTCTGTGGCAGAAACAAAGTTCCATAATTCATAATTCCATAAGTCTTAAAAAACTAAAGGATTATTTTAATGTCATTGCATTCCAAAAATAAAAACACAACACAGCTGTTGTGTTAGTACAAAAACCAAACAAACCCAAAAATCTATTTTTGCATCTCACATGCAACACCATATTAATTCAAATCAAATCACAAATGTTTTATGATGAAGACAGTGAATGAGTTCCTTAGAGCAACATAACATGTGACACAAACGAGAATACATGATGACTTGACAAGCGTTTTTCAACCATTAGACTATGTTTTATAAGAATGACTGGAGCTGGTGTACATAATCTTTACTAAACTGTTATTCTCATTGTCTCTGAAGTGTCTGTATTTTCTGCAGCTGGTAACACTTTTCAATTCATCAGTTACTGCATTAAGTCTCATGAACTAACAATGCACAATATGATAAAAGACAGATAATGATTAAATAGAAATGAGAGGTCAAATGTTAGTGTTTAAGACTGACCCACCTTCTCTTCGTGTGGAATGAAGCATCCAGTGCCGTCTGACTGCAAGAGAGAAACACACACACGCTTCACCCTGTTAAAGGTCACATCCCTCTATTTGAGCTCAGATCTGAATCATTTCATCTTTATGAATTCTCATCTACTCACTTGCCATGATTGAGAATGACAGTGCAGTTGGGCCAGCAGTCGTGATTGACCAAACAGAGGTTGGGAAAGAGACCGACGCCCACCGCCTGAAGACCCCTCTGATCACTCAGCGTGAAGCCATTACAGTTGATCTGAGGACGACACAAACATCTTTCTCATCCTGAGGAGCTGAGCAGCATAAATGAAGAAGTGACAAATCTCTGCCTACCACACCAAAGATATGTGACACGTAGTCCTCTCCGACCACTTTGCTCTTTTTAGGCCAGTAACTATAGAAGTGTTGCACGTCAACTTTGAGCTCCTTCAGATCCTCGGGGGTCATTTTGGACAGGTGATCCTCCAGGAGGTCGAGGGTGGTGAGCTGCTCATCGGAGACCAGACCCGTGTCCTTCTGGATACGCCACATGATACGAGCGGCCAGACTGCCATCACACGACATTCAGCGCCAATAAATGCCTTGTGGCTGAACATTTTTTTTCTTTATTAGCAACACTGTTTTATCATTACTAACTCTGACGGCCCCAATATACTTCAAGTGAAATTGACTCAACTTACCGCACGTTCTCATTGGGAGCTTTTCCAATCTTTCTAATGGCAGAACATTCCTGCTTGTGTTCATCCCATGCGGCGCGCTGGCACGTGCGATCGCAGTAGTGCGCGAATTTGCACTGTGCGCAGCGGTGAGGGTTTGGCTGCCGGCGGAAACAGCTGTGACACACCTGCAGAGAGAGACTGACAGACCGGAGACACACACCTGCGTTAGTGCCATCATCATCCAAAATGGTTTATTACATCTATGCAATTTTTGTGGAAGTGCTAAATCAAAGTGCAATTTTTTGCCAGAGCAAAATGCAAGTGTGTGTGGATGTGATGCACTCATGCTATCTGTGGGTGTTTATTAGGGCCCTAGAATCCAGTCATAAAAAACATGATTTTCCTGGGTCGAGATATTTTGCTGATCCTGGAGCAACAATCCTGCCCTAACCATTTCCCTACCCCTAAACCTAACCCTAACCCTACCCATAACTTATCCCTAAAATCAGAGGGAAATGATATATGAATAACACCTAACCCTGGTTGAAAGTCTAAACTTGACATACACTTGCTGTGTCTGAAATCGCCCCTAAACCCTCATTCACTATTCCCTACATTAGTCTACTAATATAGGCTAGTATAGGCTTAGAAAATCGTGCGAACGAATGAATAAATCGAGGGAACGAATTAGTAAATCGTGCGCAGAAATTAGTAAATTGAGGGAACGAATTAGTAAATCGAGGGAACAAATTAATAAGTTGAGGGAATGAATTAGTAAATTGAGGGAACGATTTAGTAAATCTCGTGCACGTTTTAGTAAACCGAAGGAACGAATTTGTAAATCGTGCACACAAATTAGTAAATTGAGGGAACGAATTAGTAAATTGAGGGAACGAATTAGTAAATTGTGTGCACAAATTAGTAAATCAAAGGAAACTAATTAGTAAATTGAGGGAACGATTTAGTAAATCTTGTGCACGTTTTAGTAAACCGAAGGAACGAATTAGTAAATCGTGTGCATGAATTAGTAAATTGAGGGAACAAATTAGTAAATTGAGGGAACGAATTAGTAAATCGTGCGCACAAATTAGTAAATTGAGGGAACGAATTAGTAAATTGAGGGAACGAATTAGTAAATCGTGCGCACAAATTAGTAAATTGAGGGAACGAATTAGTAAATTGAGGGAACGAATTAGTAAATCGTGCACACAAATTAGTAAATTGAGGGAACGAATTAGTAAATTGAGGGAACAAATTAGTAAATTGTGTGCACAAATTAGTAAATCAAAGGAAACTAATTAGTAAATTGAGGGAACGATTTAGTAAATCTTGTGCACGTTTTAGTAAACCGAAGGAACGAATTAGTAAATCGTGTGCATGAATTAGTAAATTGAGGGAACGAATTAGTAAATTGAGGGAACGAATTAGTAAATCGTGCACACAAATTAGTAAATTAAGGGAACGAATTAGTAAATTGAGGGAACAAATTAGTAAATTGTGTGCACAAATTAGTAAATCAAAGGAAACTAATTAGTAAATTGAGGGAACGATTTAGTAAATCTCGTGCACGTTTTAGTAAACCGAAGGAACGAATTTGTAAATCGTGCACACAAATTAGTAAATTGAGGGAACGAATTAGTAAATTGAGGAACAAATTAGTAAATTGTGTGCACAAATTAGTAAATCAAAGGAAACTAATTAGTAAATTGAGGGAACGATTTAGTAAATCTTGTGCACGTTTTAGTAAACCGAAGGAACGAATTAGTAAATCGTGTGCATGAATTAGTAAATTGAGGGAACAAATTAGTAAATTGAGGGAACGAATTAGTAAATCGTGCGCACAAATTAGTAAATTGAGGGAACGAATTAGTAAATTGAGGGAACGAATTAGTAAATCGTGCGCACAAATTAGTAAATTGAGGGAACGAATTAGTAAATTGAGGGAACGAATTAGTAAATCGTGCACACAAATTAGTAAATTGAGGGAACGAATTAGTAAATTGAGGGAACAAATTAGTAAATTGTGTGCACAAATTAGTAAATCAAAGGAAACTAATTAGTAAATTGAGGGAACGATTTAGTAAATCTTGTGCACGTTTTAGTAAACCGAAGGAACGAATTAGTAAATCGTGTGCATGAATTAGTAAATTGAGGGAACGAATTAGTAAATTGAGGGAACGAATTAGTAAATCGTGCACACAAATTAGTAAATTGAGGGAACGAATTAGTAAATTGAGGGAACAAATTAGTAAATTGTGTGCACAAATTAGTAAATCAAAGGAAACTAATTAGTAAATTGAGGGAACGATTTAGTAAATCTCGTGCACGTTTTAGTAAACCGAAGGAACGAATTTGTAAATCGTGCACACAAATTAGTAAATTGAGGGAACGAATTAGTAAATTGAGGGAACAAATTAGTAAATTGTGTGCACAAATTAGTAAATCAAAGGAAACTAATTAGTAAATCGAGGGAATGAATTAGTAAATTGAGGGAATGAATTAGTAAATTGAGGGAACGATTTAGTAAATCTTGTGCACGTTTTAGTAAACCGAAGGAACGAATTAGTAAATTGAGGGAACGAATTAGTAAATTGAGGGAACGATTTAGTAAATCGTGTGCACAAATTAGTAAATCGAGGGAACGAATTAGTAAATCGTGCGCACAAATTAGTAAATCGAGGGAACGAATTAGTAAATCGTGTGCACGAATTAGTAAATTGAGGGAACGAATTAGTAAATCGTGCGCACAAATTAGTAAATCGAGGGAACGAATTAGTAAATTGAGGGAACGAATTAGTAAATCGTGCGCACAAATTAGTAAATCGAGGGAACGAATTAGTAAATCGAGGGAACGAATTAGTAAATTGAGGGAATGAATTAGTAAATCGAGGGAACGAATTAGTAAATTGAGGGAACGAATTAGTAAATTGAGGGAACGATTTAGTAAATGGTGCGCACGTTTTAGTAAATCGATGGAACGAAGTAGTAAATCGTGTGCACAAATTAGTAAATCGATGGAACGAATTAGTCAATCGAGGGAACGAATTAGTAAATCGAAGGAACGAATTAGTAAATCGTGTGCACGAATTAGTAAATCGAGGGAACGAATTAGTAAATCGTGCGCACAAATTAGTAAATCGATGGAACGAATTAGTAAATTGAGGGAATGAATTAGTAAATCGTGCGCACAAATTAGTAAATCGATGGAACGAATTAGTAAATCGAGGGAATGAATTAGTAAATCGTGTGCACGAATTAGTAAATTGAGGGAACGAATTAGTAAATCATGCGCACAAATTAGTAAATCGATGGAACGAATTAGTAAATTGAGGGAATGAATTAGTAAATCGAGGGAACGAATTAGTAAATTGAGGGAACGAATTAGTAAATTGAGGGAACGAAGTAGTAAATCATGCGCACAAATTAGTAAATCGATGGAACAAATTAGTAAATTGAGGGAATGAATTAGTAAATCGTGCGCACAAATTAGTAAATCGATGGAACGAATTAGTAAATCGAGGGAACGAATTAGTAAATCGTGCGCACAAATTAGTAAATCGATGGAACGAATTAGTAAATCGAGGGAACGAATTAGTAAATCGTGCGCACAAATTAGTAAATCGATGGAACGAATTAGTAAATCGAGGGAACGAATTAGTAAATCGTGCGCACAAATTAGTAAATCGATGGAACGAATTAGTAAATCGAGGGAATGAATTAGTAAATCGTGTGCACGAATTAGTAAATTGAGGGAACGAATTAGTAAATCATGCGCACAAATTAGTAAATCGATGGAACGAATTAGTAAATTGAGGGAATGAATTAGTAAATCGAGGGAACGAATTAGTAAATTGAGGGAACGAATTAGTAAATTGAGGGAACGAAGTAGTAAATCATGCGCACAAATTAGTAAATCGATGGAACAAATTAGTAAATTGAGGGAATGAATTAGTAAATCGTGTGCACGAATTAGTAAATTGAGGGAACGAATTAGTAAATCGAGGGAATGAATTAGTAAATCGTGTGCACGAATTAGTAAATTGAGGGAACGAATTAGTAAATCATGCGCACAAATTAGTAAATCGATGGAACAAATTAGTAAATTGAGGGAATGAATTAGTAAATCGAGGGAACGAATTAGTAAATTGAGGGAACGAATTAGTAAATTGAGGGAACGAAGTAGTAAATCATGCGCACAAATTAGTAAATCGATGGAACGAATTAGTAAATCGAGGGAACAAATTAGTAAATTGAAGGAACGATTTAGTAAATGGTGCGCACGTTTTAGTAAATCGAAGGAACGAATTAGTAAATCGTGTGCACGAATTAGTAAATCGTGTGCACGAATTAGTAAATTGAGGGAACGAATTAGTAAATTGAGGGAACGAATTAGTAAATTGAGGGAGCGATTTAGTAAATGGTGCGCACGTTTTAGTAAATCGAAGGAACGAATTAGTAAATCGTGCGCACAAATTAGTAAATCGATGGAACGAATTAGTAAATTGAGGGAATGAATTAGTAAATTGAGGGAGCGATTTAGTAAATGGTGCGCACGTTTAGTAAATCGAAGGAACGAATTAGTAAATTGAGGGAACGAATTAGTAAATCATGCGCACGTTTTAGTAAATCGAGGGAACGAATTAGTAAATCATGCGCACATTTTAGTAAATCGAGGGAACGAATTAGTAAATTGTGTGCACAAATTAGTAAATTGAGGGAACGAATTAGTAAATCATGTGCGCGTTTTAGTAAATCGAGGGAAAGAATTAGTAAATTGAGGGAAAGAATTAGTAAATCGTGCGCACGATTAAATTTTTTTTCTTGCATGTGCAGGGCTCCATAGTTTAATAATCATTTGAAACTTAGCAAACTGACAGATCCAGTAGGCTAGTAATGAAAAAAAATATCTCGAGCTCTGTCATGAAAACTAGGATGTATAAACCTTAATTAAACAATTTAATAATCAAGTAAAAATTACGCTGCATGCACACTGGGAAGTAGATGGATGGAAGATTCAGCTGTGGGCGCCATCTTCTGGTCAGACGCAGGAATTCACGTTGAGTGTACATTGGTTGTACGCTCGTTATTGCAGTGCATTGTGGGATTGAATGCACTCGATAATGTCCACTATGGTTTCGGACACCACCACAAATGGCTATCCACTCAAATAATGCCCTATTTAAGGATATAGGGGGCGATTTCGGACTCAGCCCTCTTCTCTTCTCTGATGATGAGGGCGGGGCAACTCACATGAGATCCACCAATAGCAAACCACAACCATTTAATCATCCAATCAATTCCCCACAGACAAAGTCAAAATCCGCTAAACTGGATCATGGATTTTCATGACATCACATCAGCTTCTCATCACATTCAGCTTCTCATCAAATCTTCGGTCCAATCAAATGCTGTCTAGAATCTGAAGTCCCGCCCCCTCCTGCACCATGAACAGATGCTGAAGCTGCGGCTGAAATCGGTCATTTATTCACACATTTACTAGTTTCTATATAGTGAATGGCACATAGTGCATATACGCGAGTCGGCACAAACCACAAAACGTTCAGACACGTTCGTGTGAATTATACAAACAACGCTATATTTTAAAGCAATATGGGGGAGAAATTGTTAGAGTTTGACGAGCTCAACAGCTCTGTGATCGAGGTGAAACGCTATTGGCTATTTTGAAAAAAGGGGAGGAGCTTTTAGATATATCCCACTCTGTCTTTCTGTTTCATTGCAGATTATGTCAACACAGTAAATAAAGGGTATGGGGGTGATTTCGGACACAGCCACTGTGTAAACTTGTCCCTCAAATCTTGGTGAAATCATGTTCATCTATAAAAATGGAATTTACTGTATAACGTGGAATGTTATGGAATTTGTATTATTGTAAAAAAAAATGTTAGTTTTATTAATTCAATTGATTAGACATGCTTTTTTATTATTACATTTTAATTAAAACATTAAAATGCAATCCAGAAAAATTTAAATGGAAAAAACAATACAGAAAAATTAAAACTAGAAAAAAAAGAAATTTTGGGGGAAAAAATTTATTTACTGTATAACGCAGAATGTCACATATTATTTAAAAAAAATAAAAATAAAGTTAAGTTATTAAAGTTTTATGAATCGATTATTTTAATCGACTGACTTGATTGTTTTATTTGTAAATATAAAGCAATTAAACAAGCCAAATTGTGCGACATAATTTTCGTCCAGGCTGTCATACAAATAAATTATGAACACATGCAAAAACAAGAAAGAACCAAATAAATATTAGTAACTTATGTTGTAAGCTTTTGTCAACATTTTGCACTTTTTTGCCAAATAATTGTGTCATATAAAATACCCTAAACAAGAGTGTTTTGTTCTAAAATATTTTCCCATATGTGACCCTGGACCACAAAACCAGTCATAAGTCGCACGGATATATTTATAGCAATAGCAAACAATACATCGTATGGGTCAAAATTATTGATTTTTTTTAATGCCAAAAATCATTAGGATATTAAGTAAAGATCATGTTTCATGAAGATATTTTGTAAATTTCCAACCATAAATATATCAAATATTTATTTTTGTGAGTGGATATGCATTGCTAAGGACTTCATTTGGACAACTTTAAAGGTGATTTTCTCAATATTTTTTTTATTTTTTGCACCCTCAGATTCCAGATATTCAAATAGTTGTATCACGGCCAAATATTGTCCTGTCCTAACAAACTATACATCAATTGAAAGCTTATTTATTCAACTTTCAGATGATATATACACCTCGATTGAAAAAAAATTACCCTTATGACTGGTTTTGTGGTCCAGGGTCACATATTTTGATGGTTTAATTGAACTTGTAGGGTCATTAAAAACAAACATCCCCCTGGACATCACTTTTGGCCACTACTGTACTCTGCATATCCATGAGATCGATTTAAATACTTATATTTTGCTTTAATTATAAATGCGATTGAGGAACTGTCACCTCAATCTTCCGGTGTCACTTTGCACGCTTAGAAATATTGCTTCATGTGACTTACATACGTGTCTATTTTAAGATGACATTACCTAAGACTGATGTCATCGAATGCTCCATCCAGGTTAACTCTTTGTGTTGAAGCACATGGAAACATGCTAGTGTTTACAGAAGGTCAAAGGTCGAGAACTCTGTATGTTTTCTGCAGTGCAAACTGTTGCACAGGCTCTTGACTTTTTAAGGAGGTGAAACTGTGATCGTGTCACATGAGAGTGGAATCTCTCCCACCTTCTAGCACTTGATAGTGACCGAACTACTGTCAAAGTTTCTCCAAGGGAAAAACTCCAAAACAAAATGTGCAACTAACAGGATCCAAGGCTTTGCATTTCCAAAGCAATATTTAATGACAAGCTTTCAGAGTTTCAAGCGCAAACATCTTGAACCATCAGCTGGCAAACATCTACACACTGACTGCAGGAACACATATGGGATAAAACACATGAAACAGTGATATGAATATACCATGAGTTATTACAGAATCTCAGACATGTTGGCCACTCAGTAACCCAAGCTCTCAGTATGAACTAAACCCTGTTCTCCATTTAACAGAACCAAAGCAGTGCAAACTCAAATGACCTCTATTAATCACGTCACATTTGAGATGATAAAACCATTTTAGATTATAGCTTCACCATATCTGAGTCCCAAAACGACAAGTTCAGGATCCCTTCATTGAGATGTCAACAGGTCAGCATCCACAACATTCTTCCGAAGTAAGCCGTTCCTGACCCGACAGTCGATCTTACCTGTCGAACACGACCGCGGCGAAGCTCGCCTCAGCAAACACGACATCTCCAGCTGACAGCTCCTTGGTGACGCGGAGGCCACGGCCTTTCTCTCCGGCCGCGAACACTTCCACAGGATCCATCTTCTCCACGGTCATGGTGACACAGTCTGCTGTCCTGTGCTACGGCTGAGGGTTTCCAGCGCTTGCCTTCCCATCCAGCCCATCCAGCACGGCTAAAAATAGAGCTGCTCCTTTACAGTGAGGAGAGTTACTGTTACTGGCATGAAGGAGTGAGGAGGCGGGAGAACGTGTATGGAGTATTTCTGTCTGTCAGCTGTGTGTGCTCATCAGGGCCAACATGAGCTGACACTGGTAAATCATCTTTATCTCCATCCATCAACATTCACATGATCTTTGAAGAAGGGTCATTTTCATCACATCTCAAATCATCATTAAGAGATAGATAACGTAACAAACGTTTAAAATAAGAAATCTTACACTTTTTTCCACTAAATGAGCTCATTTCAAATTTGATGCCTGCTACAGGTCTCAAAAAAGTTGGCAAGGGGGCAACAAATGGCTGAAAAAGCAAGAAATTTTGAAAAGATTCAGCTGGGAGAACATCTAGCAACTAATTAAGTTAATTGATATCAGGTCTGTAACATGATTAGCTATAAAAGGGATGTCTTAGAGAGGCAGAGTCTCTCAGAAGTAAACATGGGCTCTCAAAGATCGTGGAAAACAATGTTCCTCAATATCAAATTGCAAAGGCTTTACCAATCTCATCATGTACAGTGCATAACATCACCAAAAGATTCAGAGAAACAAGGGACAAGGCCAAAGACCTTTATTGGATGCCTGTGGTCTTCAGGCCCTCAGACGACACTGCATCACTCATCAGCATGATTGTGTCAATGACATTACTAAATGGGCCCAGGAATACTTCCAGAAACCACTGTCGGTAAACGCAATCCGCCGTGCCATCTGCAGATGCCAACTAAACCACTGTCAGTAAACACAATCCGCCGTGCCATCTGCAGATGCCAACTAAACCACTGTCAGTAAACACAATCTGCCGTGCCATCTGCAGATGCCAACCAAAGCTCTATCATGCAAAAAGGAAGCCAAATGTGAACATGGTCCAGAAGCGCCGTCGTGTCCTGTGGGCCAAGCCTCATTTAAAATGGACTGTTTCAAAGTGGAAAAAGTGATCTATGGTCAGACGAGTCCAAATTTGACATTCTTATTGGAAATCACGGACGCCGTGTCCTAAAGAGGAAAAAGACCTTCCAGCGTGTCATCAGCGTTCAGTTCAAAAGCCAGCATCTCTGATGGTTGGGGGTGCATAAGTGCATACAGTATGGGCAGCTTGCATGTTTTTGAAGGCACTATGAATGCTGAAAGGTATATAAAGGTTTCCAGACGACGTCTATTTCAGGGAAGGCCTTGTGTATTTCAGCAGGACAATGCAAAACCACATACTGCAGCTATTACAACAGCATGGCTTCATTGTAGAAGAGTCCAGGTGCTGAATTGTCCTGCCTGCAGTTCAGATCTTTCACCTATAGAGAATATTTGATGCATGATTAAATTGAAGACGACCACGAATTCTTCAGCAGCTGGAAACCTTTATCAGGCAAGAATGGGACCAAATTCCAACACCAAAACTCTAGAAACTCATAACCTCGATGCCCAGACGTCTTCAAACTGTTTTGAAAAGAAGAGGAGATGATACACCATGGTAAACATGCCCCTGTCCCAACTATTTTGAGACCTGTAGCAGGCATCAAATTTGAAATGAGCTCATTTTGTGCATAAAATTGTAAAATTTCTCAGTTTAAACATTTATGTTATCTGTGTTCTATTGTGAATATAATATTGGCTCATGTGATTTGAAAGTCTTTTAGTTTTCATTTTATTCAAATTTAAAAAAACGTCCCAACATTTCCAGAATATGGTTTGTACATTGAAAAATTAATATTATAAAACTAAAATTAGTTTCTATAAATATTGTTTGTAATGTACTGTTAAATGTATAATTTATTTAATTTTAATCAATTTTTATTTCATTTATTTTATTTTATATTTTTTTGTCTAGACTTTTCCCCTGACCCCAGTTTGAAAGCCTCTTAGAGAAACAAGTACACTAACTTTAGAAACAACTGTTTTAGGGGCAAAACTGTGGTGGAAATGACTGAAAAAAAGTCTGTACAATCAACCATAAACGTTTCGTAGTCGAAGACGTTCTCAGGAATGATTTGGGAAAACAGCAGCTTTGGGAGTTTACATGTACAGCGTTTACATCAGGTGTGTGTGAAATCCAAAGACTTGATTGATTTTCGGAAAAAGTGCCATCGCTCCAAACAGCTGCGCGTGTTTTGTTAAACTGTTTACAGCAGGAGTGTGGAAAGATCAACGCAAACATGACAGAGAAACAGTGCAGGAACTAACAGGCATTTAATCAGGTGACAGAGTCTGCTTTATATAAAACAGAGATTATGTGGGCATAAGGCTGTCTTTGCAATGCAACAAGTTCACATTATATTATTCATCATTTTTATACTGAATACACACAAAATATAAGTTTTGATTATTGAAAAACATTCTTAGAAACTATAAATAATACATTATATAAAGATAATTTTATTATTTAAAAAAAATATATAGAAAGCAATTCAAGACATAAAGTGAACAATCCTGAATAAAAACATATTTGCACATTATTACATTCACCATTATATGACAAACGGCAGCGAACAATAGAACAAAACATCAGTAAACAATTATTTTAATGAGCACATCATGAAGAAACACTTGACACAATAATCACAAACAGAGTTTTCTTTTGGTCCAGAATTTCAGGTTATAATCTGAAAGTAAAATCTTCAGGAAAATTTACACATTAAAGTCAAGGCACTTTTCTCTTCATCACATTACTGAAATATTCGAAACACTTCAATACACCGATTACAGCTCTCTCTTCTCTCCGATAGTGTTTTAATTCATTACGTATACAGTATATGAGATTAGTTCATTACAGAGCATCTGCACTTAATGCTGACCTCAATTAATCAATCATTAAATCAAATCAAAATGGACAATTCTAGTTTTTTATGGATATATTTATTCTAAATGATTTATTGGTGAATATTATC
Source organism: Megalobrama amblycephala (assembly GCF_018812025.1). Classification (NCBI taxonomy): domain Eukaryota; kingdom Metazoa; phylum Chordata; class Actinopteri; order Cypriniformes; family Xenocyprididae; genus Megalobrama; species Megalobrama amblycephala. Next base: position 51,247,943 of record NC_063047.1, on the reverse strand, counting down.
ATTGTTTTAAATTCATATTAAATTGGACTGTCATATATAATATAAAAGTTAAATTTACTAGATAAATCATTTGAAATTATGATGTCATAATTTAGAAAAAAAATTATGAGAAAAAGATAAAATGGAGATCAAAATTTAAACAAGATAAAAGTCAAAATTATGACATACCAAGTTATTATGAGATAAAAAATTTAAAATATGAGAAAAAAAATTAAATTATTAAACAAAAATCGAAATTATGAGATAAAATGGATGAAATTATTGAAATGGAAATTATGGACATAATGGACTTTCTATGTTGTAATTGTGAGATTAAAATATCTAAACTACGACAAAAAATTCAAATTTATGACATACAAAGTTTTATATAATTATACGGAAGAGGATTAGGGCCAAGCAATAATAAAAAAATAAAACCATCTCGAGATTAAAGTTGTTACATTTCGAGAAAAAACTCGTTAAATTTCGAGAAAAAAGTCTAAATAAAATGTTGAGAATAAACTCGTTAAATTACGAGAAAAAAGTCGTTAAATTACGAGAATTCATTCAATTTCGAGAAAAAAGTCGATAAAATGTTGAGAATAAAGCCATTAAATTACGAGAAAAAAGTCGTTAAATTACGAGCACAAATTCGTTAAATTATGAGAAAAATGTCGTTAAATTTCGAGAAAAAAGTCGAGATAAAATATTGAGAATAAAGTCATTAAATTACGAGAAAAAAGTAGTTAAATTACGAGAAAAAAGTCGAGATAAAATGTTGAGAATAAAGTCATTAAATTACGAGAAAAAAGTCGTTAAATTACGAGAACTCGTTAAATTTCAAGAAAAAAGTCGAGATAACATTTTCTCTCGAAATTTAACGACATTTTTCTCATAATTTAACGAATTTGTTCTCGTAATTTAATGACTTTATTCTCAACATTTTATCTCGACTTTTTTCTCGAAATTTAACTACTTTAATCTCGAGATAGTTTTCTTTTTTATTATTGCTTGGCCCTAATCCTCTTCCGTATAATTATGAGATGAAAAGATAGATTTATGAGATAAAAAAAAAAAATCTAAATAATGAGATTAAAAATGGAAATGATGACTTTTTATGTCATAATGAACTTTTGCATATAATCATTGTTTTAAATTCATGTTCCTCATAATCTTGAATATCTTCCCCTCCCTCTTGCAGCATCTCTTCTCTTCTCTGATGATGAGGGCGGGGCAACCTGTCACTCACATGAGATCCACCAATAGCAAACCACAACCATTCAATCAATTCCCTACTGACAAAATCAAGCCCCGCCCTACATTTGTTCTTGTTTGAGAAGCTGTTTTACTCTGATTTACGGCACAATAGGGAAGAAATGACTAGTGTAACTTCTCTTCAATGCCGACTTTAAGGCACAAACCCTATAAGTCATAATAGTCCAGATGGGCTCCTGAGGGGTATTTGTCGTCCAGCAGCACCGTCATGAGTTTGCTGATGGACTGGTCACAGGTGAGCAGCTGACCGTGAGCGTGCATGACGCTGAACGTGTTCCTCAGACTGTCGTCCGCAGAGCTGCTCCTCGCCTGCAGCTGCATGTCCGTGTCCAGAGGCCCTGCGGGAACCACGGCACATCTTTAACACACGTCCATCAGAGAGCACAGGAGTTAGAAATGAACAGTGTAGGACCGAAACCCCCGCTGAACAATAATGCCGCTGGGTAACAAACCCATGATGCATGTAAGATTGTAATAAAACGCTTCAAATCAAAATACCAATGTCTTTTCATGGTCATGCTACATTTGAAAGTCTTCTTCTGGCACAATGTATGCATTTTTGCTCTGGAGAACAAAATGGCCAGAAAATCTGTTTTCTATAGTGTTTTTAGCCATTAAAAGTATGGTTTCCAATTTTGTAGTGAGTAAAGATCACGTTTAATTATTCCCCCATTATTGAGGCTATTCCCTCACTGTTTCTATAACATAAACAGCATAGGAATTACAGAGTAGAGAAGAAATTGTTGAATAAAGTAATTATTTTTGTTTTGTTTTTGCACACAAAGTATTCGTCTCTTCATAACATTAAGGTTGAACCACTGCAGTCATGTTGACTATTTTAACGATGCTGTTACTACTTTTCTGGACCTTGAATGTGGTAATTTCGTTGCTTTCTGTGGGGATAAAAAAACCTCTTGTATTTCATCAAAAATATCTTAATTTGTGTTCTGAAGATGAACTAACGTCTTACAGGTGTGGAACGACATGAGGGTGATTAATTAATGACAGAAACTTCATTTTTGGGTGAACTAACCCTTTAAATGCCATCCAATAATCACAATAATCTTTGTGTACCTGATATATATCCAAAGGAATTATCGAATTAAATGGAATCACAAGCTTGTGAATGGAAGCCTGTGTGTAAATGGGAAGCTGTCAGTTCTGGTACCTGGCGCATAGTTCAGGACTCTGAGATCCGGCTCTTCCTCCGCCAGCACGCGGAACATCATGTCCCGGGCCGCTTTCCCGCTGCAGTACAGGACCCAGGACGGGAAGGGCCGGAGCGCGCACAGCGAGCTGATGTTGACGATGACGCGCGTCAGACCGGCGCGCCGCGGCACCGAGCGCAGGACTCCAGCCGTCAGACAGAGCGCCGAGCTCACGTTCAGAGACAGGTACGAGTTCACCTCGTCCACATCCGTGAAGTCACGGCAGTACCGCGACACGTCCCCGAGAGAAGCTGCGGTCACATGACACGAGATGAAGCCATTTTACAGCACTGGAGAACAAATCATGCTCTGCTCAATCAGAATCATCACAGAAAAAAAGCAAGATTATGACATTATAAAGTCATATTTAATATGAGGAAATGTTAAATTATTACACACTAAGAGATAAGATAAAATGAGATAAAAAGTCCAAATTGAAAAAAATTGGAGGAGATTATGAGATACTAAGTCATAATTATGAGAAAGTTACAATTATGAGATAAAAATTTAAATTATAACATACTAAATCAAAATTATGAGAATCTAAATTGAGATTAAAAAAACTGAAATTATGACCTATTATATATAAAGTTAAATTTACTAGATAAATGTCATCATTGAGAAAAAAGTTAAAATTATGAGATAAAAAAGTCAAAATTGAAAAAAGTCAAAATTATGAGATATTAAACTAGAATTATGAGAAAAGGATAAAATTGAGATCAAAATTTAAACAAGATAAAAGTTGAAATTATGACATACTAAGTTATTATTATGAGATTAAAAAATCTAAAATGAGACAATGAGATAAAATTATGAATTAAAAATCTAAATTATGAGATAAAAGTTACAATTATGAAATCATGAGATAAAAAAAGATTAAATTATGAGGAAAATATGAAATTATGACCTATTAACTGTCATATATAATATAAAAGTTAAATTTACTGGATAAAGCAATTGAAATTATGACGTTATTATTGAGAAAAAAGTTAAAATTATGAGAAAAAAAATCAAAAAGTCAAAATTGGAGAAAAAAAATAGAAATACTAAATTATAATTATGATAAAAAGACAAAATTGAGATCAAAATTTAAACGAGATAAAAGTCGAAATTATGACATACGAAATTAAGTCATTATTATGAGATTAAAACATTTAAAATATGAGATAAAAAAATGTAAATTATGAAATAAAAACCTAAATTATGAATAAAATTAAATAAATAATGAATTTAATAAAACAACAATTTAATGTAACAGTTTATTCTGAAATAATTAATTTATTTAATTATTAATTCAATTATTAAATAAATCAATAAATAAATGCATCTATTTATTTTGTAAAATTCCATGAAAACACAACATTTATTGTTTAATATATTTCACAATATCCTCTTTCACATACTATTGTTGTGTTTAAATATATTTTTTTTTCATAATTAAATGTGCTTTTTCAAAAAGCTGTTTTTCATAATAATATGCTGCATTTTTTATGAATGACGCCTATTTGACGAATCATGTATTTCCAAAGCATGATTTTCCCAAAGATTCTTTTCATAATAATAGAGGACATTTCACAAATGCCAATCAACGGGCAGTGGGCGGTGCTTGGCGCTAATAGGTTGTTTGCACATGACGTCACAGCAGCAGCGCGAATGAGTCTGGAGGGCAGGGAGTGATGTTTTTCCCTGCGTTCCATTCAGAAGGGCTCATCCCTATGCCCTAATCCCTTCAAAGGGTTTACCCTCCGGAGTGAGAGCTTCGAAGGGATGAAGGGTGAAGGGATCAAAAAAACTCTTCTTTTGGAACGCACTTCTGCGTCATCTTAACAAGACAATCAAAGAGGAGTAGATTGTGCAAGCTGCGGCCTTTATTTAACGTTAGTTTATTTATTTATTTATTTATTTTAGGTTTATCGCATGTAGGCTATATTGTATTTATGTATTTTAAACATTTGAATGGACTGATAAAGGGAGCTGTAAAGTATTTTTGTTGAAGTAGAAAGTCGTTTTGACCATAATAGTGTACCAAATCTAACTCATATAAATATTAGGCTACAGTAGTACAGAAAAATATTATATATTTAAAATATGTATAAAATATTATACATACCTTTATAGTTAATCGAACTCTGAGCCTCCTGTACCCATCCTGTGACGTCAAACTTCCCTGTGCAAAGGATCATGGGGGCCCGAAGTGTCCATCAGTTGTTCCCTTCGAAATCTTTAATTCCGAAGGGCCCTTTGAAGTTGCCAGTTTTGAGCACTTCGGTTTGGAACGACCCTTCAATATGGCGGCCATGATTATTTTCACTCCGAAGTGCCCTTCGGAGGGCGATATATCCCGTTTGGAACGCACTGTCTATATAAGAATCAAAAACTCAAAATTCGCATGTTTTGCGTCGTTTATGGTTGCTCAAATCGGTAAAATCGAGAACCCAGAAGGTGTTTATATCGTTTACATAGCTTAAACCGTTTTTTATAACTTATTTCGTTTTTTAACTTTAAAAGTTGTCGCCTTTTATAGCGTTTTGCGTCTGCTGGTACTTAAATGAATATGGATAGCTGCTTACCTTTTTGACTTGGTTAAATATTCACATTCTCCATGCTATCGTTTGCAGGGAGGAGAAGATATTTTATCCTATTTAATTATAATTTGGTATTTTCACTTCAGTTTTGTAGTTTTCTGTTCACAATGTTGATCTGGTTACCATGAGAACAATGTCACGCGCTGCTGCTTCAGCCATCGTATGGTAGAAAATGTCCAAATAAAATAAATGTGTTCAACAAGCTGACTTTAGTCGATCCATTTATTTGTTGGAAGCGTGTAAATGTAACTAGTTATAATGTTGTTTTTGTAAATATTCACTTTCCCATATGACCTCGGAGGGTCACGTTCAGGACACAGACACGCTGTATTTTTGTATTTATTTCAACAAATGACAACCAAAATCAAACCCATAGAAGCTCGTGAACAGTTTTGAAGTGGCTGTGTGCAAGTTATAATCATTAACAAGCCGAGTGATCATACTCTAAAACATAATGTTAATTATTACACAAAAACCAAATACAAAACTCAGCAAAGTAGGTGATTATTTTGAGTGAAAGGCAGTGGGTTTATTTAGTGACATTATTACATTTGCTAGTCGTCTTCCTTCACCTTCTCAACCAAGGCGAAAACTGTATTACCATCCTATTACAATTCTCGATTCAGCATAAATTACCTACAATGGCGACATTTTTCACAATCACGACAGAAAATCAAAATACTGCTCTAACTTCACTAGCAGAAAGGCAGCGCGATATAAACAAACACAGACTAGAACTGAACACGGCGTGACGGCAGCTTCACATCCTCTATAGCTATATCTGCATATATATAGGCAGATATATCTGCCTCCTCGATGGCAGGAAAGTCTTTTAATTCAGCGGGAAAGTCGCTCCTCTTCATAACATAAGGATCGCGTCCAACATATTGTGATTTTCTGTTTATACCTTTCTAAACCAGCAAAAAAAGGACTTTTCCCCATCTCTTCCATTATAATTTTCACTGCTTGCCCTCCACCGGAATTTCGCGCGTCACCAGAACCACGTGATTGCAAACAACCTATTGGAGAGCGGACAGACACGACAAATCGATCTTCATGTGGTTGGTGACATTAGTCACGGAACGCCATGTCCCACCTTCACGAAGTATTTTTCTCCTCATTAAAATCAAATGATCAGCAATGATTGCATTTCAAAAGAGGGGACACGTTTGTGTGCATTTTGTTTTGTGATTACACCGGAAAAAAATAGACCCTCCGCAGCGGCATTAGCGATAGACTGATGCACGCGCTCGTCTGTGTGAAGACTGTGCACGAGCCGAAATAGAACGTTTTGCACAGTGCCGACACAGACATTATAATAAATGAATAAATAATATATATAAATAAATATATAATATATTTAAATATATAAATAATGTCTATGAGTGCCGATGCATATCGAACGTTCAGTTCACCACGCCAGACATAAGTAATTCATCCAAAAGGATTAGCCAATTAGCGCCAAGCACCGCCCACTGCCTGTTAATTGGCATTTGTGAAATGTCCTCTATTATTATGAAAAGAATCTTTGGGAAAATCGTACTTTGGAAATACATGATTCGTCAAATAGGCGTCATTCGTAAAAAATGCAGCATATTATTATGAAAAACAGCTTTTTGAAAAAGCACATTTAATTATGAAAAAATATATATTTAAACAAAACAATAGTGTGTGAAAGCGGATATTGTGAAATATATTAAACGATAAATGTTGTGTTTTCATGGAATTTTACAAAATAAATAGATTCATTTATTTATTGATTTAATAATTGAATTAATAATTAAATAAATTAATTATTTAATTATTTCAGAATAAACTGTTACATTTAATTGTTGTTTTATTGAATTATTTCATTTTGAGTAATTTGGTCCTCCATAATAATGGACTTTCTATGTAGTAATTGTGAGATTTAAATATCTAAACTATGACAAAAAATTCGAATTAGTGACATACAAAGTCATAATTCTGAGATGAAAAAAATTTAAATTATGAGATTAAAAATCGAAAAGACTTTTTATGTCATTATTATGAGAAAAAGGTCGAAATTGTGGCAAAAATAAAAATCGAAATTATGACAGTCATAAATGGGATACAAATAAATCAAAATTATGACTTTCTGTCACTGACTTTTTATGTTGACTAGCATATCTCATTTCAATTTTTGTCATACATATGACTGTCATAATTTACTTTTCATCTCATAATTATCACTTAGTATGTCATAATTATGATTTATCAATGCATATGGTGAAAATAGGTTAGACTACATAGATTCCAGCATGTTTTCTGCACTTTAAGAGCTGTGAGGATGTGTTCAATATTAAACTATTAAGTGTGTTTAAAGTTACGTGTCAGCAGGAGTATTAAACTCGCACCTGCGTTATTGAAGAGCAGCAGATGATCGATGTCCGGATCGGTGTCTCTGGTCTCGGTGAGGACTTTCTCTACACCCGCTTTACACCCTAAATCAGCCGCCACACAGCGGACCGTCAGTCCGGACTCCCCGCGGCACAGATCCCGCTTCAGCTCCTGCAGTCTGTCGTCCGATCGGGCCGCGAGGATCAGAACCGAGCCCGCTGCCAGACGAGGCGCTACGGACAGAGCCAGAGCCCGGCCGAAGCCTTTAGACGCTCCGGTGATGATGACCAGCGCTTTACCGAAACCAGAAACAACGCTCATCTCGAACCGATTGATTCTGGATGCCGCTCTGCGAAAACTGATCGTCCTGATCGATTCGACACGCCCCCGGAAGACAGGCGAGGCCACGCCCACTTCAGATGCAGCGTCACGTATGTGTTTATTAATTTATTTGTAATTGTATTAAATTAAAGAGACAGTTTTGAGTGAATTAATGTACTAAATAGGCTGTTACAAACTCGCATTTTTTTTTATTAAAAAAATATTTTAACTGAAGAAATGCTACTTGTTTTATGTATGGGTAAGATTGTGAACTTATATACACCTTGTTTATTTTTATGTACACTTATTTATTTTAATTCGCTCAACCTCTCATAATAAAATCAATGCTTCCCTCTAACGGACATTAATCTAAATACAAAATAAAAGTTCACAAATCATTCATTTAAAGCTTAAAAAGTCATTTATCAAAATTATTTTCTTATTTAACTAATTAATAATTCTGTATCAAATGTCTACGTCATAACTACTTTAATACAGTCGCACTTTTATTATGAAGTCGGCTCGCGCTCTGCCGTTGTGTACAGATCCGGTGTGTAAGCATGGCGGTGGAGATGAGGCTCCCAGCGCTGCACAAACACGTTTCTATCACACCATCACAGTCTCACCGGGACGACAAACACCTGGTGGTCCCTGGCGATGTCATCACATCTGACACGGGCTTCATGAGGTAAAAACGCGTTTCTGAGTGAGTCTGTGCTGTAGTCAGTATGTGCTGAACTGATGCGTGTTCAACTCTGAACTGAGTGAATGCAGAGCGATCTGTAAACATCAGGGACGTTTCTGTCGTAATTATGACTTTTTATGTCTCAATTTCGACTGTCACAGTTATGAAAGTCATAATTTCAACTTAGTATGTCAAAAGTTTGACTTTTTATGTCATGTTTATGATTTACAAAAGAATGATGTTCTTCTTATGTGGCAGAAATGGTCTTCCAGACTGGTTTGTATTGATAACATGCATCTGTCGGTCGAGGATCTTAATCTGTACACTAGTAAGTGTAGGCAGTGTACTTGTATGCTATCAGACAGTGTGTGATTGTGAAGTTGCTCCTCATCCTCAGGGGTCATGGCACGTACATGGATGAAGAGCGGCTCACGGCTTCAGTGGCTGGACAGGTGGAGCGGGTCAACAAACTCATCTGTGTGAAGCCGCTGAAGACCAGGTGAGTGTTCACACTCACTCATACTCACGCTCACGCTCATACTCATACTCTCTAACGCTCACATTCATACTCATACATGCTCATATACAGTCATACTCATACTCTCACACTTGCTCATTCTCATACTTTCACACTCATACTCTCTAACGCCCACACTCGCTCACACTCATACTCTCTCTCTCATGCTCATGCTCATATTCGCACTCTCATACTCTCTCTCACACTCATACTCTCATACTTGCTCATTCTCACACTCATACTCTCTAACGCTCACACTTGCTCATTCTCATACTCACACTCATACTCTCATACTTGCTCATTCTCACACTCATACTCTCTAACGCTCACACTTGCTCATTCTTATACTCATACTCTCATACTAGCTCATTGTCATACTTTCACACTCATACTCGCTCACGCTCATACTCTCTCACACTCATACTCATACTTGCTCATTCTCATACTCTCATGCTCACACTCATACTCTCTAACGCTCACACTCGCTCATTCTCATACTCACACTCATACTCTCATACTTGCTCATTGTCATACTTTCACACTCGCACTCTCTAACGCTCACTCATACTCTCTCTCACGCTCATAGTCTCATACTTGCTCATTCTCATACTTTCACACTCATACTCGCTCACGCTCATACTCTCTCTCACACTCATACTCTCATACTTGCTCATTCTCATACTCATACTCTCTAACGCTCACGCTCATACTCATACTCTCATACTTGCTCATTCTCATACTCATACTCTCTAACGCTCACGCTCATACTCATACTCTCATACTTGCTCATTCTCATACTCTCATGCTCACACTCATACTCTCTAACACTCACACTCGCTCACGCTCATACTCGCACTCTCTAACGCTCATACTCATACTCTCTCATGCTCACACTCATACTCGCATACTCGCTCATTCTCATACTCTCACGCTCATTCTCATACTCACACTCATACTCGCACTCTCTAACGCTCATACTCCCTCACACTCATACTCTCTCATTCTCATACTCTCTCTCACGCTCATACTCGCACTCTCTAATGCTCACACTCACACTCATACTCTCTCTCATGCTCACACTCATACTCGCATACTCGCTCACACTCATACTCTCTCTCTCATGCTCATGCTCATATTCGCACTCTCATACTCTCTCTCACACTCATACTCTCATACTTGCTCATTCTCACACTCATACTCTCTAACGCTCACACTTGCTCATTCTCATACTCACACTCATACTCTCATACTTGCTCATTCTCACACTCATACTCTCTAACACTCACACTTGCTCATTCTCATACTCACACTCATACTCTCATACTTGCTCATTGTCATACTTTCACACTCATACTCGCTCACGCTCATACTCTCTCACACTCATACTCATACTTGCTCATTCTCATACTCTCATGCTCACACTCATACTCTCTAACGCTCACACTCGCTCATTCTCATACTCACACTCATACTCTCATACTTGCTCATTGTCATACTTTCACACTCGCACTCTCTAACACTCACACTCATACTCACTCTCACGCTCATAGTCTCATACTTGCTCATTCTCATACTTTCACACTCATACTCGCTCACGCTCATACTCTCTCTCACACTCATACTCTCATACTTGCTCATTCTCATACTCATACTCTCTAACGCTCACGCTCATACTCATACTCTCATACTTGCTCATTCTCATACTCATACTCTCTAACGCTCACGCTCATACTCATACTCTCATACTTGCTCATTCTCATACTTTCACACTCATACTCTCTAACACTCACACTCGCTCATACTCGCACTCTCTCTCACGCTCATACTCGCACTCTCTCTCACGCTCATACTCGCACTCTCTCTCACGCTCATACTCGCACTCTCTCTCATGCTCATACTCGCACTCTCTAACGCTCATACTCATACTCTCTCACACTCATACTCTCTCTCACGCTCATACTCGCACTCTCTAATGCTCACACTCACACTCATACTCTCTCTCATGCTCACACTCATACTCGCATACTCGCTCATTCTCATACTCGCGCTCATTCTCATACTCTCACACTCGTACTCATACTCGCACTCTCTAACGCTCATACTCCCTCACACTCATACTCTCTCATTCTCATACTCTCTCTCACGCTCATACTCGCACTCTCTAATGCTCACACTCATACTCTCTCTCATGCTCACACTCATACTCGCATACTCGCTCATTCTCATACTCTCACACTCATTCTCATACTCTCTCACGCTCGTACTCATACTCACACTCATGCTCTCTCGTGCTCATACTCAAACTCATAGTTGCTCATTCTCATACACACTCTCACACTCTCTAACGCTCACACTCGCTTACACTCATACTCACTCTCACACTCTCTCATGCTCACACTCATTTTCACTAACACTGCTCTCCCTAACACTGTGCCTCTCTCACTCACGCTCAAGCTCAAGCTCACACTCATACTCACACTCGCGCTCACACCCATACTCGCTCATACTCAAGCTCTCTCTGATGCTCAAGGTCACACTCATACTCACTCCCTTTCACACTCGCTCTCATGCTCTCTACTCACACCCACGCTCACACTATACTCTCTCTCACACTCAAGCTCACTTTTATACTCACTCTCACGCTCACTTTCACACTCATACTCACGCTCTTTCTCACCCTTTTTCATGCTCACTCACACGCATTCTCCCTCTCACACTCATACTCATGCTCAAACTCACTCTCACGTTCACACTCATACTAATAATTGCTCATACTCACGCTCACATTCACACTCATACTCACATTCACATTCATGCTCACACTTGCGCTCACACTCATACTAATATTCGCTCTCTCACTCCCACAGGTACAACGGCGAGGTTGGCGATGTGGTTGTAGGCAGAATCACTGAGGTTTGTGCCATGTATTGGTTTGTGATGGATCTGAGATGGTTGCCTCTAAAGCTCTCTAATCATGTGCGTCTCTATAAACATCCAGGTGCAGCAGAAACGATGGAAAGTCGAGACAAATTCACGTCTGGATTCAGTGCTTCTGCTGTCGTCAGTCAATCTTCCCGGAGGAGAGCTGGTAAGAAAGACTGTGGTTTGACTCTACATTATCCTGTTTATTGCAGCAATTCATACATGCACATGAAATATTGTCTAAATGAGTTTTTTATCTGCAAGCATGAAACTGGCACAGCAGTTCAGTGTCATTAAACAAATATTTAATCAGTGACACATTGACCAGTCACAAGTATTACAGATGTTTTATTCTGCTTGTTAATTTCTTATATTAGTTCCTAATGCTGGCATCTGAGATGAAGCGCTCATATATCCAATGCTAAATAGTTCATAGGAGTCAGAGGGAATGAGACGGATGCAGTAAAGTGTCTGAATGTTTGTTGTTGTCTGTCAGAGACGGCGATCAACACAGGATGAGCTGGCCATGAGAGACTATCTTCAGGAAGGAGATCTCATCAGTGTATCCTCAGCGCTCACTTTATCATCATCCACAGACAGCATAACATCAACATTTACTGACTTCATTCATGTTTCTGCTCTGACAGCGAGGGATTCGTCAGTATATATTTTTACAAACAGTGTTATTGTTAACTAAAACTAAAAGTGTTACAAATCGCTTTTGGTAATTGAAATAAAGCTGACATGCAATTAGAGCTGCACGTTTAATCGTTAAAAGATCGCAATCTGGATTCTAACACCAATGCAATCTTTTTCCTAAATGACAGTGATTCAGCTCTGTCTATTAAACCTTTTGACAATTACAGTCACAGCAGACATTCAGATCTGCGTTCTGATCCAGAGAGAGCAGTTGCAGCTTCACAATCAACCACACAGTATCATTTTTTTGTCTTATAATAATTCATATTATCAAAGAAGTACTGGAATAAAAGTTTATATTTCAGGTAGTCATCAAAATACAGTAAAGCACAGTTTTTTGATGCTTCAAATAAAGATTGTATCAGTGACATGGTTAAACCAGTAGGTGGCGACAAGTAACTGTTAAAAACATGTGTTTGTCATTGAATCATTCATTCAAAAACACTGTAATGAAATGAAACTAGTGAAGTCTTTATGAGTGAGTCACATAGAGATGCATTGGCGCTGCGCAGACCAATCGGTGCATGACATCAAAGAGCAATTGGAGAGTATACGACTCCTTATGCTTTAATGGGATATGCCAGTCGGTCTGCGCAGCGCTGATGCATCTCGAACAAGCCTATTATGAGTGAGTCATTGAATCATTCATTCAGGAGATTTGTTAAAAACACTTATTCATCCAGTAATGAAACTAGTGAAGTCTTTATGAGTGAGTCATTGAATCATTCATTCAAACTAATAATAAAAAAATTCTAATTAATTAGATGTTTTTAAAATAGACTGCAGCAATTAACATTTCGTTAGAACCTCTAGTAAATTATTTTTCTGTCTAATTGTCTATTCAGAATGATGGGAAGAATCGTGTGATCCCAATTTTAAAAAAAAAATGTGATTCGCAATTTATCAAGCATCGTGCAGCTCTACATACAATATTAAATATTAGATAAAAACTTAGAACTTGAGTCATAAGATAAACAGAAATATAAAATAACAACTAATAAAAATAACAAAAAACATAAAATTACTAAATCTGAAATAAAGCTAAATAGATGCATTAAAAATCAAAGCTATTAAAAGTGACAAAAGCACAACAAAAATATGAAAACTAATACTGAAATAAAAATAAAGCTAAACAGAAATATTAAATCCTGTTGATTTCAGAGAGTTTATCAGTGTATCAGCATCTCGCTTCCATCAGTTTTAGGTGTTAATTGTTATTATTTCCAGCTGTGTTCTTTAACTGTTCATAGGCAGAGGTTCAGTCGATCTTCTCAGACGGCGCTCTCTCTCTGCACACACGCAGCTTGAAGTACGGGAAGGTGAGAATGAAAGTCTTTTATTAACACATTATTTTTTCCTCATTCTTCATTGTTGCAGCTCCTCTCTTCCCAGTCTGTCAGTAACGCTCTGTTTAGTTCCTGTCTCTATGAAGCCCCTCCTTCTGAAAAGCACAATGTGCTGTGATTGGTCGGCTGGAGCAGTGTGTTGTGATTGGTCAAGCACTTCGAGCGTGTTTGGGAAATGTCCCGCACCTTACCATAACAGCCAGTTTCAACACACTACTAACTAATGCAACCAGGCCCCGCCCCTTTATTCTGCATGTGAATTATTTAAATGAGGAATATTGTGACGTGTTCATTCCTGGAATTGACTATATGCACGGTTACTTCCTGGTTGTGGTTAAGCCAGCTCGGGCATTTCCGGTGAACTGTTAGCTGTTCATTCTGTACTCGCTGTACATCGACTCAAAACCATCAGTGGTTGACTTTTTAATGTTGTATTCATATCTTAATGCAGTTATCACATTTAACTAATTTGCCAATAAACCAGTTTTATTGATTGCAATAAAGACAAAGCTATTGGGACCATTTAAGAAACACCATGTCTGTAATTAGACACGCACACACATTTTTCTCCAGCACTTCAAATGTTATTTTTAATGTGATGACCACAAACATTACTTGTTCATCCTTCTGAGATTGTCCCCATTGTAAAACCGGACGTTTAAAAATATAGGAAATTCAACATTTGATAGAAAACACTTATTTAAAAAATAAAAAAGACAATAATTACCACTTTATCCAGCAGGTGGCGGCAAAGTAGCATGTATTTGTGCATTTATCACATTTTCACTTCCTTTTGACTAAATATTAAACATTATAAAATAACTAGGTTTAAAAATACATTTTGTCAATGTGAAGTATGAAATACTCAAAAAATCTCATGAAAAACAATAACTTTTCTTGTGAATAAATTACAGAAAGCGAGCACCGCTCTCTCTTTATAATCACAGCAGCTGTCAGTCAGTGCAGCACAAGATCAATGATTTCAGCACACTTGTGAAAACACACATTTTATTAAACTAAAGTGCACAATAAATATTTAATTTTTGAAGCTTATTTTTTCACATAAAAGTGTGAAAACTGATGGTCGAATTGAATTTAGCCGAGGAGGAACACTGAGGTACGTCTTTATTTATTTATTTTTTATGCCGTCTTAAGTTTGAATAACTAAATTAATGCCATGCCTGACTATTTAAGTGACTATATTCTGATTATAAACTATTACACTATGATGCTCAACACACCAGCAAATGACTCTCGCCGGAAGTTTTCGAGCTGGCTTATATTAAAAGAGGAAGTTCTAAAGAACGCTCTGTGCATATAGTCCATTGAGCTTTCAGTAGTTTGTGTTTAAGTCACTCACAGTGCTGTTGTTTCAGCTGGGTCAGGGTGTGCTGGTTTTAGTCTCACCGTCGCTAGTGAAGAGGCAGAAAACTCACTTCCACAACCTGCCGTGCGGAGCATCCGTAATACTGGGCAACAACGGCTATGTGTGGCTGTATCCCACACCGGAACAGCAGGACGAGGAGGCCGGCGGATACTACACCAGCATGGAGGTCAGATGTCTGCTTTTGCTCATGATATCTCACTGTAATATTACACACACAGTCACTAAATGTGTGTCTCATCTCTTTTGCACGCTCAGCCCGTGTCTCGGAATGATCGGGAGGTGATTTCTAGGCTCAGGAACTGTTTGTTGGCTCTCGCGGCTCATAAGGTTTTGCTGTATGACACCAGCGTGCTGTACTGCTATGAAGCGTCTCTTCCGCAACAGGTATTATTGCTCAGGATCATGTGATGAGGTCTGTGAATGTGCATGACCAATAAAGTCCCTTTGTTTTCTTGCAGACTAAAGACATCCTAAAGCCAGAGGTCATGGAGGAGATCATTTTGGAGACACGACAGCGCCTAGTCGAGCACGAAGGATAAACCACACGCTCTCCTGCTTTTACTGTTTCATACAAACCCTATAGTTGATGTCTTGAAATAAATGAATTTGTTTGAAAACCAGTGCATTTTATTGTCCCGCGTACAATCTAAAACACATCATGCACAGCTTCTAGTTACTAGTAGGAAATTAAATAGTATGAAAGTCAATGGTGCCAAACAACACAAACAAATTTATACAGGTCTTGAGGGTGATTTTCATTTTTGGGTGAACTGTGCCTTTAAAGGTTTAGTTCACCCAAAAATGAAAATTCTGTCATTTATTACTCGCCCTCATGCCGTTCCACACCCGTAAGACATTCGTTAATCTTCGGAACACAAATTATAGATATTTTTGTTGAAATCCAGTGGCTCAGTGAGGCCTCCATAGCCAGCAATGACATTTCCTCTCTCAAGATCCATTAATGTACTAAAAACATATTTAAATCAGTTCATGTGAGTACAGTGGTTCAATATTAATATTATAAAGAGACAAGAATATTTTTAGAGCGCCAAAAAAACAAAATAACGACTACTTTAGTGATGGCCAATTTCAAAACAATGCTTCAGGAAGCTTTGGAGCGTTATGAATCAGTGTGTCGAATCAGCGGTTCGGAGCGCCAAAGTCACGTGATTTCAGCCGTTGGCAGTTTGACACGCGATCCGAATCATGATTCGACACAAAAGATTCATAATGCTCCGAAGCTTCATGAAGCAGTGTTTTGAAATCGCCATCACTATATGTCGTTATTATTATTATTATTTTTTTTTTTGGTGCACCAAAAATATTCTCGTCGCTGCATAATATTAATATTGAACCACTGTACTCACATGAACTGATTTAAATATGTTTTTAGTACATTAATGGATCTTGAGAGAGGAAATGTCATTGCTGGCTATCATTGAGCCATCGGATTTCAACAAAAATATCTTAATTTGTGTTCCGAAGATGAATGAGGGTCTTAGGGGTGTGGAACGACATGAGGGTGAGTAATAAATGACAGAATTTAAATTTTTGGGTGAACTAACGTTAACCCTTTAATGAGTGTGATAGTCAGTGTCAGGCCGCTAGAGGGCAGAGCTCCAATAATCACAATACAAACACATTTACTGGTTCTGCAGCTTTTAATAACGCGTTTATAAAGAAAGTGGTCAGTTGCATCATTATGCACTTTTTTACTGTTTGTTTTACCGTTCAACTTTAGTCGGTATCACACTTAAATCAGTTAGTTTTTAATAATTATCAGAAATCTGATATTAAAGAGTTTGGAACTGACTTGATTTTTTTAATGGTTTTAAAGAATTACTGGGCTACATTAGGGTAAACAAAAAAAATCTTGTTTTTCAAACTAAAAGTTTGTTTTAAGCATTGATTAAAGAATTAAACAACTTTTGAAGGTACATTATTACACATTTATTCAATTGCAAGAATTTAACAACATACAATTATCCATAAATCAAGGAAGTAAATAACAACTACAATATAAGTGAATAAAAACGCGCCTGGGAGATGTAGAGACATAAAAAAAAGTATAATAGTGTATTAAAAACAAAAGCGATTGTTGGCGGAAGAGAGCGGCGTGTGACGTCACGAGCTTAGCTCGCGTGCGCGAATATGGCGGTTCCTGCGACGACGAGCGACTCCAAGAAAAGTACTGAAAGTTATGAAATAAAAGGAAGACATGACGAGAATCGACACTAAAAAAACTGCGGAAGAATCCAGCGAATGTTCGATGAGGAAACGAGCCCGACAGGAGAGACATAAAGACGGCGCGGAGAGCTTTTATGTTCGCCTGAGGAGCGCGAGAGAGTGAGAGCTGCACGCGGAAGTGACGAGAGACTTTAACTACAACTACAACAAACTCGAACTATACACTACAAGTAAAAGTTACACGGGTTTAATGTGAATAAAACAGTTTCTGTGAGAGTTCAAACTACCTACATGTGTTTAATTAGCCGAAATCTCATCAGAAGTCGTTTAATTTCGAGAAAGTACGTTATTTACGTCGGTTTACAGCTGATACAGATGTAAATAATTGTAACTAAATAATAGTTATTACTAAGTGTAATAATAACTACTGAATGACACTACAAACTAGTCTGACAATCACTACCGTTACCGAAAATCTACTTTCAAAAGTTTTTATCATTTGTTGATGATAAAAACGATGATAATTGACTGCAGTTTAATGCACATCAGCATATCTGAACTAATTATTGACATGTCTGATGTGCTGTAATCAAAAACATTCATATTAATGTGACGTCACTATGATTGACAGCTCATCAACACTACCCTACTCAGCCTTTGTGTTGTGACAGTGTTAATCATGTGGAGATTTCAGTGAAGGTCATCATCATCCTCATGCGTTGACCCTTAAGACAGATGTTACGTCCTCCTCGTCTGACATGTGAGAATGACATTAATATTATTCATCCCACAGTGCCTGCTTTTGTATTTGAACTCTTATGCACTTTAAGCTTTTAAATCAGTGATCTGCTCTGAAATCAGACTCGCACACGCATCCAGCCGTCGATGCATGACCGGCACAGAAGAGCACGCGGCTGCTGGACTTCTTCACTGACACGCTTCATCCCAGCACGTCTGGACCGTGATCCACATCCGCTGTGTGTCCGGCCGCGGCCTGGCATCCTGCCCTTATGGGGCAGCAGCCAGGGAAGTTAGTCGGGGACCAGAGGAGACCGAGTCTGCCGGCGCTGCCCTTCATCAAGGGCGCGGGGAAGAGGGAGACGTCACGGCAGGGAGCGCAGCACTGCAATGTGTTCACCGTTCACGGTGAGTCCACCTTCATACATTTGCAGCGGTGCATATGTTCAGGTCACATGACTCAGCCGTCCACAGGTTTCTTTCCTTGAACGTGAGGATTGTCCCGACAGTGGTAGATAAACCAGGCCATTTTGAGTTCAGCATAAGGCTGATAAGATACTGAACGCTGTCTGTGTTCAGATGTTCAATTTAGGATGCACTATCGTTCAGAGGTTTGGGGTTGCTAAGATTTGTTCATGTTTTTTAAAAAAGGAGACTCTCCTGATCACCAAGGCTGCATTTATTTGATCCAAAATACAGAAAAAAAAGTGAAATATTAGGGCTCGACATTAACGCTTGTCAGAGACAAGTGGATTTTTTTTTGAAGAAGCAAGTGAAAGATAATTTTTTCTAGCTCGACCAGCGTCAATAACAAAAAATAAACTAGGGAAACAAGAATGCACTGACTAGGGCTGGCCGATTTAACAAAAAAATTAAATCTAGATTTTTTTCAGAACAATTGACCGATTCATGATTTTTTTTTTTTTTATATGTTTAACTAGTCAACTTAAAAACGTAACTACAATATGATTCAAGTAACGTTCTCTTTATTAACTGTCTGGTTAAAGTTCTATTCCAAGTGCAGCACACCTGAAGTGATCAACATATGTGTAAATGTAAAAGAAATGACTTATAACTTGTATGTTAAATATCTTTGCAGAAAATATGACTGAAATATGAAGGCAAATGTTGTACAAACTTATCTTAAACACATCCTATATACTCATAAATAATATAAAATAAGAAAATGCTAAATATTTCTTAGCCAAAAAGTAATAGCAATAAATAACATCAGTAATAGGCTATTATTAACAGCAAATGCTTTGTAAAAACTGAAAACAACAGCAGCTTTCAGCCTGTCACAATCATGCAAAAACACAAAATATCAAACAGTAGTTCTTTACAGGTTTTTGCATTCCATTGCGCTATTTTGCACTCGTGTCTTGCATCTTTTGCAGCGTCTCACCCGTGAAACGTCATTCTAAAAATGCGGCGGTCAAGTTAAAAGTTCAACTTGCGTTTAATAACTTTGTTCTTTTCTCATTCCACTGCCCGTGTCTCATTTTTTCAATGCATTTCTGAGTGAACAGCTGCTTAGACTAGCAATGTGTTCTATGTTCATAGAGCGTCACATGAGAGCGCCGGCGCCATCATGAGGTCGGATAATTTCCTTCTCTTAGTGGTTATCACTGCTGTATTGTCAACTTGTCTAATTGTAACGTTTGATAACATTTTTATTCAAAATCGTGATTTCTCTATTTTAAAATAATCAAATCGAGGCAAAACATTAAATTGGAATTAATCGGAAAAATCGCCCAGCCCTAGTTATGACAGTAACAAGGTTGTGGTGTTGAGGCTCGCACAGCCTCATTTCGAGGAGAAATGGAAAGAAATGAGTGCAGCATACACAAAGAAACTCAGTTAATATACTGCGGTAAAATTTCAAAATGTGGAGTTTTTATGTTTATAACATATGGTCCAGTTAAGCAACATCACACAGCTTCCTGAATACCATCACGATTGAAAATGTGACACTGATTTCATATGACAGTTAATAAACGAGTAGTTAACATTAAGTCACTTACATTTTAGATACAATATTAGATTCTGCATTTTAAACGAATTGGTTGAGTCAAAGATTCAATGACTCATTTATAAACTCATTCTTGAATGAATCAGCCGTTTGAACGAATCGTCTGAATGAATGACTCAATAGCCCCTTTCACACAGTGATTCCAGAAAATGTGTCCTGGGATCGTTTGATTTTGGTTCATTCACACTGCCAGTGATTTTCTGGAATCTGTGTGTGTGTTCACGCACATCCCGTAAAGACACGTGACATCTGTGATTTAAGTGACATAAGTTTGCTTATGATCTGCGATTTCTCTCTCGCGAAACCACGCGTCATATGCTGGCGAATGATCTCAGCTTTAGTGTCATCACTATGACACACCCCTTGCGGCATTGATTACGGCTTTTGTTCACTCAGGGCGACTGATCCCGCCAATGTTACTAGGTCCCCATCCCGGAATCAATCCCAGGACGTGTTTGTGTTCACACAGAAAGCACTCTGGCAATTTGATGGCAATTTCCTTGGATCAACGTAATCTGTGAAAGGGGCTAATGACTCCCCTGGGAGTCAGCCGACATTGGCTTAATGTAGCACCATCTTGTATATGTTACATATTACCACGCTTGTTTGTACAGCTTATTTTTAACCACTTCCCTTTTTTCTGTGCTTCTAATATGTAAAGCTGCTTTGAAACAATTACCAATTGTAAAAGCGCTATATAAATAAATTTGACTTGACTTGACTATGACGGTCACCTGCCGCCACCTACTGGCAGTTTAGTTTCATGTTTAAAAGTATAATTTTTTCCCTAACATTTCTTATTTGTATTAGGGCTGCTCAATATTTCGGATTAGCATCGAAATTGTGATGTGTTCATTCGTGATCAGAATGCGCGATGTCAAGTATAGGGATTGTTAATCCGTGCGCACCAGACACCACGGTTCAAAACGCATGTGATTCTTGGACTAATTGCAAAGTTTGACCATCACACAATGAAAGTTTATCATTTGCACATGTTTTAGGTCCTGTCAGTTTAAACTTTCAAGCGATTTTAAACCATATGGGCGCACAGAGATGCTAAAGAGAACTCAATTCTGAATGCGCACGCTGTCGCGCAGTGAACACCGAATGCCGTTCTAGTCCTTGTCTATTTGTGCATAAAATGGACACACAAATGCAAAAAAAATGTCAAAATGTGTGTAAAACATACTCGTAAACACAGTTACTTATGGCTTAGGTGAACAAAACAGTCGAGAAAATAAACTGGATGTAACAGTATTTAGGATCTGCGCATTCGGTCTTAAAGTGACAGCAGCCTAATATTCCTGCTGATTTCTGTTTCATGAATGTAGGGCTGGGCGATATATCGCATGCAATTGTCACGCGCATTTCGTCAGTAAAGCCGGTTCCCTGATTACCGCTAAATCACCATCACCTGCTTTCAAATGGAGCGGCATTTAATAGACAGAGCCGTAGATCACTGAAAAGCCACGCAATATCGCGTTCATTATCGCAGATGAATCGCCTTCGATATTGAACGCGATATTGCGTGGCTTTTCAGTGAACTACGGCTCTGTCTATTAAATGCCGCTCCATTTGAAAGCAGGTGATGGTGATTTAGCGGTAATCAGGGAACCGGCTTTACTGACGAAATGCGCGTGACAATCGCATGCGATATATCGCCCAGCCCTACATGAATGTTATTCAAACAAAAGACAAAGAGAAAAATCACTTTTGTAGTTTCATTACAGATTAATTATATGTAATTTATACAGTGAAGACTGTGCAGTGTTATTTTACATTTGATTATTCAATTTCTGTACCTCAATACTGTTCGACTTACCTGAAAAATATAAAGCACTATTTATTTAATTTGTATCTGTTTTATTATATTATTCTATGCTTGTAATTTGTTCATTATTTTCTATGCGTATTCACTCACCTACAAAATCACCCCAATCTTCCTTGAATGATGAATTCTTTCTAAATAGAGCAGAAAAACAATATATCGCAATGTCAGTTTTTTCCAATATCGCGCAGCCCTGTATTTTCAAAAAAATATTTAAAACAATCTCATAACATTAGTTAATGTTGTTGTAATTTGATTGGTAACAGCCCTATAGTGTCTTATTGTTGTAATTGAATTTATGGATCATATTTAAGAATTTAAAATGAAAGATGAAGCATACAGTTAATAAGATTTGCAGGAAAAAAAAATGCCCTCGGGGTAAATATCACAAATATGCAGATATAAATATGTCAAAGCTGGTAGAACACTGATGATAATATTGCTTCAAAATAAGTTACATTTACACCACAAAAAATCCTTCTTTTTTTTTTCTGGATGAGCAACTTTTTTTACTCAGGACAAGTGAATGACTGATTTACTTATCCAAAGAAAAGCTCATGACAAGTATTAATGTCAAGCCCTGAGCTGTTTTCTATGTGAATATATTGTAAAATGCACAATATATTGTGATCAAAGCTGAATTTTCAGCATCATTACTCCAGTCTTCAGTGTCACATGATCCTTCAGAAATCATTCTAATATGATGATTTGCTGCTCAAGAAACATTTATGATTATTATCAATGTTGAAAACAGTTGTGCTGCTACAGATTTGTGTGGAAACCCTGATACTTTTTATTTTTCAGGATCATTTGATGGATAAAAAGTTCTAAAGAACAGCATTTATTGGAAATAGAAATATTTTCTTACATTATAAATGTATTTTGATCAATTTAATGCATCCTTGCATAAGTTATCGGTATTGACCTTTGAACAGATCATATCGGTCAAAATGCCACCTGAAGGGTCTGGATTGTGGCGTACTGCTGGTTGAGGGATGGGCAGCTTTGGTCCTGATAACTCACCTGCCTGTAGCTTTCCTCTAATCCAGAAGGCATTGATTAGCTTGTTCAGGTGTGTTTGATTAGGGTTGGAGACAGTGACCCTCCAGGACCGAAGCTGCCCATCCCTGAACTAGAAGCTTGCTGCTTCAATCCCAGTCTAGTCTAATCAATCCAAGGCTAGTGACCATACAGACACCTCGGGAAAATCATCTGCTAAACTGATGAGTGTGAATATAGACACATGAACTGTGTTAGTGCTTGTGTATGAGTGACGAGGCTGTGGTTCACGGCAGACAGACGCGTTCAGACAGCGCAGGCATGTGGCGACCTGTCAGCACACTTCTCTCTCGGATGGTTATGTGAGCGAGTGCTCTGGGTTCTTACAGAGGCTCAGAAAAGAGTTTGTGCTGTACTGATGCTGTGCATTAGAGGAGTGATGTGACCTTATAGAGCAGCTGCGGTTTGTCTGGATCTGCTCTTCTGTTCGGTGTAAGAATAACTGGTGTGATGATCTTACAGGTCTCATATGATTGTTTGTTGTTCTCTGGCTGATGTTATTATTTATTTTATCACAACATGGTCCATTTCTTCATCCTGCAGCTGCATGTGTTTGTCGGCCTGCAACTTCAGTTCGGCTTCACCACATTAGTTGTGGATTGTTACATCAGTAATATCGGCTTTGACTGTTGACTGACATAAGAAAGTAGTGCTTACAAGAGTGTGTGTGCGACACGGAAGTGAATTCTGATTGTGATCATCCAGAGAGAACTGCAATAACTACATTTCAGTCACATTCTGCCATCCAAATAAAGGAAATCAAGTCTTCCATCTAGGGCTGCAACGATTAATCGTGATTAATCGTTTGCAAAATAAAAGTCTGTGTTTACGTAATATATATATGTGTGTGTTCTGTGTATAATAATGATGTATATATAAATACACACACATACAGGTATAAAGTTTAGAAATATATGCATGTATTATAAATATATTTATATATTTATATATATTTTATATTACATATAAACATAAATATTTTATATATAAATATAACATTTTTCTTAAATATATACATGAATGTGTGTGTATTTATATATACATAATTATTATACACAGAACACACACATATATATTACGTAAACACAGACTTTTATTTTGCCCTACTTCCATCATATGAAATGAAGGCTTGTGTGTTATTATTATATTATATTATATTATATTATTTTATATTATATTATATTATTATGTATTATTAATTTTCATAGCATTAAAGTAAATATATGATATAGTAAATAATTATATAAATATTATTAATATTTTCGTTGCATTGAAGTAAATTATATTGGCCTATTTTATTATCATTTTTACTATATACACGATTTCATGAAACAAAACATTATTTTTCATTGTCACTATTTTAACTTGATACTATTATAGTTTTTGTTAATATTTTGAATCCGATTAGATTTTTGTTTTCTGCTTTCATTTTTCATTAAGTTTTTATTTTTTTTAATTTTTTGTTGTTTTTAAACATGTCTGTTTAGTTTATCCATTTTTATTTCAGTATTAACATTTATTTCAAGCAATGAAAAGGTTTTTTTTTTTTTTTTAATGGTTTTAGCTAACTATAATAACCCTGATGTTAGTAAAATCTTTATATTGAATAATGTGTGTCAAATAATGTTCTTAATCTTTCCTTCCGGAAACTATAACAGTTTACTTTGAATCAAATGAAAATAAATATAAATATATGAAAATAAATTTTATAAATATATTAAATTTGGTTTGTGCAACCAAATAACAAGGGAAATTGATATACACACTACTTGATTTTGATTAATGAACAGGCCGAAATACAGCGGGACTCTTATTTTGAAATGTATGTTCTTTACTTTTGCTGCTCATTCAAGTTCAGATGAGAAAGATAAAAAAAATTACATTGTTACAACCGTTTACAACACATTACAATATGAAGTAAACTTTGTCATAATTGATCAGCATTAGTTCATAAGCAATCGGTTGATAAATGTGTGCTAATCATGAGCCTGAAGAAGCACAACAGAGCCATCTTTTGACTTTAAAACATGAAGCGCTCACAATTATTTAATTAAATTAATGTTAATAATCACATTAGGGAGTATCGCGATTTGTTTTTCCATTCAAAAAATGTAAGATGCCTTAAAATGATCATTAATACTCTTGTTACGGTACTGAAGACTTTTTATGACCTTAAATTGATCTGATGAGCATGAGCGGAGTGGAATAATGAAAGTGATCAGCATGATTGATATTCAAACGGTAAGCACACGCTGCATCGTGTGTGTATCTGCAGTCTGCAGAGCCGGTTTCCCCTTTCAATGACGAATATAGACACATTTATATGAAGAAATAGGCAGTTTCTCCTTTACGCAGGAGAAGCTGTTCAAATGCAGCTATTTTGCTCCGACGCTAGGCGACAACACAGTCAGCTTTCATCAGCGCTAGTTCTTTTGCCGTTGGTTTTGTGTGTGATATTTTCCCCTACCCATTCATATTTTGGTGCTCTAACTCAAAATGCACCTTAAATGCGACCATTTAAGGTGCATTCTGGAGCCCTGCAATACAGTCATTTCACACAAAAAATCACAGCACCTTCAACTTTAAATCACACTCATGGTTTATTCCATGATGTTCCATGATTGATTCATAACAAGGGATTATTGTTTAATTGTTTGTGAGAATGTGAGTGCTTCATCATTGTTTGTTTCAGTGATGTGTAGCTTAAAGACAGTAACACCGACTGAACAGGATAAGACAAGAATGCGGCGTGTACATTCCTCCCTCTGTCTCTCATTATGGAGTCATGCAGATTACTCTGTGTGTGTGTGTGTGTGTGTGTGTGTGTGTGTGTGTGTGTGTTTGTTTTATTGTGTGTGTGAAAATGTGAGTCTGTCCACGCGAGTGTGTGCAGGTTTATATTACATTGGTCCCTACCAAATGGTCCCCACAAGGATAGTAAAACCTGAGATCACCTACATTGTAGGGACCAGACGGGCGTAGCCATCATTTCAGAAGTGAGGGGGACAGAGATGTTGGGTGTAATGCCAGTTTTTATCTGACCTTTGTCTAATTGATAGATTTAACGTTTTTTTATCTCATCTCTTGCTTTTAATTTGAAATGAATTTGCTTTTAATAAGAAACTAATAATAAACCCTCTTAAATCATAAAATTAGCATAAAATATATGTACTACAAACACTTGGGCATTAAGTTATTTTATAAAAATAAATTATCAAAGAATAAGGCAGAAAATACAGTACCTATCAAAAGTTTGGGAACATTACAATTGTTTAATGTTTTAGAAAGAAGTCTCTTCTACTCACCAAGGCTGCATTTATTTATTAACAAAATGCCGTAAAAACAGTAATATTGTGAAATACTATTACAATTTAAAATAGCTGTTTTCTATGTGAATATTTTGTAAAATGCACAATATATTGTGATCAAAGCTGAATTTTCAGCATCATTACTCCAGTCTTCAGTGTCACATGATCCTTCAGAAATCATTCTAATATGATGATTTGCTGCTCAAGAAACATTTCTGATTATTATCAATGTTAAAAACAGTTGCTTAAAATTGTTGTGGAAAACATGATACATTTAATTTTTCTGGATTCTTTGATAGTTTATAGAAATGAACAGCATTTCTGTGCATTTATTACATTAATTTATTAACATTTATTAAATAGAAATATTTTGTAACATTATAAATGTCTTCACTCACTTTTGATAAATTAAATGCATCTTTGATGAATAAAAGTATTAATATCTCTCTTTTTTTAATCTTACCACAACTGATTGAATTGTATCATGATTTCCACTAAAATATGAAGCAGCACAACTGTTTAACATTTCTAATTATCATAAAAGTTTCTTGAGCAGCAAATCATCATATTAGAATGATTTCTGAAGGATCATGTGACACTGAAGACGGGAGTAATGATGCTGAAAATTCAGCTTTGATCACAGGAATAAATTATATTTTAAAATATATTCACATATCAAAACAGCTATTTTAATTTGTAATAATATTTCGCAATTAATACTTCTGTTTTTACTGTATTTTTGATTAAATATATGCTGCCTTGGCAAGCAAAAGAGACATTTAAAAACATTAAAAAGGTTGTAAATTAGATACACAATTCATAAACTTTGTCAATAAATACCTTGAGATGGCTTGAAAAACACACAATATATATATATTGTCGCAGTTGTGTTTGTTATTGTCTTCATGTTTCATCAGTCAATACGTTTCTGCATTTTATTCAGCTGCTGCTGCTACAGCGAATAGCTGAATTACTTCTACGAAACCGTTTTGGACTTTCTGCAAGAGAGCGCCCTCTGGCTTCCAGTATGAATGAAACATATATTACACGAGAGTGAGCG
Source organism: Megalobrama amblycephala (assembly GCF_018812025.1). NCBI lineage: Eukaryota > Metazoa > Chordata > Actinopteri > Cypriniformes > Xenocyprididae > Megalobrama > Megalobrama amblycephala. Next base: position 51,220,449 of record NC_063047.1, on the reverse strand, counting down.
CTCCATAATGTTTATATCGCCTCACTTTACATAAGAATAAAACGACAGGACGCGCATTGACCATCTTGTCTCTTTGAACTTAAATCAAGATTTATTTACATTGGCCTCAATGTGAACACACCTGGCAGAAAAAAGTGCGGGGATGAATTTACGTTTTATTAAAAGTGCGGGGAACACGTCCCCCCCCCGTCCCCCGCATATTCTACGCCCATGCAGCCAGCAGTCCCCATTGGGGAAATGGATTAATAAACATACTTAATGATGTTTTTTTTTTTGAAAATGTAAAAAATGCCGAAAGTTTTCTGTGATGGGTGGGTGAATATTTGTCATAATTTTCACCAACAACATTTTTTCACGGACGAAAACGAGACGATGACTAAATAAAAAAGCGTTTTGAATGACTAAAACTATGATTAAAATCTACTCTAATTTTCGTCAACAAATAAAAACGAGATGAAAATTAAACAGAGGGACGATTTGGGAAGATATCCAGTCAGGACTGCTGTCCTGTGTGGAAGATGGGCACATTTGAAATGTAAAGGCCTGTACACACCAGGACGAATATTGCGCGCTATTATCGCCGACGTTTAACGCCTCGTGACTAAACAAAGGGCGCCAATGTGAGTGTGCACACTGACGTGAAAAATGCAAGGCGTAAAAGCGTCAATGCTGATTTTTTTAAAAAAATGCGTCGTTCGGTTTGACGCGCCGCGTTAAAACCTGGCCGACCAATGAGATTGCCTGGAGCTGCTGAAGTTACAGTAAAACACGACTTGGTGGCTCTCAAGCACAAAACGGTCTTGCCGAGCATACAAGACGACGAAGAGAAAGTAAGTAGACGAGGAAGACCCCTCAAACTATCCCTGCATCTCAAACAGCTCCCTTAGCTTCCTAGGTCGTGTATCGGTATACAATGTAAATGAATGTGGCCGACTCCCTAAGCACAAGCACAATTGAATTATGACAATGTTTACTACATGATGTTTATATGGTAATATGTTTTAGATGGTTGTAAGAATGCATATTTTATCTCCCTCATCTGAACTTAAATGAGTAGCCTACTAATGTGCAGACTGCAGACATTTCAGAATAAGAGTCACGGTGTATTTCGGGATGGTTTATAATTATTATTTTTTTCCTAGTCATTATTGTTATTTTGTTTACACAATAAACTGTATTTAATTTAATTTCTATTTAATTCATAGTAAACTACTGTATCTTGTCACAGGAAGGAAAGACTAATAACATTATTTGACACATTATTCAATATATTTTAGAAGTATAAGGGTTATTATAGTTAACTAAACCTAAAAACATAAAAATCTTCATTACTTGAAAATCTAAATGAAATTTCTAAAATTACAATGAAAGCAGAAAAACTAAAATTCAAATCTTATCAAAATTTTAAACAAAAACTATAATAGTACCTCAATGATAAGTGTGTCAGTCCCTGACAAGTACTGAATTGAGCTCTTTCGTGTATTTTTGCACTTGAACGATCAAAAACTGTCTGCTTTGGCGAGTAAAGTATAGTTGGTTGTTTTTAGCCAGCTGAAAACGCTAGGCACTCTGCTTAAAACGCCCGTCTGTGAGCACTTGAGAGTGCTTCTGCAGCGCAGCGTTTTTTTCCATTGAGACGCTTTGTTGCTATGATACGGAATATCTGCGGCACTGTTACTTATAACTGATTTTGCAGGTAATTTGTTTCAGACTTAAAATGTTGACACAATGTGAAATTACTTTGCTATGTATTTTCGGAGAGCAGCAACATTAATTTCTCATCCATTTTGTTCCGTTCTCTGTTTGTTGATGATGTTCTACAGCAAGAATGTTGTGACGGTTGGCCGGTGTAGTATTTGTCCTGCCCCTCCTCCACTCTGATTGGACGGCTGGCTAAAAAGTGACAGTGATGAGCGCAGCGTTTTACCAAAGTCATTTCACTCGGCGGCCATCTTTGAAACGCCTCTCGGGCATCCTGGGCATCATGCAGCTCCTATCTCTTTGAATGGGGAAACATCAAATTCTCCAAAACTGTTCGCCAACCTTACGATTAAATTTCATATTTGAAATCACCAATGAAATCTAACAACAACCGGCTCATAAATTTAGTTTCTAAACGCTCGAATCATGACAAAAAAAACGATTTTTCAGGCTGGATCAAGCTAATGCGCATGCGCAGACCTAAATGCGCGTCTCTTCGGAGGCGCGCGTCTGACTGTTTCTATAGAAACCGGTGATTCTAACGGCCGTTGAAGTGATGCGATGACTTTACCAGTCGGCGATTGGCTCTTATTTAGAAGGCGGGACTTATTCCGCCATATTGTGCGTTACACTTTCTCCCGTTCAAAACAATACGAGTGACATATCTTGTGTTATTCTATAGTCTTTGGTTTTACTCAAAGTTGAACATTCTTCAACTTGAGGCGACCAGTAAAAAACGCAGAGCTCTCAGCGCTTGAGGGTGAAAAAGACGCTCAGCGCCTCGTTACGCTCCTGGCGTTTAAAAAACGCGGCGCTCCCATTGAAAACAATTGAAAAAGTACGCTAGCAGCTGGAAAAAACGCTCTGGTGGACACACGGTGTAACACGGTTCATAGATGTGGGAAGAAGGAGGCGAGAACCGGCGAACGTTCAACAAAAGTTTAATTCAAAATAAACAAAGAACAAAACGAAAGTAATGCCGGCAGACCCTCGCGGACGTCTGCCGGCCACACAAACATAATAAAACATAACGTAAAGTCCAGGCCTGGTCCTCTCTCGTCCTCCACGGTCGTCGCTCCTCCTTTTATGCCTCCGGAGCTCCTCCATGAGAGACTTGAGGCCGGCGCGCCTCGCAGGTGATGCTCATTATCACTCGCGCCACCGGCCTCGCGCCGTTCCCTCACGGCTCTCGCCCGCCCTGCTCGTCACACACGGCCTAAGTGAACATAAACAGTTTAGAGAGTATATCAGATGTATATCAGTGTATTGGATCTGTGTATTGAATGCTTACTTAATGCATTACAATTTAACTAAATTAGATTTCAGTAGACTAAATCTACAGTAGATTTAGTTGACTAAAACTTGACTAAAACAATTTCCGATGACTAAAACTAAATGGCATTTTAGTCAAAAGACTGACAACATGAAGTAACAAAAATCTGTTCACAAGAGATGACTTGTCTCTCCTGACCGATTGTGATTGATTAGTCGAGCCGGGTGTTAATAGCAGCTGTAAGTGAAGCTAGAGATGTTACAGCTTAACTGGGTCAGACACCAGATAACAACAGAAGTCATTTATCTACAAATTTCAATTGTGTATAATATTAATTCTGTGGTCTGACCTGCAGCTGGTGGACTAAACTAGTACTCATGCTAACGGCTGGAGTTCAGCTGGGTGTCGGACAGAAGACTTACTGATTTGTGTGTGTGTGTGAGATTTGAGAGTGACGTCAGGCCTGTTGTGATTTCCCAGCGGCCTGCACACCTGGATCATGTTTCCATTCCTGGACTCATGCTGAAACCCTGCAGACGCCCTTGTTTAATTAAATACTTCACGTTGAAATAAACGCGTCTCATGCAAAGCACTGCAGACATCACCCCTTGTTCAGTTTGGAAAGAGTATTTTTAATGACAGCGAGAGATGGTGTGCGTCAGCTAACTGAGAGTGGATTATATAAATGATTCTCTATGAGCTCATCTCTGAGAAATGTGCTTCATGTTTCTACATCTGTCACCTCCCCCTCTTTCACAAAACCTGCCTCTCCAACCCTTGCTTTTGTCTGAGCAAATGAGAAAACCCTTTCGACATTCAATTAATGCAGGTCTCTTGAACACCAGATAGGAAGAAACGCATAGATCACCCTAGCAATGCCCTAGCAACTGCCTACATCACCCTAGCAACCACATAAAAACACTCTGAATAAACAAGTATTTGCATGACAACATCATGACCACCACTTTGAAAACTTAAGCAACTGCAATGTAAGGTTTTTTTTCAGGTATTCTTATAAGGAAATAGTCTTTTCTTCCTGTGACGGATGGCCCAGACAAAAGCCACAAGAGTTTACATTGAATCAAATGCAGGATACAGTTTACCATTTAAACAAAATATAAATAATAACCAGGAAAAAATAGCTTTATGCATAATGCCGGACTTTTAAGTATAAACAAGCCTGGGACTCTTATTTTGAAATGTCTATGCGTTACTATTCATTCAGAAAGATGAGGGAGATAAATTATGTGCTCTTACAATCACCTACTACATATTACAATATGAACACCATAAAGTAAACATGGTCATAATTCATCAGCAGTAGTAATTAAATCATAGACTTTGAAGTTTAATAATCATGTTAATCATGTTTATGTATATAAAATATAATCTCAGAGGCGTTTCCTCCAAGGAGGCAAGGGAGGCAGTGCCTTCTCAAAAAAATAGGATGAGAAAATAATCCATATTACATATAAAACAACACAAATATTACAAATTATGACATATTTATTTCTGTCTAATCAGCATCTTGATATGCCACACCTGTGAGGTGGATGGATTAACTCAATGGATCTCCGGCGCTTGCCGTTTGGCTGTGGAAAAAAATGACAGACCTACGTTAAAATTTTTTTTTGTTTATATTACGTTCGAGTTCATTAGTTCGCCTACCAGTGGTATGAGAGGAACACGGCTTTCTCTGTGCCATGACAGATCGCTGTAGTGCTTCAGTTCATGCAGAGCGCACATGAACCTATCATCATACTAGTTACAACACGAAATAAACATGAATAAACATCCTCTGGTATGTTGAAAGATAAGAACAACTTACCAAATTCCGTATCACGTCACATGTATTCGATCGATCAGTGTCAATAAAACAGCTTGTAAAAATGTCACATTTACCATCACATTTACATCAGAAAAGCCCTTCAATGTCCAGAAATTGAGTAGTCAGCTACAAAAATGAGCTTAGAGGCTATTGCATATTCATTGTATTTGTACTTAACATGCTTCAATATTGATTGTATAAATCCGTTTTATGACAGCCACCATTTAAATGTTTATGTTTACATAAAAAACGAATAGAAACATAATTATGTCATTAAAAATGTATTATAACGTTATTATAAAAACTTTATGTGTAATTTATATGTAAGTAGCTTACAAATCAATTAATTTTAACCTTTAATATTATAATGATGTACCAGCTGTGGTTTCCTGTATAGTTTACAGCATTAGCTGAGATAAATTTTTTTCTTTGTGGAAATTTGACATGTAATTTACCTGATAGGCCCCAAATGAATCAATATTGAATTAAAGGTAATCAAAACGCAAGCTTCTAAATCAAAATCGAATCCAGTTATGAAATTTGTGTCAGTTCCCAGCCCTACTGTCTTGAAGCAAATTTTGTTTTTGATTTGTTTTTCCATTTACTTTCTTGTCAGAGTGCACCCGAATGCTTTGTTTACATGTTAAAATCACAAAAATCTATCAACCACTTGTAAATTTGTGTAAAATTAGCTAGTATTTAAAATTTATAATTATTACCATTATTTCTTTTGAGCTAACCAATTTCAGCAATTTCATGTTTTAGTTTGTAGGTTGTCTTGTACACCATCAAGGACAAAGCTAACTAGCAAAACTTGATATTAAAAGCATCCTAAATATTACATGTGTTTGCACTAAATTGTAGTAAGTAACCTTTCTTGGTATTGCAGTTTCAAATAGCCCACCATAATCTGTAGTCTGAGCCTGTCAAGGGCTAATGGCAATGGCAGATATGTTTCTAGTTAGTGTCAAGGAAAAACATTTTCAAATAATATTATTTTTTTGCCAAATAACCTGGCGTATATGGAATTTTTTTTTTTTTTACAATCGAATGGGGCAAATAAAATGATATATCAAATGGGACGATAGCAGTTGCATTTTTTTAAGCACATTTATTTGTAGTTAATTTGCTCTATAACAGGCCAAACTGGTCTTGAACAAAAAATCTGTAGCCATTTGAAATTAGAGGCACCACTGCATTTCAATTATGATCCGAACAAACATGCTACACACATGTAGAATGAACAGTTACTTTTTATTTAAATTAGGTTTAATGATAGGATTTAAAGTAAAAACACAATGGTCTGGCTTTAGATTTGTGAAATTATACTACATAAGACACCTGCAAAACAAAAAAAAAAAACAGCAGACGGACTGAATGAAAATGCAATTCACTCTCTGACAGTAGGTGCCGCTTATGAAACAACAGCAATATAGCGATTACCTGGTAATCGCTACGCTTATAAATACTACTTTTATATGGAGATAAGAGGAAAAGAAAATGCCTTCAAAACGTTTCTGAAGACAAATTAGACCCTTTAGAGATACATTAAACCCCCACCCCAATTCAATATTTATATTTTTATTCTTATATTTTGCGCATCATGAACAGATCGGCCTAAATAAAACTAAAAAACGATTGCCGATCGTGTTTGGAGCAAAAACCAGCTGGTTCCGCATCACAATAATTATTTGCACTTGCACGAATGCTCCCAAATATTTTTTGAGGTCGCACAGACTAAATTTCGGGAGCATATGTGACCACAATGGTCGCAATTTTGAGTTGGTTTAGTTCTCAGACCTTCTCCTTTACACTCTGAAATTGAAATGAAACAAGTGATCGTGTTAACGGAGCAGAGCTTCAAACTCGCGTTAATGTCTGTGTGCTGTGGATCATTTCAGACCTCCGCTGGGTTTTGCTCTTTCTGGCTGGACTACATGTACACAATCATATCTCCGTCATATTCAGCCCTTCTCTCATTCTTGTGACTGGAAAGTTCAGAGACTATTTCATATAAGCTGGCCGCCTCACTTCTGGACTGCATATCAGCCCAGGTTCCCGTCTGTCTGGAGACGCCACTGGACTCGGAGACTCGTGATGTCAGTCCCAGAGAAATGCTGAGACCCTTTTCCACACAATCCCAGTGTCCTCCGGGCCGATGGGTCTGTATCTGATCTTTGTGTAGAGCTCGTTCTCATTAGCCGCTTTCCCAGCTCCAGAACTCATTCAAGAACAGCTATCATGGAAGGAAACTCTACACGACTAGAGACTCTTCCTCTTCACAACAGGAACCCCATGCTGATGTAATTGCTGGCTGCGCCATCAAAAATGATGCCAGATCATTTGTTCCCACATTCCCAGTAAATACCGTTTCGGCTGTCAAGCATCCTGATGTTTAGCAGATCTAAACAATGGCAGACAAAATGTCAGATACAAATACAAACACAAAGTCATCAATTCGCTTTTAGTTTTGTTTGTAAACCATTGTTTTGAGGACAACACTGGGCAGGATATGGTTTTTAAATAAAATACAGCAAAATACAGGCTTTTTAAATCCAATTAATCAAAGAAATTATCAACAGATTCGTCAGTTATGCCAATAATTGTCTGTTGCAGCCCTGGTACAAATTGTGCCTATGACAGATGATTTGATTTTCGGCTTTATGCAAGTTCTCTAGAGATAGGAAATCTCTAGACACTGTGTATCATTTGTTAATAAATTATAGATCTATTAACCCCTTAACGATCACCCCCCAAACTTAAATCAGCAGATTGTCGCTGAAATGAAAGCACTTCAAAAAATGAAAGAATGAATAAGTTATAGAAGTTTAAATTTACTGTAAATCAAATGTACTGTACATTTTTTTTATTTTATATGAAATATATATTTTACAAAATAATTTTTACTCTAAAATTGATTATAAAAGCTATATATCTAACCAAGTTGTGTTCCAAATTTGAAGTTGATATCACAAAAATGAAAGTTCCCATGAGATTTTAAGCGTTGTACCAAAAATAGCTACCGGGTGTCATCCACTTTCCATTGAATTTTTTTTTTATGCATTCTCCTGTAACAAATTAATACATTTCTGTCCAAATATCACTTCTATCACAAAAAAAGATGCCAAACATGGAAGCTTGAGATTCAGACCTTTCCGACAATGTTTTGTCAAGATTAGAAAAGTCTTCTTAAAATAACTGTAGTTAAAATAACTTTTGTTAAAAAAAAAAACATTTATTGTAATACCTGACTTGATCTCTTCACCTCTTCAACCATTCTGTGCTGATTCTGTCTTTCTCATTGGTTGTATTGAAATCCCAGTGATTCCCACACATAGACTTTACTTGGGTGGGCCGCCCAGGTTTATTAACGTCCGCCCAAGTATATTTGGAGACACATTTATGCTTTTTTTATTTTTATCCTCGTATACTTTTGTATCCACCCAAGATAATGAAACCATCCGCAATCGATTAACTAGTGGAAAATCATCCCTCTCCCAAAGCGTTGCGTACCTGCTCATTATGTGTGCGTCACAACTGTTTACTCGCGCTGACATTCCCACGTGCGCTGCAGGAATCAATGAAAAGCGCAAATTTATGCCAAACGATTGCTAGTGAACTCAAGTTGATGAATTATGACAATGTCTACTTTATGACCTTTATATAAAACGTTTTAGACGATTGTAAGAATCTGAAGAATCAGCCCGCAATTGTGTAGGCATTTCAAAATAAGAGTCCCAGTGTATTTCGGGCTTGTTTATAATTAAAAGTCACACGCTAAATTTTTTTTCTTCTGGGCATTATTAGTATTTTGGTTACATAATAAATTGTATTTAATTTGATTTCCATTTAATTCATAGTAAATTATTGTCGTCTCCCCCACAGGAAGAAAAGACATTATTTGACACATATATTATTCGTTATATAAATTTTACTAGTAAAATCTGTGTCTCATTCACTGAGAGAGACACTATATGACAGCAAGGAGAACATAGGAAAAGAACCATTTAAATGCTGTAATTTTGCATAATTTACAATGCATAATAATGTATTACATAGTATGTTATGTAATTAAAATTAATTTCAATAAATAAAAATACTGTTAAAGGGTTACTTCAGGATTTAGCATTAAGCTTTGTATTAGTAGAATACCACCAGTATTTTCGAATTACCATGCTTTCCCCCTTCATATCAGCCCGAGATGAGAGATTTATGCATTTTTATTCTGTAAAAAAGCCTCCGATGACGCAAAAATCGTCATTTTGCGTCATCGGAGGCTTTTTTGGCCAGAGGCTTAAAACTACAGCCAGTAATAGCAAGTAGTTCGGCATTTTTTCGCCACGCCCATAACATATGCGCGTTTGAGGCATAGGTTTGAGGTTACTCACGGACATAGATCAAAGATTTTATCAAAAGTGGGTGTCACAGTTATATTTTTAAGCTTACAGTAACATTATTTTGTTAGGGTCTGCACTACATCAGTGGTTCATCTCGCAAATTTATCGGTCTCTGCAGTCATCTCAACCAATACAGCAACAGGCTTTTGTGGTAAGTTAGCATAAATAGATAAATAGACTAACTCAGTTTTACAGAACAGTGGCTTTACTTTGATAACAGTCAACTTATATGCAACTTATATGTAATTGTCTATCTAACGTTACTTTGCTAAGTTTGCAGTTTCACTGCTACCTACAACACTACATATAGGCTACTGTGTTATCAGAAATAAGAGTCTAGTATCAGCGAGTCTTACCTCTAGGCGAATACGCTTAGGCCGTGTGTCCACCAGAGCGTTTTTAGCCAGCTGAAAACGCTAGGCGCTCTGCTTAAAACGTCCGTCTGTGAGCGCGCTGTGAGCCGTGAGAGCGCTTCTGCAGCGCAGCGTTTTTTTTCTGTTGAGACGCTTTGTTGCTATGATACGGAATATCCATGTCACTGTTTACTTGTAAATGATTTTGCAGGAATTTGTTTCAGCCTTAGGCCGTGTGTCAATTTAGCACCATTTCGCTGTAAATGTATGAACTAACTCACGATTGTAACCGATAGGCGTGGTTTGTGCGTGGCCTCGCAAGGGCAGCGAAACAAGTGCATTCTGGGAGTTGTTGTCTTTCATCCACATTAGTCAAAAATACATTTTCTGCCTTTTCTCAGTCTAGAAAGCTCCAAATTCAAAAATAATTTCACATTTGTACTACATAAATGACCAATTTTAAATACACATTCATCTTTCCAGGGGTGAAGTACCCCTTTAAATATCACACATTATTTGTTTGTCACATTTAGTAGACCATTTTTGTGCCGTGGGTAATAGGAGGATTTTTTGCCTGGCTTCCACCGCAAGTATATTTCAAACCTGTGGGAAGCACTGAATCCTATAATGAACTGATTAACCAGTTACATAAAATGTACACGTATAAGTACAAATAATCCACAAAAGTATTAGTGAATGAGACCCGGTGTCCACAATAATGTTTACCATGATATTGTTATGCATTGCTAAAATAAGCAAGTTGACTTTAAAGTGCAGGTGAAGGTATTTGTAACTAATTCATGCTGGCTATTTGGCAGAAATGGTCTTGACCCTATATAGTGCACTTGTGCTACAGTCCCTTTGTTTTAAACTGAAAACATTTGGGACGAGAGAGCAACAGATAGCGAGGTCTGTGTAGGTGGGGCTTGTGAAACTGAAAGACAAAGGCAGATTCCAGTTACACTCTCTCACTGCAGATAATGCTGCTCAGCTGCAGGTTTCAGTGAGGTGGGTGGAGCCAGTGCGCTGATGTCATCGGCTCCGGCGCTCCGCTCCTGAAAGGGCCTCTTTGTTGGCAGAGATCAGCACGAGCGTTCTGCTTTTCCTGTGGATCGTCTCACAGACGACAGCACCATGAAAAAGACAACACTGTCATCAAAGTGCTTCGTTTAACTCCTACACACTTTTGTCGTCGTGAGAATTATCCGTATGGATGGCTAGTTCCTCACCGAACAGAGAAAACGAGAAGAACGGGAGTGGGGAAAAAATGGAGCCTCTGGAAACTCGCTAGAAGAACGGTGTGAAGTGCATGCGGCCGTGGGTTTAAGATGAAGATGTCAGTGTTTTTATCAGGAAAAAGCGTCTTTGACTTGAGCTACTAACACGAACGTTGTTGTCAAACTTTTTCATGTTTTTGGCTACTTTCTTTTGAACTATCATTTGGATAAAAGAGAAAGAACTGGATCATCTCTTTCAATTGGACGTGTTGGGAAGCAAATGAAAATGTTGGAAATTTGTCTAAAATTGGTGGGCTGTAAATCCAAGAAAGGTCTTTCTTCGTCCTCCAGCTGTTACTTGGAAGGTAAGCGAGTGTGATGGCGACCGTTTCTCTGTCTCTCTGTGTGTGTGTGTGTGTGTGTGTGTGTGTGTGTGTAAGAATCTCAATTACAGAGCGGCCGAGTCCTAACACGGGCTTCAGATGAACAGACGGGACAGATCTGGGGTCGATGGTCTGGTGAAAATCACAGGCCTCTGTGCTCCTTCTGTCTGTTTGGAAAGTGGAGGAGGGGGAACGAGCGAGAGGAAAGCCAGACATACTGGCTCGCCGTAAAAGAAAGAGAGGAAAAACGAGGGAGGAGAGAACACTGGGAAATCTGATTCCTGTCTGGATTGAGCTGTGCAGTTTGGTGTGTGTGTGTGGAGAGTTTGGATGCATCTGCTCTTCCTTGAGCTCATTTACTGAATGATCTTATTGAGTGTGTGTGTTCGATTTCAACTCTCACGCAGATTTAACAATAATGAGGCGTTTGTGAGCGCAGCAAGATTACTGAGCGCCAGTAACCGTTGGATGATGTCTTTTTAACCTGTTAACTGTCACCTTAGAGATTTGAACTTAAATGGTTGTAATTCATGAATTCTTTGAAATGCTGACCTAAGGTTGGTCTCTTTTTAAAGAAAACTCTCCACAGATTGTTGCAAAAGAAAAATTAAAGTGTGAAAAAGTTTACTGTAGAGCAAAAGTTACTAAATTATACATTTATTTTATACAAAATATTTATTTTACAAAGTAATTTGGACTCAAGTTGCTAGAAAATCAAAGCCATATGTCTTACTAAATTTGAAGTTGATATCACAAAAATTGAGCTGCTAAAAGGGTTTAAAGTAGCATTTGTGTGGTAACCCATAGAGAGTGTTTAAGCTTTCAAATGATAATATGTGTTAGGAAAAAAGGGCGATAAATAAAAGTACCAAGTGTGACACTGACAAATATCAGGGTAAAAGTTTAAAAATGTTGCTGTAATTGAAGAATCGTGTGATGGGATGTAATATATTGATTAATCCTGATGTTTTATCTCAGAAACAATCAAGTCTTTCCTGTGTTTGATCATAGCGATGGATGGCAGGTCTGAGTTTGACGCAAAGCAAAGAATGAGCAGTTTATGGTGACTGATGTCATTTGCTTTGTGGCTGTTTATTTATTTTACATAGACACAATGTTATACTTCATGGAAAAAATGTTAAACAATGTCTGTCCGATTCTTGTATAATCATCAATATCTCATGCCGTTTTATGAGCTCATGTTAATTGCAAACAGCAAAACATGCAAAAAAAAAAAAAAGCTAAAAGCCTATTTAAATATGGTGAAAGGCCATGTACAGTACAGTCCAAAAGTTTGGAACCACTAAGATTTTTAATTTTTTAAAAGAAGTTTCGTCTGCTCACCAAGGCTACATTTATTTAATTAAAAATACAGTAAAAAACAGTAATATTGTGAAATATTATTACAATTTAAAATAACTGTTTTCTATTTGAATATATTTCACAAAGTAATTTATTCCTGTGATGCAAAGCTGAATTTTCAGCATCATTACTCCAGTCTTCAGTGTCACATGATCCTTCAGAAATCATTCTAATATGCTGATTTGCGGCTCAAGAAACATTTATGATTATTTTCAATGTTGAAAACAGTTGTGTACTTTTTTTTTTTCAGGATTCCTTGATGAATAGAAAGTTCAAAAGAACAGCATTTATCTGAAATACAAAGCTTCTGTAGCATTATACACTACCGTTCAAAAGTTTGGGGTCAGTAAGAATTTTTATTTTTATTTTTTTGAAAAGAAATTAAAGAAATGAATACTTTTATTCAGCAAGGATGCATTAAATCAATCAAAAGTGACAGTAAAGACATTTATAATGTTACAAAAGATTAGATTTCAGATAAACGCTGTTCTTTTGAACTTTCTATTCATCAAATAATCCTGAAAAAAAATATTGTACACAAATATTTTGTACAATTGTACACATTAAATGTTTCTTGAGCAGCAGATCAGCATATTAGAATGATTTCTGAAGGATCATGTGACACTGAAGACTGGAGTAATGATGCTGAAAATTCAGCTTTGCATCACAGGAATAAATTACTTTGTGAAATATATTCAAATAGAAAACAGTTATTTTAAATTGTAATAATATTTCACAATATTACTGTTTTTTACTGTATTTTTAATTAAATAAATGTAGCCTTGGTGAGCAGACGAAACTTTTCATTTCTTTTTCTTTCTAAAAATCTTAGTGGTTCCAAACTTTTGGACTGTACTATACATCATCTAAAATTTACTCCTGTGAGTAAATCCTTAACATTTGTCAACTACCCAAATCCACTGGTGTCGTATGGGTGGTTAAAGGGTTAGTTTGCCATTCTCTCATTACTTACAGACTCTCATGTTAAGGAGAATGTTTATCATGGCTGTCAAGCTCCACAAATGACCATAAAGCATCATAATGTTTGTCCACATGCCAGGGTTTGGGGTCATTGGTCAAATGATTCTTTTCTGTTGGAATGTGAAAACTCATATTAAAGAGATGCGAATAATGTACAGATTGACTTTTATGCCCACAACACATGACACATATGGCTGTGGTGACGTACCTTTACTGTAGCTGCGGTTTGGAGCATACCGTACCGATGATGATTGCTGAAAACATCTGGGGCATGCATTGCCATCGGGGTGAATCTCCATGAAAACATGTGCAGTTTAAATTTCACCCCTGAATCAAAAGAGAAAAAAATATTTGGTAATAATATTTCACTCTGCACTATAACACTTATAACACTTTACAGTATTTTTGATCAAATAAATGCAGCATTGGTGAGCAGAAGAGACTTTCAAAAACATAAATATGAATTCAGTTCAATTCAATTCACATTTATTTTCACGCTTTTCACGATGCATATCGTTTCAAAGCAGCTTCACAGAGAATGCATGTTAACATTACAATTTAAAGAATGCAGTTAGCAAATAATGTAATAATTATTCTTAACTTTTGACTGCGAATGTACATTGTAACTTTATCCTCATGATGATTGAACACATTACTGAATTGTCATGCAGTTATTATTGGGAATTATACTTGCATGTTAACATTCAGTGTGGTTTATTGACCTTTAACCTGGATCTGTTTGCAGAAGCTCTTCAGCGGCCGGATTTTGAGCCTCCGGGTCTGTCTGAAGCGGCTCGCTGGAACTCCAAAGAGAATCTGCTGGCGGGACCCGGTGAAAATGACCCCAATCTGTTCGTAGCGCTGTATGACTTTGTAGCGAGCGGCGACAACACTCTCAGCATCACCAAAGGTGAGAAAAATATCAGATTTCATCATCTGAAGACTTCAAACACATCAAACACTTCATCATGGCTCAGACTAGGTTGATACAAATACCAGTTAAATTTCACCCTATTCACTGAACCACAATCAACAATAAAAAATGTGCTCACAGACACTCCTTTAATTATTAAAGTTTATTATTATTGTTACATTTAAAACAATGCCATGTGTCCTTCAAGCATCAGCAAGACTCTTTATAATGTACAGATCTGATGTTTCACAGAGATCAGAAATTAGTTCCTTCCAGTTTCATTAATGGATATTAAAAAAACAAAGCGACTTCATTTACATTAATTTCCAATAGTGAATTTGAGCACTTGCACAGTATGGTTACACTGTTTTGTATCAACATTATTCAAAAATCAAAATTACAAGCTGCTCATTTCTGCTGGTGTTTTCTTCTCTATTTTGGAGAAGCTGGTCTTTGTTCAGTCGGTTTATTAGCGGCAGTATGAGGACACATGTCTGACTGGAAATCCACATATTTGCTGCACATTCTTCATCTCTCCTCCTCTTCCTTTATCCTGCACAACATGTCAGTTCTTTCCATTCCATTACACTCTGCTGTTTGAGTCAGCTTATTTAATGAGCTGTTATTAGTGCTCAGGGTGTCTTTAGAAGTCACAGACAGGAGGCTAGTTAGTACAGCTATTGCTCTTTGCATTTACATGTCCATTTAGCAGATGCTTTTATCTAAAGTAACTTGAAAGTGAGGAACATCACAAAGCCACATTAAATATTCATAGTACACATGAGTATTGTTTTCATGTATGATTAAAACAGTAAATTACACATATTAGTGACTTAAGTCAGTCATCACTAGTACTAGTGCTGCTAGTGATGAAACCTCTATCAGTAAGTATTAAAGTTGAGTGTGTGTGGATTTAAAGGATTAGTTCACTTCAGAATTAAAATTTCCTGATAATTTACTCACACCCATGTCATCCAAGATGTTTGTGTTTCTTCAGTCGAACAAAAATTACAGCTTTTGAGGAAAACACTCCAGGATTTTTCTCCATATAGTGGACTTCAATGGTTACCAATGGTTTGAAGGCAAGTTTCAGTGCAGCTTCAAAGAGCTCTACATGATCCCAGACGAGGAATAAGAGTCTTATCTAGAGAAACCATCAAAAAAAAAAAAAAAAAAAAAAAAATATATATATATAAATCTAAAAAAAATAATATATATATATATATATATATATATATATATATATATATATATATATATATATATATATATAAATAAATAAAAAATCTAAAAACAATTAATAAAAATTATATACTTTTTAACCACAAATGCTCATCTTGCACTGCTCTGCGATGTGCCACACATTACGTTGGAAAGGTCACGCGTGACGTAGACGAAAGTACCTCGGTAGGGTGAAACTTAAAAATCGTCTGACATTGTTGCTTTAACTTTTTTTGTAAAGGCCGTTACTCTTTGCACGTTCGCTTTGTAGACACTGGATCGGTACTTCTGCCTACGTCACGTGTGACCTTTCCAATGTGATTAAAGAGCAGTGCAAGATGAGCATCTGTGGTTAAAAAGGATATAATTTTTTTTTTTTTTTTTTTTTTTTTTTTTTTAGAATATGACCAATCGTTTCGCTAGATAAGACTCTTATTCCTCGTCTGGGATCATGTAGAGCTGCATTGAAACTGCAATTTGGACCTTCAACCTGTTGAACCCCAGTGAAGGCCACTATATGGAGAAAAATCCTGGAATGTCTTCCTGAAAAACCTTAATTTCTTTTCAACTGAAGAAAAAATGACATGAACATCTTAGATGACATGGGAATTTAATTCTGAAGTGAACTAATCCTTTAAACGCCTCTGGTCGTGCTCTGAAAAGATTTTGATTGGCTTTGATGCTCAATGCTGCAAAAAACATGTAAATGGAAACCTTTGATGCAACCTTTACTAACCGCCACTTTTCACAATTCTTTCAATGGCACAGCTGCAAAATCTAATTTTTTAAATGAACTGTGCAGCCCTAATAGACACTGACATAAGATGTAGTAGAGCTGGCCGAGTGCATTGAGGGATGACTGACTGTAACACGGCTTCCATGCTGCTTTGACCAGGAGAGAAGCTGAGGGTTCTGGGATACAATCACAATGGCGAGTGGTGCGAGGCTCAGACCAAGAACGGCCAGGGTTGGGTGCCCAGCAACTACATCACGCCCGTCAACAGCCTGGAGAAGCACAGCTGGTACCACGGGCCTGTGTCCCGCAACGCCGCTGAATACCTGCTGAGCAGCGGCATCAACGGCAGCTTCCTGGTGCGCGAGAGCGAGAGCAGCCCTGGACAGAGATCCATATCTCTGCGCTATGAGGGACGCGTCTACCATTACCGCATCAACACTGCGTCCGACGGCAAGGTGAGAGTCCACATGCACGCCATGACCATTTTTAATGACAATTTATACAAATTAATACCACATTTTGGGGGATGTAGGTCAATGTTTATGGTAACATCCTATACCGTAAAATTACGAACTTGTATTACTTGAGCTGTATTGACAAAAACAAGTTTTATAATGTTATAAACCTCACATTTCGGCCTTTAAACCATTTTTAAGAAAAGGGATGAGTAAAAAGGATAAATGATTATATTCATTTAATATATGATGAAATATAATATTCTAGATACCTTATTATTCTGTTTTTTTTTTTTTAAGCTTCCTGTCGATCCACCGGTTAACATTTACAACAAAGTATTAGCTGTGTAAAAATATGGGTTGATCTTCACATTGTTCTGAACAAAAACTGCAGACACTCTGAATGAAAATGCAGATTCACTCTCTGTGAGTAGATAGCGCTTATGGAACAGCATAAATATAGCGGTGACCCCGGTTATCTCTGTAATCAAAGCAATTGCGCTTATAAACAGTACTTAGTAAATATCATACGGAGGTAATATGAAAAGAAAATGCTACCGAAACTTTTCTTGTTGAAAGGCAACGAGTTTGCAGGCACGATATAAACGCCATAAAGTAAACATCATTCACCAGGAGTAGATAAGAAGCAGTCGCTTAGCAAAAATGTGGGCTATTCATTGACTGTGAACTGCTCTGAAACCACAAGTCTGTAGAACGAACAACAGATTTAATTAAATTAAATCATCTCCTTTTGAAGTTTAATAATCACATTAAGCGATTCCTGGTTTTCCGTTCCCACATTTAAGACCTCTTGAAATGATAATTAAGAATTTTCTTACACCATTTAAAACTTTTCACAACCTTAAATTTGCTAAATCTGAATTTTAAGACTTTAAGACTATTCAAAACAAATAAAACTAACTTTGAATATCTGATAAAAAGGACATTATACACAGGACAGCTGACAAAATGAACACTAGTGTCAAAGGCCTTCAGTCACACAGTGATGGTGATTGATGGCTATCCAGCCTTATGAGACTCCAGCGGATAAATGTGTCCACGGCAGCGCTGCATTCCTGCTGATGACCGCTGTGCTCATTCCTCACATGCCTGACGCGCCTCGTCCGCCTCTCAGTCTCCGCATGAGGCAGCGACAAACTGCCCTGCTGGAATCTCCACTGTAAGCCGTCAGGAATGAGTCTGAGACACCAGTTCAGCACACAGCTGCAGCATATTAACATATAACTTGTGTAAGGGTTTCTCTCTTGTAATGAGAGCTGTATTTAAGTCAATTATTATACAGCCAGTATGATATAAATCCATTCAGGACACTTGACAGATTGTGACATGAAAAGTTTTCCTGGACCTCCAGCCATTTATAAACATCTGAAGCATATGTATGAGCAAAGTACTAAAAATGCAAATATTATACCAATAAATGACTAAAAATGTGTGTTAAACATGCATTAATGCACTCATAAATGTACGTGCGCAAGAACAAGGATTTTCACAGGAAACAGTGTATCACTCTTGAATGTTACATTCTTTGACAAAACAAAATACACACGGGAAACGCTCCTGAGTTCCTGTGCAGTTTGTTAGCTGTTGTAATGTGTTTCAGAAGGATGGCTTTAGCTGTTGCATCACTCTTGCTCACCATTTTGTTTCAAAAGCATTGAGTTTTTAAGTTAAAATAGAAACTGATAATCAGTGTGATGTTTTTGGACCATGCTTACTTGATTTGTTTCGGTTATGTTTTATATCATGCATATGGATAAATAAATCTAAAGTGGCTTCCAAAAATGCACAAGTTACGTAACATAATATTATAATGATAATGAGAACATTATAATTGTGTGCTTGGGACATGGACTTTTAATGGTGAAACTTTTTTGTAATCAGGTGCTCAAAAATTATATAAAAATTTGGATTTATATATCATTTATCGGCTTTAAAATATAAAAAATTTTCGGTTATCGGTATCAGCCAAAATTTTGGTATCTGTGCATCCCTACAAATAAGCATTAAATCATAATTAAATATTGGTTATTGGACATAAAAATATGGATGTAGTATTTCAGTTACAGTAAATGGCAAATTTTCTAGAGGAAAAAAAAATCTCTCAACTAATGCGGTACACTACACATGGGAGTCAGTTGGTACTACTTTACTATAATATTGAAGGTTAAATTAACTTATTTATATACAAACACTTAAATTACACTCAATTATGTATTATATTATAAATAAAGTTTAGAATTACATAATCATATTTATACTCCAATTAGTTTTTTTTTTTTTTTTTTAAATATAAACATTTAAATCACGGCTGTCATAACTGATTTATTCAAACATGCATTAAATATTGAAGAACATTAAAAATTATAATGAATATGTAACGGTGCATAGCTATATTTATCAGAATGCTGCAGTTCACTTTTCTAGCTGACTAATGAGTTTATGGTCACTGAACATGTTTTTCTGAGGTAAATGTGATGTCACGTGACATTGTTTACAAGTTGTTTTATTGACAGATTTCTGTAAGTTGTACTGTATCTTTTAACATGCCTTCAGATGTTTAGTCGTGTTCATTTCGCGCTGTAACTGGTATTAAAGCGGAGGAGAGGATGTTCACATGCTTCTCTTTAACTGAGGCACTAAAGCGATCTGTCACGTCACATTAAACAGCGCCAAAACGGTATTTATTTTTTGAATCTCATAATAAGACGGACGTCATCTGAAATCTGAGACTTTGCTTCATATCAAAAGTAACAAAGCACAAAGATTATTACGATTTATTGGATGGGAGACACTACATATTCTGCCCTACTATCAGTATTGGTTATAATTAATCAGTACAGTTTGACCTCATAATGAAACAGATCATCTTTTCTTCACTATTGTGACATATCTGAGTTAATCTGCTAAAAAAAAAAGGACAGAGTGGAGTGACAGGACAGAGTGACAGGTTGCTTAACCATTTCGAGGGAACACGAATTTAAAAATTATAAAACATTTATAATGAACACTGCAATATTCCATTAAAAAAAAAAGAATAGTAAGAATGTATTTCATGGCAACTTTAAAAAGACAACAAAACACATTCCGATTCAGACACTTTACTTTCACTACCATTGATTTAAAAGCATCAAAGATTCCCACAAATGCATGTTGCAATTCACCATTACATGCAAATACAAAATTAGCAAATATATTATGCATGGTTTTGTAGCTCACTGTAAATTACACAAATACATACATATCCTATGACAGCTTTAATTTAATGCACAAATAATTGCGCATCTCCTTGCATTTGTGCATTGAAAATACATATAAGAATGCGCTGTTGCATTTTTAATACATTTTGAGACTCATTTTGCAGCATTTATTCAAGCCATTCGATCGAATATAAAAGGAGCTCTGAAGATCAGTGGAGGAATCCTGTTTGTGTCAGAGATTCTGGGTCTATGGTAGAAACTTTATGCTACACAGAAACTCTTACAAAGCAAAAGCAAACAATCCATGAATGCGTCTCTCACTTACTGTACTGGATCTCAGCATCTGTCATAGGAAAGAGGATACTTAAACCCCCTGTAGTAAATAATATTATATCTTAAAACTCATCTTTGATCACCAAAATGACATATTTAAATGTTTTTTCTTGTGAAAAAAATTTCTACACCCTTGCCTCATTTAGTATACGTGGGTCAGTGAATATGCAAATTAGCCCCGCCTCCACTCACACCAGCTCAGAGATCCACTTGGTCAACTTACTGAGGTAAACGCTGCACAATGCTATCGCTCTTTACAACGGCAGGCACATAACGGTAATTAATATGATTAGCCTTTTGCTTGACTGCGTTATCAGCTGAAAAAGTGTTGCTAACGTTACACAAACCATGTTCCCGTTCGCCATCTCAGAGTTAGACTGCTGCCTTTTGAAAAATCAGTATCCTTACAAACGCTTTGAACAACTCAGAACATCAGTGGAGAAAGGCATATAGTTCATCATAACACCGTAATATACATCATACACCCGCCATATTGCTAAATACACTATTTTTCATATAAACAGAAAAATATATCAGGATAACCTGGCTTCTCGAGACTCCCCTGCTAGTTCACTGGTAATGATATGCTAAAGTCCTCCGGCACATTGACGTGATTGGTTACAAGGTAGTTTGTGACATCACAGACACCAGCAATTTCAAACCGTAAGTTTGAGACTGTCTTTTTTTCACTGCAGTTTTAAGGAGAAAATACTCCGCAATGGTGTTGAGTTATGAATTTGCACATGGTTTGTATAAAGCATAGTAAAAAACACCACATAGACATAAACAACATTAAAAATCTTTGAAGACTTTAAGAAATAGGACATTCTTGAATAATTAAGAGAATCGTCTTCTCATTGGACAAGGACAAAGAGTCTCATGAATAGTTATGAGACACCGATGAGTCATTGATGTACTATAGGTGTAAGAAAGCATCACCAAAATTAAGATTTTAAAACAAAAATTGTGCAAAAAGGCTCAATTTATCTCCTACCATTAAAATTTACGGATGCTAAGATTGTCTTTAATGATGTGCAATGTACATACCGCTTGTTAAAATACAGTTTAGTGACCCTTATATGCGTCACAATCTGTCCTGGCATGCTGGGTTAGATAGTCGTTTCTTCCTTGTGCTTTTTTAACTGGTGTGTTCAGACCAGGTTTGAGCATCTGCCCAGCGCGAGGCTCTTTCTATGGCTCACACTCTCGTGTCTCTCGCCCTGCAGCTGTACGTGTCGTCAGAGAGCCGCTTCAACACGCTGGCAGAGTTGGTTCATCATCATTCCACGGTGTCAGATGGTCTCATCACAACGCTGCATTACCCAGCTCCCAAACGCAACAAGCCCACCATCTACGGCGTGTCGCCCAACTATGACAAATGGGAGATGGAGCGCACTGATATTACCATGAAACACAAGCTGGGCGGAGGGCAGTACGGAGAAGTGTACGAGGGCGTCTGGAAGAAATACAGCCTGACTGTGGCTGTCAAAACACTAAAGGTCAGTGACAGAGAAACTGCGTTTGCTTCACGACCCTGATTGTATCGAGAACCTGCTTAATGTCATCTGGCTCGTGTTTGCTTTGACCTTGTGCAGTTTTATTGCTTTTTGAAGTTCATGTTGACATCTAATTTGACAAGCTTCTACCTTCCATCAAAATTATTTGCTTTTAGCATTGTTTTTCTCTGCTGTCCAAACAGAGTCTTGGGTCGTGACGCACTAACATTGAATTAGAGCATAAAAATTCACGGTTTTGTACATAAAACAGTAAATCCTTGTTGGTAATTGTTTCTTTCCTCTTTTGCAGGAAGATACAATGGAGGTGGAAGAGTTTTTAAAAGAAGCTGCAGTCATGAAAGAAATTAAACACCCAAACCTGGTGCAGCTGTTAGGTGAGTTTCTTTCTGTGCTGGTTTATGCATTTAGACGTCTGATCATGCATTCACGGTCAAGCACAAGGCCTAGCTCATTTCATGTGGCCTGCGAGATGATTTCATCACACTGTGATCCTGTCATGTTTCCAATTCCGAAACCAACCAATCGGTAAATAAAGTCTACTCCCAAAATAACCAGAGTTGAATGCTTTGGTGCCGTTTTTGCAGAAATTGACAAGTTGAAATTGAAAATGAATATGTGCTGTAATGCTACACTATTGGACAAAGAATAATTTTTTTTAACCACAATTTGGAATGAGAAGCAAAATTTTTCGAAAGGTCACAGCATGTAAAGGTATACCCTCTATAGACAAATCCGGCGAAACACGGAAGTAAAGCAGCGCCGCCATTACTGCGTGCCTTGCTGCTAAGGAAGTAGCAGAAGTAGCGTGTTGGTCCCGTAGGCTGTAGCAGATGTTAGCTATATAGTTTTTTTAGTACGTATGCTGTCCAGTGATGCCGGGCAGAGCGTGTTGTGTGGTTTGTTGTTTTAACAACAGCACAAAACTACAGGCCTGGAATAAAACCGTTTGTGTAATCCACGAAGCTTTGTTGCACATTGACTGCCCATTACGGCCATACGGATTGCACAGAGTTCCTGGTCGAGCGGAGGACCAAGATGTGCGTCAAAAGTGGATGAAACACATAACCGAGATGGCTCATCGCATGCCAGATGCTTAATAAAATAATCTTGAATACCTGTAAGAACATGTATTTTATTGCTACAACTGGTCGTGGCTAAGGCCATCCTTAAAAATATTTTGGTTTGCCATAACAGCCAAAAAAATAAAAAAAATGGTCGGTAGGTCGTAAAAAATGTAAAAAAAATTTTTTTTATTGCATCACATTAAGTGTATTGTGATTGTCAAAATATTTTAGTAACTAAGCTGAATTTTATTAGGTTTAGTGACTTTACAATGTTTACATGGTAGGCTACAATTTCTGGTAAGCTACACTTTTTTTATTATTTTTATTCAATTATTATTATTTAATTATTATTGTGATTTGATTTAATATTGACTCATTTGGATAAATATTAGCTAGGCTACACAAGGTAGGCATTAATTTTTCTCAAGAAAAAAACAACTCACCTAACTTAATGCTGTAAACATACAGAGAGCCCTATCAGCTGGCAGTATTATTTAAAAATAACAATTTAAATATAATGCATTTTTTATTATAATAACAACTTTATTTAATGATATAAGTAAAAATATAATAAAGATGTAATACAGTACACATAACAGCCAAAACAGGTTCTGTGTGAGGGGCTGACAGCTGACAGCCGTCGGTCATTTCTGAGAGATTTACCTCAGACGAAGGTAAGTGTGAATACATAAATCCATTTTGAAAAACATGTTTACAAGAATATAACTTTATACGTCGTTTGATGTTGTAATATTTTGTAATCTGTATTTCTAGCATGTCACATTTACAAGCACCAAAACGGTATTTATTGTTTGAATTTCGTAATAAAATTGACAGAATCTGAGAGCTGAGATTTTTTTCTATCATAAGTAACCTGCTCTGTCTAGTCTGTCGGTCTCTGTGTCCTCTTTACTTCGCGATTTTTCTGTGCGTGAGAAAATGGATGTGTGGCGTGAGAGCGTGTGAAAAGCGTCAATTGCGTGTGTCTCACATTTTATTGCATTTGTATTAGCTGTTTGAAGAGTAAAAAAAAATCCGTGGGTCTTAACGCAATTACAATCGGCAAGTCGGTCGGACTAAAAGGGGAAAAAATAATTAATTGGGTCGGTCCTAAATTGACAGGGTCGGTCGGGTTATGGCAAACAAGAATATTTTTAAGGATGGCCTAATAATTATTTGAAACTGTGAAGCTTGTGAACATATTAGCAACACAGCTAGTAATGACAGCGTTCGGTTTTATTGTTGTCATCAATTAATACACTTCTTAATTACATTACATTACATTTTTACATTATTACATTATGTTGTCAATATTAAATTACCTTTATCGGTAAGTTTTGGCCACTGCCTGACATCATCTACCCAGTTCCCTTTCACCAGACATTTTCTTTAATGAGCAGGATGCGCTTTAATTGAAATGTCATTAGAGGGCACCGGCAAGTGTCACACCGTCACACTTCGCAGGCACGCAGTAATGGCGGCAGGCAAGATGGCGGCGCCCATAGAGTTCGCGGCGGATTTGTGTATAGTAATGAACTACACTTTTACACGCATCTGATTGATCAGATAAATCGTGTGCTCTTATTTCAATGTTGTTGATAATGTTGCGATCATTTATTAAACTCGAGTAAAAGTACCACAATTTAATTATACTCAAAAAAGTAGAAAACAATGAAGAAAGTACTCAAGTACTGTTACTTTCCAAACAATCTTTTCGTAGTTGTCACCAATACCTAATTTTAAAGACATTAAAGACATTTAACCAGAATATTTCAAACCGTTATTTTCACACTTCAGTGTTTCCCACAGGATTTTGTGAGACTTGTGGCGACAGATGACGTCACATGCGAATTAGCATATTTATAACGTCATTGTATTGTGTTTGCATTCAGATAAGTTTTGGCACTTCAGATCTGTTTTGCTTCTGCTCTCTGACCTGCACATACTGTAATACAACTGAATGCCCAATAAAGCTGTTCCCATTATTTATATATATATTTTTTTGTTTTTTTGTTATTTTCAGGCATAAAACAAGTATAAAATAGTGACTAAACACAACCCATTAATACTACATGTTAACCAGGAGTCACTCTCACTATACTCCTCAAATTATTATTTATAATCGCAACATCGTCTGACAAAATCACCACACATCTACACTAAAGAGCGGCTTCCTCGTGTTCATGTGGAGAACGCGGTTCATGATTGCTTAGAAACAACAGACGCCACGGGAGAGAAAGCGCTTTGGAAAGAAGGAAAAGGCGGCGTGACATGTGAATGGCCCCATATGCGGTGGTTTTGGCTATTATTTGTCTCATGCAGTGCACAAACTACGTCTAACAAACTATGTTTATGTTTATGTTAAGTCCAAACAGTCAGTAACAGTGACAGGTGCTTGGAAACGCTGTTTTGTACTCATTTATTGATGAGTTGGCTGTGCACAGGCAACTGAATGTGCTGCTTCTTTGCCGCTCACTGCACAGAAGAGACGCCAAGAGAGACGATTCTGCGGCAGGAAAATCAAACCTCGTGCTCGCAGGGCAGTACTGGTGACATCTTCCAATTTAATGAAAGCTAGAGTTTATCCAAAAAAGTCGCTAGATTTGTCACTATCTACCTTTAATTGGAAAAAGACGCTAAAGGGATCTGAAAGTTGCTAAATGTAGTGCTAAAGTCGCGCCTGTGTGTATGAGACGCAGGGGGTGGTGGCTATCTGTGGCCACAAATAAATCAATGTGTGGGAAACACTGCACTTCATGCAGAATCTGTAGGTCTATGATTGTGAGTGTGAGGCTGGACAATATCAAACATGAATCAACCACTGATTTTCAGGAGGAATATGTTTATAAACAGTTTCATTCACAAAGAGACTAGTGATGATTCTGCTTATCAATCAAACCTGCGGATGTTCTGTGTTCGTCTCTTATGTCAGGCGTCTGCACACGGGAACCTCCCTTTTATATCATCACAGAGTTCATGACTCATGGAAACCTGCTGGATTACCTGCGTGAATGTAATCGTCAGGAGGTCAACGCTGTGGTGCTGCTCTATATGGCCACACAGATCTCCTCTGCCATGGAGTACCTGGAGAAGAAGAACTTCATCCACAGGTGAGCCAGAACTGCTGCAGTCTGACACCCACATACACGGTTGTATTAGTTGATGAGTAAATCCATTAAATTATTAAATGTTTGTTTCTTGCCTCTTCTGTTTGTTACACTGATGTGCAATGCTTTGATGTCTTGACTTTCTGCCTTGAGCTTCCTCTGATGTTTTATCAGACTGGAGGGAATTTGCACTAGTTGTAACAAGTTTTATAGCACTTTGACAAACAAGAATTCATTAGTGTGGATTGTTGTTCTCTTGGCCTGATTTTCTAAAACAAGCACACAAGATAACTGAACACAATTTCTAAATTAGACACACACAAAAACAATTGCAGAAACATCAGAATGTCTCATTCACAGGCAGTTTCAGAGGTTTCTAGGGTGTTATTGGTCTATGATCTTCCGGTCTGTAGATGTGGCTCAGGTTTTTAAACCCTTTGTCTGGTCCAGCAGGTGAATATGATGCATCTGATCACTTATTAAAGTCTAAAGTCGCATGATTTTAGATATTATTTTGTTGAGGGCACAAACACTTGCTTCAGAAGTGACAAAATTGTGGGTTAGGGGTTTGTAGGGCCCTATGAAATCCGTTTTATTTTTTCCCAAATTCCGTTTTTTTCTGTTTTAATTTGTCTGGATTTCGTTTATTGCAGTTTTATTTTTTGTTTGGACTCCATTTTAATGGTTAAATTAAATTTTAGTAATCAAAAAACATGTCTAATTAATTGAAATAATGAATCTTGTCCGATTCACCAACAATGTATTAAACGTTTACCAAAAAAAATTTGCATTTTTTAGGGCCCTATGATATACGTTTTATTCTTTTCCCTCAAATTTTATTTTTTTACCAAATTCTGTTTTCTGGATTCCATTTTAATGGTATAATTACATTTTAATAATAAAAAAGTATGTCTAATTAATTGAATTCTTAAAGACAACAATATTTATCAATTAAAAAATATATTTTTATGAAATGTTTTGTTTTTTTAGAAATTCTGTTGTGTATTTTATTTTTTCCGGCAATCGAATGAACGCATGCCATTTAATTTATCTTTTAATCATTAAATTAAACTTTTTCATCAAACAATGTTCTGCACAACAGAGCTTTACTGTTAAAATTAAAACATGGAAGAAAAAACTGAGATTACTCCTTAAACATATAGTTTTAATAATGTATTATTAAATTAATTTATCTAAATTCTACTGTACAACAGTAATATGTTTCTGTCAAGTTAAATCGAACTTTTATTTTGACGGGTTGCCTAGACCTTTGAGTTTCTCTGTGTTTATGACGGTAGTTTTCTCAAACGAAGTGGTTAAATGCTGGTGAATCAACTTTCAGAGCAGCTCTGGAGATGAATTTCGTGCATTCATATAGTGAGGCGACAGAGGACGAAAACACCGTGAGCGACGCACGTGCTTCAGCGTGAGTGTGCTTGCGCGATTGTGTGTGAGGTAAATGAAACCGCGCTTCTGCATCATTCATTTCAGAGGCACAAAGGCATGCAGGATTCGTATTTAAATAGTCTTTTGCGGTCTAATATTCACGGACACTAGTCTATATCGTGATTTGATTTAAGTGTAGTTTTTAATTCATTCATCAAAAATTTGACAAATTCCGTGACATTCTGCGTTATATAGTAAATTTCGTTTTTATGAATGGATTCCGAGATTCGGTCCGCGTTTTCTGCATTGCGGAAATCATAGGGCCCTAGGTTTGAGTATAATCAAAAGTAATAGTGATGCCTCATGTTGGCGGCGATAGCCTAGTGGGCAGCTCATTCACACACAGTGCGTTTGTGCTTTGGGCGACCTGAGTTTGAGTCCCATCTCGTGGACCTTTCCTAATCCCTCTCTCCCAATTCAGTATTGTATCTCAATAAAAAGTCAAAAACGACAAAAAAATTAATCTTTAAAAAAAAAATTGTATGTATGTGTATATTTTTGACTGTTAACTTCAAAAACTTCACTAAATTTTTTTTATAACTGTTTATGTCCAAGCTCAAAATGTATTTATTGCGGTGTGTGCAATTTTTGTTGGACAGTTTTTCCCATCACATCATTCCAGTATTAACATTCTATGCAGAAAAAAAAATGAGATGCAGGACAAAGGGACAACGTAGAATTAGTAATTGTTGGAAATGGCATGTTTCCAGTGACAATCTGGTTCTTGTTTCAGGGATCTAGCTGCCCGTAACTGCTTAGTTGGGGAAAACCACTTGGTTAAAGTGGCAGATTTTGGTCTGAGTCGCCTGATGACGGGTGACACCTACACAGCTCATGCAGGAGCCAAGTTTCCCATTAAATGGACTGCACCGGAGAGTCTGGCCTATAACAAATTCTCCATCAAGTCCGATGTGTGGGGTAAGCAAAAATCAATGAAATATTCTCTGCACACAGTAGGATGCTGTTGATGCTTGTGTTAAACTGACATTCTTGCTTCAACACTTTAGCATTTGGAGTTCTGCTTTGGGAGATTGCCACCTATGGGATGTCTCCATATCCTGGAATTGACTTGTCCCAAGTTTACGAGCTACTAGAGAAAGATTACCGCATGGACAGACCCGAGGGATGCCCAGAGAAAGTCTATGAACTCATGAGGGCCTGTAAGCATCTCTTCAGATCAATAAAGAAAAGAGTACAAGTGACTGCAAGATGATTACAATTTAACTGTATTAATATAGATACAGGTCTCATGTTGCCCTTTGGACTGACTTTAGTGTTTCTGTCTTTAGGTTGGAGATGGAACCCTGCCGAGCGACCTTCTTTTGCTGAAACCCACCAGGCGTTTGAGACAATGTTTCAAGAGTCCAGTATCTCTGATGGTATGACTTTATCTCTGGAGTTATAGAGATTTGAATGTTCCTTTCTTGTGGCTCATGTTCAATCTTCATGGGTTGCAGAGGTGGAGAAAGAGTTGGGGAAAAAGGGTAAGAAGCAGACCCTGGGTCCAATACAGCAGGCCCCAGAACTTCCCACTAAGACGAGGACACTACGAAGACATATGGACAGTAGGGATGGTGACAGCCCAGGTAAGCTGTGCTTTATCAAGTTAATTCTCTGTGATGAGTTGCTTTCTTCATAGTGAGCGATTGTACTGATGAAGTTGAACCCTTTGCAGATGCAGCAGAAGCTGAGGTGGCTGGGCTGCCGATGCTCCCGAGGCCTCTTCTTGATAGCAACTTGAATGAAGATGATCGGCTCTTGACTAAAGATAAAGATAAGTTCCGAATGAATCCCTTCAGTTACATAAAGAAAAAGAAGAGAACGGCTCCGGCACCCCCGAAACGCAGTAGCTCGTTCGGGAAGATGGATGGACACCTGGATCGTAGAGGACTGGGTCCCGACTGCAGAGATGATTTCAACAACGGGGCTTCCACCAATGATGCCTTGCATGGCATTGACCCTTCCAAATTGGTTGGGTCTAACAATACCACAGTAGTCGGAGTCACCAATGGGGCCCCAGCATATCCCGGACAGCTCTTCCCTTCTCATTCAAGGAAAAAGGGCACGGGCACAACATCAGGCAATGGAGGGAAACTCGCCACAACTCCGCCAGCTGAGGAAGATCCTATGTCAAACTCCAAGCGCTTCCTAAGGTCTTCTTCCGCCTCTAGCATGCCCCCAGGGTCTGAGCGTACCGAATGGAAGTCGGTCACCCTGCCACGTGACATACAGTCATCTCACTTTGACTCGGGCACCATTGGAGGCAAGCCGGCTCTGCCCCGCAAAAAAGCAGATTGCGTGCCACGTGGTGGCACCCTTACCCCGCCACCACGCCTTCCCAAGAAAACCGAGGATCCATCGGACGAAGTGTTCAAGGACTCAGAGTCTAGTCCTGGATCAAGTCCTTTGACTCTGACACCAAAGCTTGGCCGTCGACCGCAAACGGAAAGCTCAAAAACGAGTGCCTTGCAAGCGGAGCTCTTCAAGCCCAATGTGTTTCCACCTTTGGGACCACCTGGGGATGAATGCAGACCTCGTCGGCTCAAGCACACTTCTGAAGTCCCTGGACAAAGAGATAGGGAGAAGGGGAAGTTCGCTAAACCTAAACCTGCTCCTCCTCCGCCTCCGGTCTCGAGTGCCAAATCTGGAAAGACTTCGAGGAGTCCAACTTTTGATGTTTCTTCGGATACCAAAGTCAAGGGTTCCTCTGAAATGAACCCTCCTAGTCCCGGCTCCACAGAACAAGGCAGGGGAAGTCTTTCCCAGGAAAGTGCCAAAAAATTGCCAAAAAACACATCAAAAGTGCAGCCCCCAAAGACCTCGTCTACATCTCCGACTGGTCAGCTACCGGGAATGGGAACGGCTGTCGGCGACTCGGGATCTAACTTCATTCCACTCATGACGACTCGGCGGTCGCTAAGGAAAACACGCCAGCCGTCGGAGAGACTGTCCAACTCTTGCATCACGCGTGAGATGGTCTTGGAGAGCACAGAACTCCTGCGAGCCGCCATTGGCCGGATTTCAGAGCAGACCGGCAGCCACAGTGCGGTGTTGGAAGCCGGCAAGAACCTGTCCAAGTATTGTGTGAGCTATGTCGAGTCCATCCAGCAGATGCGGAACAAGTTTGCTTTCCGCGAAGCCATCAATAAGTTGGAGAGCAGTCTACGTGAGCTACAGATCTGCCCTGCTGCCACTGGGGGAGCCAACACGCCACAAGACTTTTCAAAGCTGCTTTCATCTGTCAAGGAGATCAGTGACATTGTTCAGAGGTAGCTGAGAAGAGCATGGATGGAACCAATATCTAGATGTCTGGGGCCTCTCTGGGTTGACGTACACTTCAATTGAACCCAACTCAGCTTCTCTCATGCCAAACAGAGGAACATTTATGAACGATTCAAGTGTCTTATTACTGTGCACAAAAACAGTGGAACCAGTGATGTTCCTCAAAAGTCTGTTTGGCGATCTTAAGGATACCCCAGGTCCAAGTCATATCGACTTGATTTTTATGAGTTGTCTTTCTTAGTAATTCCACAACTTGACTTTTCTTGCATTTTCTCAAAGCAAAGACAGCATTATCTCAGATGACTGACAGAAAAACACCTCATGTGCCTCACTATTTCCAATATTTTTTTTAGGGATCAAAATATATTTGATTACAAAAGAAAACAACACTCAAGATCATAGTATTGACAAAGACTGTTGATGTCCAACTCTTTTTCTTCATGTGGTTGCGGTTGGTCAAGAAAGGCCTTTGTTGTGAGATGTGAACGGTCCCTGTGATATGAGGAACTTCATTTTGAAACCGACTGATTAAGTATTGTATGATTGCAACACTGTGCCATGAATGACATTTCACTGATGGGGCTGAAAAGTCAGCGCGGTTTTCCCACCTTTTCCTGGTCCGTCAAGGGTTTTGAACAAGTGTTCCTTCAGCACAATCACTACATACATGACTTTCCAAAATACACAGTGGCCTTAAAGAGAGCATGAATCATTGATCAGCAAATGAAACACACTACTGTCTCAAGGAGAAAGACTTTGACGTGAGAATTGGAGCTTAAGAAGCAGTATATGTATAGATGTTTTTATTGTAATGTCCTCTGAAAGAACTTCTGTGACCACTTGATGTCATTTCAAAGGTATTCCACACACCACTGACGGAAGTGCCTCGGTGAAAGGAGCAGCTTTATTGAAAGACCACAAGCGTGTCTTAAAATTATAATTCTCGTTGAGGATGTTGGAGTCAATGACTATCTTACTAAAACTTTCCTGTTTGTTTTGCTTGTGTAATTGAAATTATGCAGTTGTTTTCAGTATTAGTTTGTCTTTTCAACACTCTGCCATCTGACTGTGATGCCTGAGGAGGAAGCCAACCACAAGCTGCCTTTAATTCAACATGGTACTACCAGTGTTGACATTTCATGTTTTGTTTTGTTTTTGTCTCTTCAAAATCATGCCACTACTTTTTAATGTGTATTCAAGCCTCACCCTTTTGTAGACTTATTGCTCATCTTTGTAAATACACGTCACTTGTTTTCTCTTTTCAGTCGATTCTTCCTGTAACCTTGGTGCAATTTTTGTTGCATAAAATACAAAGCAGTTTTGCTACTTGAACAACGTAAAGAGTGTTCTCATATTGCTGTCCTGTCCATTCTTTTTTCTAGCGCTGTCATTCTGCCTTTAGTTGTTCATGTAGTTCTGAAAGTAGTTATACCCAGACAAACATGTTTAAAATAATATCTGCAGGGTTGTTTAAAATCTAATTTAAGGTTTTTGAAGACCGGTGTTCTGATTTGTGCTACCTCCCATTAAAACAAATTTTTGGCACAATTTGATAGAGCATCCTTAGCTACCACTACCCTAAACCTATCCTTAAAACAATGCAAATATAGCGTTAGTAGCAGAAAAATACTATGTTTTACTATGTTCACTATGGTAAGCCTATTATAATTGTTTATATTTTATACCTGACTGGATGGTTTTCACTGGGAAATGTATACATGTCACTTGGCCATATGTGTCTCCTCATATCTATAAATAGAGAAAAGTTTCTGGGGTGTGTCTGGTGTGGGAGTGGCACAGGTTAGTCTTCACAACAAGTAAGAAAGGTTGACATGGAGCCGCTAAATCTTCAACCTCCAGGGAATCACCCATTTTAAACAAACACTGAACAGAGGAGATCCTGCTGAGAGAACGCGACAGAGCTTGTAATAAAACAAGAATCAACATTAGCTAGGCTTTTCAGAAAACTGAGGGAGTTCATGTCGAAACGAAGTGGAGATGATGGCGATTTTATTACTCAACAGGCGAGTAGGGTGTTTATTGAATAGATAAATTGCCATATGTAGCTCTCTAACAGTTCATTGTAAAGCATTATCTATTGTGAAGGCTCATTTCATTATGGTTGTAGCGCTGTGCTAGAATTTATTTTCAAGGAAGTGCCATGTCTATTAATGGGTAAAGCTAAAGTAATGTCTTCAGCTAGTCAGCTTGAGATCCTTTCCATCTAAACTGGTTATTTATCTTAAGCCTAGTAGTGAATGTTTTATGAGCAGTAGGATAACCATATTCATCCCCACAGAGCAGAAGCACAACCAAAACAATGTTCTTTTGCAAAATGTATGCAGTTTTGTTTTTTAACCACTAGAGTCACAAGTTACATGGTGTACCTTTAAGAAAAGGGATGAGTGAAAATGATTATCTATCTAAAGTCTCCATGTAGTCAATAATTTTATCCCTTAAAACTCTATATTAAACTGTTTAAACATTTTCCTGTGAAAAAACAATTTGCCTTAAAATAGCTTGAATGTAACTCTACACCCTTGCCTCATTTAGTATACGCAGATCAATGAATATGCAAATTAGCCCCGCCTCCACTCCCTCACGCCAGCTCAGAGATCCACTCGGTCAACTTACTGAGGTAAACGCTGCACAATGGTATCGCTCTTTACAACATCGGACATATAACAGTAATTAATACGATTAACCTTTTGCTTGACTGTTATCAAACAGCTAATAATGTTACACAAACCATGTTCCTGTTGGCGAGTCAGACAGCTGCCTTCTAACAATCAGTATCCTTAGAAACGCTTTGAACAACTCAGAACGTCAGTGGAGAAAGACATATAGTTAATCGTACACCCGCCATCTTGCTAAATTTACAAAATTTTTCATATCAACAGAAAATATATACCAGGATAACCTGGCTTCTCTCGAGACTCCCCTGCTAGTTCACTGTTAATGATATACTAAAGCTCGCTGGCACATTGACATTATTGGTTACAAGGGTGTGACGTCACGGACACCAGCAATTTTAAATTTTTTGGGTTTGAGACTGTCTTTTTTTCACTGCAGCTTTAAGGAGAAAATACTCAGCAATGGTGTTGACATGAATTTGCACATGGTTTGTCTTAAAGCGTATTAAAAACTTGATTTTCACCACATGGGGACTTTAAAATTTGATTGAACATAATATTCTAGATACCTTATTCTATATATTTTGAATGCACATTAGCTTCTTATCAATCCACCAGTTAACATTTACAATAAGGTATGTAAGCTGTGTAAAAATATGGGTCGATACCCCCATACCACTGAAGATATTCAAGACTTTTTAAAACCTTAATCCTGGTTTGTTCAGAATGAAACTGAGCCGTTTTCTGTCTAGAGCATATTTATTGTCGTCATTAAAAACAAAATGTCAACATTTTAAAATCATATACACACAAGAACAGATTTTCAAATGTTAGCACAGCTCCTTCAGAGTTTATACATATGTACTGTTTTTACTCGTGTGAACAGCGAGGTCATTCAGACAGAGACGGGTCAGACCCTCATCTGATCTCCATCTGTCTGAGAATTTGCCTTGCGTTTCTTCAGCTGGGCTGAAGTGAAACAAGCCCATCGGACGCGCTGTCGCCACTGCGAGAGTTTGTGACCATCACCTTTCTGCGAGAGGAGTCAGTTACATCACCAACAGACATAGCCTTATATACAGCAGCTGAATCAGATCAGATTTCATATGGTACATACACTGAATTAAGACACAGATGCCGCTTCACAGGAAGTTGCGCGCTGTGGTGTTAATATACAAGCTGATGGCGCAGATTTTTACTGTACAGCCTACACAACTGGAGCGTTTTCCGTCACATTTCATAGATCTATACAAAAACAGTTGCAGTGCTGTAAAACCATTTGTTTAACTCAACTCTGGACTGCGTGTTGAGCTAGTAAAGATTAAACAGTGATAGTAATAATATTAACATGAATAACAATAAGGCAACATAAAACAACGGTGGTAAGGACAGACAAACGAATGATCAAGGAGCAGAAGAGGAGACCGGAGCAATGAAAGAATCATTTCGAAATCTTTCCATAAAGTGTCTTCGATTCATAAAGCTGTCCAACCCTTAACACTCGCGCATGCGCTCGCGTGTGTTCTCGCGTGAATGTGCACGAGATTCTGAGTTTCCGTTTCTTTCCGTTTTAAATCTGGGATCTCGTGGAATCAATTCACGTTTACAGATGCGTATGCATCGACCTGATGCTTTTTTAGCTACAGGAGCATGAGGCGGGCGTCCCATTGGTGACCGACCCGAAAAGAGATTCTCCTGAAAGCAACGACATCAAGAAACACGTTTGATGCTCTTAACCCATGCAGCAGTAGTATAATGTTGCTTACTCGTGTCTCGTTTCTATGTGACGAGCTATAAAACGAATCGATAAAAAAAGAGCCTGATTGGTGTTCAGCTGTCACGCTGATTCTTCTCTCCTAAACTGATGTGTCAAGTGATGAGCAGCGGTTAGTCAGAGGATGATAGGAAAATAAGAACACACTGAGCAAGAAAGTGAAGATGGACAGATGAAGAGAAAGATAGGAGGAAACGAGCGCATGTAGCCGTGACACCTCCCCTCCACAGCCCTCGGACGAGCCGAGACTGGGCCGTGTGTGATGATGATGAGGAGGAGGAGGAAGAGGGCGGGATGGTTGCGGTGGGCAGTAGAGGACGATGGTCATTAACAGCCACACCCTTCCCTCTGCGGCTGTGGTTCGCTGGTGAGCCGGCCGCCCTGCGGCGCTGATGGTTTGTGCTGCACGCCCGATTCGGCCGCGTTCAGATCCAGACTGCCGTCCTGAATGTTCTGGTAGATCTTCTTTGCTGCCTCCAGGAAAGCGTCCTCCACGTTCTCACCTCTGTGACAGCAAACACACGTCTATCACCTATAAGCTTACAAAAGCTGAACGCTTTGATTATGGAGACATTCAATCTGGGATTTTGTCGATAACAATATCAGATGATATTTTTGCCGAGTTTGTTTTTGTGCTGGTTTAGGTTTGTCGTGGACAGCCGACTGACTGAAGTCTGGACTCTATTGTCTGGGCTTCATGGAAATATACATGGACGGTTCAATAATGCGTACATGCTATGAGAATTTATATTGCATTTTAGAGCACAAGTTACGTCAACGGCTCTGAAATGGCTGGAATAACTCACGTTTTCGCGCTGGCCTCCAGGAACAGCAGACCTGTGAATACAAACACACGGATGAGGATCAGGACTCGAAGCAGCTCCGTATCACTCGTTCACTCACTCACCGTTCTCTTCAGCGAACTGCTTGGCCTCCTCGTACGTCACGTCTCGCTGGGCTTCCAGATCTGCTTTGTTTCCTATGAGTATAATCACCTGCACAAACACACAGGAAACATCACTCTGAGAGCCAAACCACCTCAATGTCTGACAAGCCCAAGCTTTAATCACGTTCTGGGTGGTTGCTAAGGTATTGCTAGGTAGTTGGCACAGTGTTCTGGGTGTTTTCTTGGGTGTTTCTAGGCAGTTGCTAGGGCATTGTTATCTGATTGCTAGTCAGTTGCTACGGTGTTGTGGGTGTTTGCTAAGGTGTTGCTAGGTGTCACAGGTGGTTGCTAAGGTATTACAAGGTAGTTATTATGTTATCAGTATTGTACATTGCCCTAAATCAATAAAGACCAATCCGATGTTACCTACAAGGTGCTGGTGCTGAGATATGGCTTATTCATGCAGATATGGTTGCTAGGGTGTTGTGGGTGGTTGCTAAGGTGTTGCTAGTTAATTCCTATGTTATAAGTACTGTAAATTGCCCTGTTTAAGTCAATAGAGGCCGACTCTATGTTACCACAATGTGCTGGTGCTGAGATATGGCTTATTCATACAGATATGGTTGCTAGGGTGTTGTGGGTGGTTGCTAAGGTGTTGCTATTTATCAAGGATGGTTGCTACGGTGTTGCTAGTTAATTCCTATGTTATTAGTACTGTAAATTGGCCTGTTAAAGTCAATAGAGGCCGACCCTATGTTACCACAATGTGATGGTGCTGGGATATGGCTTATTCATGCAGATATGGTTGCTAGGGTGTTGTGGGTGGTTGCTAAGGTGTTGCTAGGTGTCACAGATGGTTGCAAAGGCATTGCTAGTTAATTCCTATGTTATTAGTACTGTAAATTGCCTGTTAAAGTCAATGGAAGCCGACTCTCTGTTACCACAATGTGATGGTGTTGGGATATGGCTTATTCATGCAGATATGGTTGCTAGGGTGTTGTGGGTGGTTGCTAAGGTGTTGCTTGGTGTCACAGATGGTTGCAAAGGCGTTGCTAGTTAATTCCTATGTTATTAGTACTGTAAATTGCCCTGTTTAAGTCAATAGAGTCCAACCCTTTGTTACCACAATGTGCTGGTGCTGAGATATGGTTGCTAGGGTGTTGCGGGTGGTTGCTAAGGTGTCGCTAGGTATCACAGATGGTTGCTAAGGCATTGCTAGTTCATTCCTTTGTTATAAGTACTGTAAATAGCCCTGTTTAAGTCAATAGAGGCCGACCCTATGTTACCACAATGTGCTGGTGCTGAGATATGGTTGCTAGGGTGTTGCGGGTGGTTGCTAAGGTGTCGCTAGCTATCACAGATGGTTGCTAAGGTGTTGCTAGTTAATTCCTATGTTATTAGTACTGTAAATTGCCCTATTAAAGTCAATAGAGGCCGACCCTATGTTACCACAATGTGCTGGTGCTGAGATATGGCTTATTCATACAGATATGGTTGCTAGGGTGTTGTGGGGTGGTTGCTAAGGTGTTGCTATTTATCACAGATGGTTGCTAAGGCGTTGCTAGTTAATTCCTATGTTATAAGTACTGTAAATTGCCCTGTTAAGTCAATAGAGGCCGACCCTATGTTACCACAATGTGCTGGTGCTGAGATATGGTTGCTAGGATTTTGCGGGTGGTTGCTAAGGTGTCGCTAGGTATCACAGATGGTTGCTAAGGTGTTGCTAGTTAATTCCTTTGTTATAAGTACTGTAAATTGCCCTGTTTAAGTCAATAGAGGCCGACCCTATGTTACCACAATGTGCTGGTGCTGAGATATGGTTGCTAGGGTGTTGCGAGTGGTTGCTAAGGTGTCGCTAGGTATCACAGATGGTTGCTAAGGCGTTGCTAGTTAATTCCTATGTTATAAGTACTGTAAATTGCCCTGTTAAGTCAATAGAGGCCGATCCTATGTTACCACAATGTGATGGTGCTGGGATATGGCTCATTCATGCAGATATGGTTGCTAGGGTGTTGTGGGTGGTGGCTAAGGTGTCACAGATGGTTGCTAAGGTGTTGTTAGGTAATTCCCATGTTATCAATACTAGGACTGCACAATTATGACAAAAATCATAATTGTCAATTATTTCCTTGAGATTATAATTGCGATTATTAAATTACGATTATCACTATACATTGGTTTGGTTTATTCTTTAAATAAAAAAAATACAAAATATGCATGGTATTATAGAAGGAAAAACCCTTAAAATAAACTTTTTTTTGTTGTAATTGCGCCTTTGAACGATTTCGTAATTGTGGCATCCATAATTGTAATCACAATTAGAAATTTGATTAATTGTGCAGCCCTAATCAGTACTGTAAATTGCCCTGTTTAAGTCAATAGAGTCCAACCCTTTGTTACCTACAATGTGCTGGTGCTGAGATATGGCTTATTCATGCAGATATACTTCAGATATGGTTCCTAGGGCATTGACTAGGGTGTTGTGTGTGGTTGCTAGGGCATTGACTAGGGTGTTGTGTGTGGTTGCTAGGGCATTGCTAGTGTGATTTCAATGATCAATAAGTAGTTCTTATGTTATGCAAGTACAACAGAGGCCAACCCTATGTTACTAGGATGTTGTGGTGGTGAGATATGGCTTATTCCTGCTGGACAGAAGAAGGCTTGTACTCACAGTATTAGGGTTGGTCAGATTCCTGGCGTCAGTCAGCCAGCTGCTGAGGTGATTGTATGTGCTTCTCCTGAACAACACACATGGCACACGATTAATAAACACTTGTCGTCAGACCCTAAATGAGCCGCACCAGTTGAATGACATCTGTGAAGGACAGCTGTTCAGCGGCCCTGCAGACGCACCTGGTGATGTCGTAGACCATCAGCGCTCCCGCGGCTCCTCTGTAGTAGCTGCGCGTGACGGCTCTGAATCGCTCCTGGCCCGCCGTGTCCCAGATCTGCAGCTTGATCTTCTGCCCACTCACCTCGATGATTCTGGTGCCGAACTCCACGCCGATGGTGTGCGGGCAGTCGGCCATGACTGAGGAGAGCAGAGGGGTGAACACAAAGCCACGCCCACCAGCTTTACCATTCATTCAAGCTTT
Source organism: Megalobrama amblycephala (assembly GCF_018812025.1). Classification (NCBI taxonomy): domain Eukaryota; kingdom Metazoa; phylum Chordata; class Actinopteri; order Cypriniformes; family Xenocyprididae; genus Megalobrama; species Megalobrama amblycephala. Next base: position 51,181,274 of record NC_063047.1, on the reverse strand, counting down.
AATGTTTGAGATAATGTGATTATTGTAATCATGAATGCAGTTATTTTTATGTCACATCACACAGGTCTGTGCAGACCGACTCGTATAAATTCAACAGTACGTCTGCATACATAAATAAAACTAAAGCAAAACATAAATGCATAAATAAAAGGTCAGCAGATCTTCGGAAATATATTTTTATCAAAATCATCAAGCAAATACGGTTGAGCTTCCGTTTAACCATCTACCTCCCTAGTTTTAACTGTTTCTCAATGTAAACTTGCTAGACAAAAGTCCTATTAAGAGATTAGTTCACCAAAAAATTAAAATACTGTCATCATTTACTCCCTCTTATGTCGTTCCAAACCCATAAGATCTTCGTAACACAAATGAAGATATTTTTAATGAATTCATCAAGGGAAGTTGAGCTTCGGTTTACCCTATTTAAAGAGGACCTATTATGCCCCTTTCACAAGATGTAATATCAGTCTCTGGTGTCCCCAGAATGTGTCTGTGAAGTTTCAGCTCAAAATACCCCACAGATCATTTATTTTAGCTTGTCAAATTTGCCTCTATTTGGGTGTGAGCAAAAACACGCCGTTTTTGTGTGTGTCTCTTTAAATGCAAATGAGCTGCTGCTCCCGCCCCCCTTTCCAGAAGAGGGCGGAGCTTTAACAGCTCAACAACAACAAAGCTGGAGAATCTCACGCAGCCAAAATGAGGATTATCAGTAACGGTGTTCAGCCTTACATTGTTCAAACCGGAGTCGACACTGATGGAGAGACTCAGGAAGAAGTTACAACTTTTAGAATGAAACTGGACGTTTCTGAATGGTTAGTGGATAAACTCATCCACTAGCATGTGTCGTCATGTTCATCTTTTGTGCAAAACCCATATGGACGCCCACTATACATAGTGTACCTGTTTGCCAAACAGAGCCATACACACCAGGCTAACGTTTATGATTGCTATCAAATGCTGTGAATGGTCTAATATTTTTTCTAAAATATTGCGCGGACAGCAATCCCAGCAATCGATCTTACCAGGGTCAACTTGTAGTCTATCCAAGCTAACGAGACTCTAAATAGTGTTCAGTGCTCGTCTGTGCAGCCAACGACAGAACAGTTAGCATGCTTTGCTTGAACTTTTGCCATGGCGTTAGAACTGGTACACCATTTTCACTTGCAAAAACAAAATGGTGGCGCCGTGGGTGCAGATTAAGGGGCGGTAATATTATAATAAGATCCCCTTCATACGTCACTAGAGGAGTGAAATCTGAGCGCCTCGTTTTTTCACTTGCTTGCAGAGAAAGACTTGTCAAAACAAAGATACTGGGTTGTCCTTTTTCACGTTTTATGGGTTAGTAGATGCACCATGGACCCAATTATAGCACTTAAATATGGAAAAACTCAAGATTTTCATGATGATATGTCCCCTTTAAATGCTCTTTGTACATTCACTGATCAATGTTTATATGTGAATAAAAGCTTAAATGAAATCTCTTCATCATATGATTGTGTCTCTTTGGAAGACCTGGATTAAACCTTTCAATTCATATGGATTTATTCTACCATCTCTTTATGAACATTTTGAGGTGGGGTTTTGGATGAATAGACCGTCAATGGAGGGACAGAAATCTCTCAGATGTCATTAAAAATATCTTCACTTGTGTTTCAAAGATGAACGAAAGTCTTGTGAGTTTGGAACGACATGAAGGAAAGTAAATATCTAACACTTTAAAAACAGGTCAAATTTACCAATGAGAAGAACTACAGAAGGATGTCAGTATTAGGAAAGAACGTGTAAATCTAGTTTGTTGAACACATTTCAGCAGTATAATTTCATCTGCTGATGATGGTGATGATAAAGGGCAATCAAAACTCAGCGTTTCATTCAGACGGTTAGAGACGGCAGTAAATGATGATGCAAGAAACTATTAAAATAAATAAATGTGAAGAAAAGTGTGTCATAGCCCCTTTTAAACAAACCCAAAGTGGCTGATTATTTCACACAAACACTGTGAAACGTGTTAGCGCAGCACAAAGGTTGGTCGCGTCTCCATTGCATGTGTGTTTAACATGCTGAAGGAAAGGTCTGACAATCACACAAACCGCCATCTCTACTCACATTTCTTTTCTGTGAACTGGTGCAGCAAGCAGGACTTCCCAACGCCCATGTCGCCTGCGGAGAGAGAGTTGAAGTAAAAGCATGAACGCAGGAAGCAGCGACTGACTGAACGCATGGCTGCTGGTTACTCACCGATGATGATGTACTTGAAGATGTAGGAGTAGTTGTACGGTGCAGTGGCCATCGCCGCTCTGAAACACACATTACGCATCAAACTCTACAGTCCACCACACCAGAAACTAATAATAATCACCATTTTTTACTAATATGGTGATGGATATTTCATAGTACAGCATTGAGTATGGATGCAAATGTAAATATAGTGTACAACGGGGCAAAAGGCGCCTTTGATTTTATTTTCCTCTAAACCACTAGATGGCACAAAAACTTGCCGCAGCACTTTCCTAAACATCCGCTTTTCAAGATGCATGTGTAAATTTGTCTGATCCTGGACGCGATCGCGGGCAGAAACGCAAAGTAGATTCTGAGGTAGTTTGATCTAATATTTGATGTTTTTTAAAATGTTGTTGATTTAAGTAACAAATGAGAATTGATTAAAGTAATGTTTGTATTTTCAGACAAAGATCTTTTTAATGATTTTCAGTTTTGTTCAAGGTAATTCAAGCAACAGTTTTTCAATGACGGAAGAATATGTAAAAGTATGGTATTTGGGGTAAAAGGCACAATAATTAACATGTTAATGAATAGCTGACTGACTTTTCCTATTGGTTGACATGACATGCTAAGATTCAGATGGCAAATATCAAACTGGGTATCCGTCTTAGAGATAATACCCATATTTAATGAAACAATCATATTTAAAAAAAAATATATTATCATTTCATAATAAAATATCATTTATAGTTACTACTGTAAATCTATATTAAATATTATGGGATCTCCTTCAATGCTTTCAGAATCTTTACTTTTTAAAGTAATTTTGTTTCTGTATTTTTTAAAATATATTTTTATGTTAACATAGGCCTATTTTAATGACGGTATATTTATTGAACAAAAATGAATTCTTTTATGTATCAAAATAAACAGAAAATAGTACAAACTTTGCTAAAGTGATTCTTTCCAACAAGTATTAACCTAGACATTATTAAAAACATATTATTTTAGCTAAAGTATTTGTATGAATACTGTGCGCCTTTTACCCCATGTGTGCCCCCCTCACCACCTCATACATTTATAAGATTTATAAACAAAATTAACCACTTTTATTAATTATTTTCACACAAAATCTGCTGCTCCATCAATCTTCAATACAAACATATATATTTTTCCTGCAATCATACACTTTGAGAGTAGTGAAAATCACAAGGTGTGCCTTTAGCCCTATTGTACCCTACTCAATATAGCCTACAATTTACTCAATTGAGAAATACTGCAAGGCCACATTTAATAGAACTACTTAAGATACATATTTACATTTTTAAGTACTTAAAAACAGTTATAGTTGAACTAAACATAAGACACACTGAGCAGAAATCAGCACTGACACACATTCATAAAGCCTCATGCTGACTGTCACTCATTCATAATACATCACCATCATCATCAAAGCAAAGTCTAAAACAGATGATTGACAGCAGCTCATTCTATTTCACATCGTTACAGGTAACGCGATTTAACGCGATATTAACTGTAACAGTGTGAACAGATGAATAAATATAAATAAGATGTGTGTGTGTCGCTTCTTTTCCCGTCAGCTAAAGCTCCTCAACACAACACACTGCACTCACATTAACACGGAGACATGCTAACAGCTGGATTTAGTGATGTTTGAGATATTTTATTTGTGTTTTGATTGTGATTTTGAGCTTGTAACGGCTAACTAATGTGAGCTGCTAACGGCTGATTCGGTGTAACGCTGAACTGACACGCGAAGTAGAGTAACACTAGTTATGGTTAGGGTTAGTTTGTTGTGTGTTTGAGATATTTTATTATTTTTATGATGATTTGGATGTGCTAACGGCTAACTAGCATCAGCACTAACGGCAGGTTCGCTGGTCTGTATTCACTGTAACACTGAACTGACACGCGATTTTGACTAACACGAGTCTGGTTTAGAGTCTGGGTGAGTTTGCTGTGTGTTTAAGATGCATGTCCTCACCTGTGGTCGTGTTTGTTTGCTGTAAATCAGTGTGTTCAAATGATGATTATCCGGATCCTGGTCAAGATGGCGGCGGCACAAAGACTGAGGCAGTTCCACGCCTGACCGCCAGGCGGCGCCAGAGGCCGCGCGCTTCACTGCACTCACCGTGAACTGCAGTGGTGTGGACCCGCCAACACGCTCGCGTCCCACACAAAACGATTAAAAAACATTTAAAAATGTTAAGTTTTATTTTCTCTTTTAAAAAAAATCAGCAGTTAAAGAAACTGCTGAACTACCACCTCAAATGACATATTATATGAGCGGTTTCCTTTATAAATTTGACCTAATGATTCAAAAAAATAAATATTACATTTAAAAAACTCCTTTAGGCTTAGTGTGTATACATGGTAATCACATCCATCTGTGTTTAAACATTTAAAAGCTTGCATTGTGAGCTAGAAAGAAGAAAAGCAAATGCACACTCTTAAAAATAAAGGTTCTTTATTGTTATTGATGGTTTCATGAAGAACATTTAACATCCATGGAACCTTTCCATTCTTTAAACTGGGAAAAAAGTTACCTAAGATCATTAAAATGTAATTTACACTAATAAGGAATTAGTTATTTAAGAACCAAAAATGGTTCTTATATATCACCCTCTTTTGGATGCTTTATTTTTAAAGGCACAGTTCACCCAAAAATGAAAATTCTGTCATAATTTACTCACCCTCAAATCCCTCGTTGACTACCATAGTAGGAAAAAATAATACTATGCAGTGCTTCTCACAGGTTTGAAATATACTTGCGGATGAAAAAGCCTCCTATTACCCACGACACAAAAATGGTCAACTACATGTGACAAACAAATAATATCTGATTTTTAACAGTATTTTTATTTATTGAAAATTATTTTAATTACATAGCATACTATTACATTTAAAGGGTTAGTTCACCCCAAAATGAAAATTCTGTCATTAATTACTCACCCTCATGCCGTTCCACACCCATAAGACCTTCGTTAATCTTCAGAACACAAATTAAGATATTTTTGTTGAAATCCGATGGCTCAGTGAGGCCTGCATAGCCAGCAATGACATTTCCTCTCTCAAGATCCATTAATGTACTAAAAACATATTTAAATCAGTTCATGTGAGTACAGTGGTTCAATATTAATATTATAAAGCCACAAGAATATTTTTGGTGCGCCAAAAACCCCCCAAAATAACGACTTATTTAGTGATGGCCGATTTCAAAACACTGCTTCAGGATCGCATGTCAAACTGCTGAAATCATGTGACTTTGGCGCTCTGAACCGCTAATTCGACACACTGATTCATAACACTCCGAAGCTTCCTGAAGCAGTGTTTTGAAATCGGCCATCACTATATAAGTCATTATTTTGTTTTTTTTTGGCGCACCAAAAATATTCTCGTCGCTTTATAATATTAATATTGAACCACTGTACTCACATGAACTGATTTAAATATGTTTTTAGTACATTAATAGATCTTGAGACAGGAAATGTCATTGCTCCCTATGCAGGCCTCACTGAGCCATTGGATTTCAACAAAAATATCTTAATTTGTGTTCTGAAGATGAATGAAGGTCATACAGGTGTGGAACGGCATGAGGGTGAGTAATTAATGACATTATTTTCATTTTTGGTGAACAAACCCTTTAATTACATACTAATTTTATGCATTATTATGCATTGTAAATTATGCAAAATTACAGCATTTAAATGTTTCTCCTTTTCCTATGTTCTCCTTGCTGTCATATAGTGTCTCTCTCAGTGAATGAGACACAGATTTTACTAGTAAAATTTATATAATGAATAATATACGTGTCAAATAATGTCTTTTCTTTCTGTGGGGGAGACGACAATAATTTACTATGAATTAAATGGAAATCAAATTAAATACAATTTATTGTGTAACCAAAATACTAATAATGCCCAGAAGAAAAAAAAACTTAGCGTGTGACTTTTAATTATAAACAAGCCCGAAATACACTGGGACTCTTATTTTGAAATGTCTACACAATTGCGGGCTGATCCTTCAGATTTTTTCAACTGTCTAAAACATATTATATAAAGGCCATAAAGTAGACATTGTCATAATTCATTAACTTGAGTTCATTAGCAATCGTTTGGCATAAATCTGCACTTTTCATTGATTGAGAATCACTTTGAAGCAGTCTGAAGCATTGTTGCGTGAGCCTGTAGAAGTGTAGAACGCACAACAGCGCCGCCTTGTGATTTTGCAACATGCAGCGCTCTTTGTGAAATATCCACCGCATCGGCGAGGGGAGATTTTCTCTAGTTTATCGATCGCGGATGGTTTCATTATCTTGGGCGGATACAAAAGTATAAGAGGATAAAAATAAAAGCATAAATGTGTCTCCAAATATACCTGGGCGGCCCGCCCAAGTAAAGTCTATGTGTGGGAACTTACCACTGCTATGGTAGTCAATGGGCAACAAAATCTGCTTGGCTACAATCATTCTTCCAAATATCTTCCTTTGTGTTCAGCAGAACAAAGAAATTCATACAGGTTTGGAACAACTTGAGGGTGAGTAAATGATGACAGAATTTTCATTTTTGGGTGAACTATCCCTTTAAGAGTGCATAGCTAGGCCTTTACCGTTGGTTTGTTGTACGGCCCATTTAACACTCCTAAAACATGCTGATGAAACGCTCTGATCAGTAGTGCGTTGACCTCATTGACTTTCATTAAGACACAGTGACCTCATCTAAAAGCCGACAGAACTGCTGTTTTGGTGAAAGCACAGACAGACTCAGGAACATGAACAGATGACTCGCACACCACGAGTGCCCATTTGTAGATCAGGGTCGGCTGAAAAGGGAACCCACTTAAGAGCAACCCTGGAATTTCAATGACACGGGACCTTGGTGCTACTGCAGACAAATAATGAAGGGAACTAAGGGCCAAATAAGGAGGCCGGCTTTGGATGCACTGGTCATTGAATAGAGGCTGAAGAGTCACTTTAAGAGTCGGGCGGCAGTCTAATGGAGGTAATGTATGAGAGAAGGTCTGGGCTAATTGTGTCGCACATACATTCACCTCATAAACCCTCTTCACCAAATGGCCTCTACAAAATATACACCATGTGTGTGTGTGTGTGTGTGTGTGTGATCTTCACATGCGCTTCAGGTCAAATATGTACAGGTCTGTCTAATAAAAGGCAGGCTGGTCTGAGATGTCGCCATGCAAAATTCTATATTTTATTGCCATAATGACACTATATGCACGGTTACTTCCTGGTTGTCGTTAAGGCATTTCTAGTGAACTGTTAGCTGTTCATTCTGTACTCGCTGTACATCGACTCAATCCATCAATGGTTGACTTTTTAATGTTGTATTCATATTTTAATGCAGTTATCACATTTACTTAATTTGCCAATAAACCAGTTTTATTGATTGCAATAAAGGCGAAGCTATTGGGACTGTTTAAAAAACACTGTGTCTGTAATTAGACACACACACACATTTTTCTCCAGCACTTCAAATGTTATTTTTAATG